>NC_090650.1:388986507-389356507 GCF_040937935.1 Hyperolius riggenbachi | reverse complement strand
CAAAATTGCTTATTTTTATTTTTTTTACAATGGTAATTAATAAATGTTTTAGTTAGTGTTTGCCCATTGTAAAATGTTTTCTTTCTTTGATTTACTTTCTGCAATTTTTCACAGGCAGCGACATCTTTAGTACTGGCAGGTGATCTCTGTGGAATGCTTGGTTGCTGAGCATTCTGAAGCCAGTACAAAAACATAGCTGGTCTCCCAGAATGCTCTAAGGCTTGAGACACACTGTGATCACTTTCCTGACCATCAGTGCTGTCTGAGCGTTTTTTTAAAAAAGGTCTCCATTGCCCTCTAAGACCCCTTTTATCGCTGCCAATCATTGGCTATGGACCCTATATCAGCTGCTATGGCTGCTATAGTGATCTCTACACCACTCTAGGAAGGTAAAAACGAGTTCTGCAGCTGTCTACGCAGATCTACTGTAACATTTGTGTCTCGTATGGGAATCTAAGAACATGAAAACATTTTGGACTAAAACTTTTAAGGGCTACTATGCTTTTCTTTAAAACGCTACATTAAATATCAGATTTATGTAACTCTCTTTAACCACTTGAGGACTGCAGTGTTAAACCCGCCCTAAAGACCAGGACATTTTTCATTAAATTGGCCACTGTAGCTTTAATAAGCTGCAGGGCCACACGACACAGCACAAAAGTGATTCTCCCCCCTTTTCTCCCCACCAACAGAGCTCTCTGTTGGTGGGGTCTGATTGCTTCCTCAATGTTTGCTTGTTTGTTTATGTTTGTCTATTTTTTTTTATAAAAAAATGTTTTGTTTTTTTAAACTATTGTACGCCCCCCTCCCTCTCTCCCCCGCCAGCCAATCCCCGTGATCAGCTGTCATAGGCTTCAGCCTATGACAGCCGATCACCTCTGTGCCTCTGGAGGGGGCACATGGCTGTTCCCATGGCTGTTCCCAGTACTGTGCTGCTGTAGATCGTAGCGTTGTACACCCCAATTGGACGGCTACCAAGCAGGAGATGCGCGCGCAGCCTGCCTCTGCGCGATCTCCTGCAAACTGAAGCCCCAGGGCGTTACGCCGATCAGCGTTAGGCAGTCCTGGGGCTGCCGTCGTGGCAACGCCCATCAGCATGACACGGTCAGGAAGTAGTTAATAAATGCTATTCGAATTATCTTTGCACTTCAGTTTGCAGCCAGCTAGAAATTCCTATGATAGGCAGGAAGTTCACATTTCCTTTTTTAAATAACTATAGCAACAGCACACACTGTTTGGAGTATGGTTTGGTACACAGAATGTCTCATATTCCCATAAGTAATTAGTGAAATAACTTGGAGGAATTACTGTATTTTTTGGACTATTAGACTCACTTTTTCTACCCCAAAAGTGGGGAAAAAAGTAATTGCGTCTTATAGTCCAAATGCAGGGAGTTCCTGACTTGTAAATGCCTGCCAATACAAACCTCCAACCCGGAGGACAAATGGAAGACACAAAGGGGCATAGAGGAGGACACAAGGGAGACACAAAGGGGCATATATAGAGGAGGAAACAAGGGAGACACAAAGGGGCATATATAGAGGAGGACACAAGGGAGAAACTAAGGGGCATAGAGGAGGACACAAGGGAGACAAAAAGGGGCATAGATGAGGACAAAGGAGGACACAAGGGGCATAGAGGAGGACACAAGGGAGACACAAAGGGGCATAGATGAGGACAAAGGAGGACAAAAGGGGGACAGAGGGGGACACAGGGAGACACAAAAGGTACAAGGGGGCATGAGGTACAAATGGGGCATAATCCAAAAGATGTCCCTTCACCATGGATGCACCAGGTTTAGTATAAAAAAAATTTCCCCTGGTTTTTGTCCTCTAAACCTAGGTGCCTCTTATGGTCAGGAGAGCCTTATAGTTCGAAAAATATGGTACTATTTTCCTCAATAAACCTGGAATATGACTAATAAAAATGACTTTTAGCCTCGTCCACACAAGCTGGGTAATTGAATCTATTTATGCCAGTGATATTCAGGTGCCACTCACCATATCCTGTCTGCGACACCAACTCAGCTGCTCCTCCGATGGGCTTGGTAAAGACGCCCACAATCCCCTTTCCCACGCCAGAGATGACACCTTTAGCTTTGTGTCCGGCAGATGCCTGAGCCTCAGAGGTCTTCTGAAAGTTCTGCATGGGCTGGTCTACAATGCCGGCTATGGCACCTGGAGAAACAGCAACACATGACACACTTAACACAACAGTCTCTTCCAGCAGCTCCTCGCTCCTGTAATAAGCATGATATGTTACTGTATATATCGTTCAGACATGAGATACGAGTTACATTTCCAAAGAGAATGGTTCACGTTTTTCATATTCCTCTCCTCCTGTCACTAGTGCTTACCTTTGCCCCCTCCCTCCCCCACACCCAGTCCACCAGTTCCCATTGTGCTGCACCCTATTCAATGTCCAGTGCAACCCGCCATGTGCAGCAGCTCTGCCCCCATTCAATGTGCAGCCCTCTCCTACATGTGCAGCAGACACCTATGTGCCTCAGTCTCCCGATGTATAGGATTCCTGGATTCATTGGAGAAGACCCCAATGCTGGGAAAGATTGAAGGGAAAAGGATGAGGGGGACGGCAGAGGATGACATGGCTAGATAGCATCATGGAAGCAACACACATGAGCTTAGACAAGTATCGTACGGCAGTAGAGGAAAGAGTGTCCGGTGTGCTGTGGTCTGTGAGGTCACAAAGAGTCAGACTCACCATACTGAAGAGCAACTGAACAACAACATTTTCAAGTCTCTGCTATTTTAAATTATACCACATTAAAGTGACACTGAAGCGAAAAAAAAGACCTTATAATATAATGAATTGTACAGATAATTAATAGAACATTAGTGGCAAAGAAAAGAGTCTCATATTTCTATTTTCAGTTATATAGCTTTTTTTACTTTATAACTTTGCATCATACTGTCATATTTGCAATTTACAAACCACACTCTGTATTTTAAACTATGAAACAGAGCAGGGCTAATGGCCCTTTGAACTTCCCTGCGGTAAAACCTTATCTAACAGCTTCTTTTCACTGTTTCTTTGATGTATAAGTGTTTTAAACAATAGGACCGTCTCTGACTCAAGCTGGTTTGGAAAGCTCAAAGAAGCTCTTTTGCATAGATAACAACTGAAGTTTCTTAGCTCTTCCTGTATGGGAAACAATATGAGACTTTTCTTTGCTACTAATGTTCTATTTCTTATCTGTACTACACATACAATTCATTATATAAGTTTATTTTCACTTCAGATTCCCTTTAACTATTGCTTGACACGACCGTCCTTGTCTGTTATGCATAACATTTTAGTAAAGATGCTTTTGATCCCTTTCAGCCCCTTACACACTCCTAGGAGTTCTGGTTCACCATGAGCTTGCTGGGCAATTGGTAACTCTGACTGTTATAAGTGACAGTATAGGAACAATTGCTGTGACCAGGCCAGAAATAGATTAAGATGAAATGAGGCTCCAGGCAAGATAGCAGTTATTGCTCACCGCTGATGGTCACCTGTTTTATTTAGCAAGATTTGGTGGGGGTAGCATTCAGTCCATAGACCACCAGAGCTTTCTGAAGTCCATACACCACCAGAGCTTTCTGAAGTCCATACACCACCAGAGCTTTCTGATGTCCATACACCACCAGAGCTCTCTGAAGTCCATACACCACCAGAGCTCTCTGAAGTCCATACACCACGAGAGCTTTCTGAAGTTCATACACCACCAGAGCTCTCTGATGTCCATACACCACCAGAGCTTTCTGATGTCCATACACCACCAGAGCTCTCTGATGTCCATACACCACCAGAGCTTTCTGAAGTTCATACACCACCAGAGCTTTCTGATGTCCATACACCACCAGAGCTTTCTGATGTCCATACACCACCAGAGCTTTCTGAAGTCCATACACCACCAGAGCTTTCTGAAGTCCATACACCACCAGAGCTTTCCAAAGTCCATACACCACCAGAGCTTTCTGAAGTCTATACACCACCAGAGCTCTCTGAAGTCCATACACCACCAGAGCTTTCTGAAGTCCATTTACCACCAGAGCTTTCTGAAGTCTATACACTACCAGAGCTTTCTGAAGTCCATTTACCACCAGAGCTTTCTGAAGTCTATACACCACTAGAGCTTTCTGAAATCGATACACCACCAGAGCTTTCTGAAGTCCATACACCACCAGAGCTTTCTGAAGTCTATACTTCACCAGAGCTTTCTGAAGTCCATACACCACCATAGCTTTCTGAAGTCCATACGCCACCAGCGCTGCTTGGTGACAGAAGGACCTACTTGGAATTAGGCAATCAGTTTAAACAATTTGTGTTATCAATTTCAATGCACAGTAACAATTCAGAGGGTCGTCGTACCACACTTTATTTACGTCGACTTAGTCCATTCCACCTACTGGCTTTTAAACTCTGCAGATAGCTGCCCCTGTGCAGCCGGTGGTGTATGGATATCCTTGATTGTGCTTTTGGAAAGTGTCCTGCCTGCCTGTCAGGAAACAGCATGATTCATCCCTCCCTCGAGTCAGAGAATAGTAACTTCCAACAGCCAATACATGACATATCTCCTCCTGCCTTTACAGGTCTTTGTTGTTCACAAAAAACAATATAGCTCATGAAACACGATCGCCCTGAGTGAAGGACTGAAACACTTAATTGCTCTGGACTGACCGAGGCTATATTAACTTTACCATGAGGCAACTAGTCACTGAAAACAATTTAAAGATATTGCTTTTTATTCCCGTCGTCTTGTTTTTCTGCAGAAATTCTGCGCTGCGGGATTTAAAAAGCTTTCTGTAGTGGAAGGTGACATTCAAGAAGCTGTCACTGCCATGGCCAGGCCTGCTATCTCCAATAACACAGAAATACTTCTCGTTTTGCATCACGGCTGTGGACATGTATGGGGAATCCACGGTCGCTGTTTGCTTTGGATGATATACGTGGAGCTACGTGAGGGCTTCATAAATGGAAGGGAGAAGAAGAGAACTTTCTCACAGGTTTCTTGGTTTATCACTCAGTACTGAATGTGGTTCCTGCTTATGTCTTCTACATATCGGCTATAATAGGGGGGCTTAGTGGTGCACTGGGCCTACACTGACCCGGGAGACAGATAACGGACTACAAAGGAGATCTCATCGCAGGCTTTCTCCGGAGTCCTGGCTGTAGATTCAGGTCAGAACAACGAGGAAAAACGGCTCTGCCAAAATGTAATGTTAGTTTTCACACTTAAACTCCCTTTAGTGATCTGGGCAGAACAATGCGAAATGGAATCTTTCCATGAGACTAGTCAACGTTCTATTAAAAGTTTCTGAACGCTAAACCGTGCGAAAGTCATGGCAGCTCTATCAGAGAGACGCTTTGAACATGCCTGGCAAAAAAAAGATGCCTCATTACTAAAGTGTATTACCTCCTGCTGCTTTTGGAAAATAGCATGTATGTGTGTAGTCTGCACTGTCCATGGTACATACATTCTGTATTGTACATTGACAGAGAAGTGTTGCATCACATTAGTGATAGCACTATAGTCACAGTATGCTGCCCAGGAACAGAAGGTGTTCCATTTTGTCTCTAACCTGTTCACTGTCTTTTTCAGAGCAGTTCCTGGGTAACTGTAATTCAGTGGAGATCAGGGAGGAGAGTGTGAGATGAATGTTAAAAAATACAATAACATTTGTAAAGCGCCTTTCTCCCATAGGACTTGTATGTCTCAAGATCAATATATAGTTGTCAGGTGGCCTGTGTT
Organism: Hyperolius riggenbachi; assembly: GCF_040937935.1. Lineage (NCBI taxonomy): Eukaryota > Metazoa > Chordata > Amphibia > Anura > Hyperoliidae > Hyperolius > Hyperolius riggenbachi. The sequence goes on along the minus strand of NC_090650.1, from coordinate 389,350,752 downwards.
ACAGAGGACATAGTCAGGTGTTCATAAATGCCATACTAAAAAGGTGGCTTTCAGTTTGGACTTAAATGCTTCCAGGGATGGAGATGTCCTGATTGGGTGTGGCAAGGTGTTCGAAAGTGTAGGGGCAGCATGACAAAAGCCTCTGGCTCCAAAGGTTTTGAGATGTATGCTGGAGGTGACCAAGTTATTAGATCCTTTTGATCTAAGTTGGTGTGAGGTGTGATGCAGTTGCAACAAACCTTTCCAGGGCGCAGTTTGTGAAAGGATTTGAATGCCAATAAGCAAATCTTATTGAATAATAGTACACTGCCAGAGGATGGAGCAAAACAACTGGCTTAGCTCCAACATTTAGGTACACCATCTGCTTTAATTGTAGAGTCCAGCAACTCGGAGGATAATGGCGGAATGGATTGAGAGCCAGCTCTGAATACAAAACAAAGATGGTAAATGATATCCGTAAGGTAACAACTAAGGGTTGAGTTATAGAGTTAGACAGCAGGCAAGCTCTGTGCTCCATGAGTCAGGCAGAGCAGAGGGAGAGATTGAAAAAGATCAGATGAGTGCTGCCCCCTAAAGTCGGCTTCCCTGAATCACATGATGCATCATGGTAGGGCCATCCATGAGTTAACCTCAAGTTTTCTCAAGGATGGAGAAGGAGGTTTGCTGTCACAGAAGGGTGGAATGTGAGGAAGGAGAAGGAGGTTTGCTGTCACAGAAGGGTGGAATGTGAGGATTAGGCAGGAGGTGCATAAAAAAACACCAGTGAAAAGAGCATCACAGAGATCAAAACAGATACGAATTAAAACCTCATAGCTGAAATGTAGTGCTGGCAATAAACATATTGAAGGTCGGCACTGGACTTCGCTGTGTACACAAAATATGTGTACTGTACATTTTATATGTATGCAGTTGGATTTGTGCATTCATACTTGAGGGAGAAATGGATGGAGAGCGTCACCACTCAGGTGTGTCTGTGCGAGACAATCTGACACCCAAATTATATACTCTGTGGCCATTTGTAAATGTGCTCACCAAAGTGTTATGCCTTCCTGCTTTAAAGAGGAACACCAGTGAAAATAATGTAATAAAAAAGTGCTTCATTTTTACAATAATTATGTATAAATGATTTAGTCAGTGTTTTCCCATTGTAAAATCTTTCCTCTCCCTAATTTACATCCTGCAATTTACTGACAATTGATGTCAGTGGAAGGAGATGCTGCTTGCTTTTTTTGACAGTCGGACCCAGCTGTAAACAGCTGTTATTTCCCACAATGCAGTGAGGTTCACAGACAGGAAACTGTCAGGACCATGGTCCTGACATCACACTGTGGGAGGGGATTCACCACAATATCAGCCATACAGTGCCCCCTGATGATCATTTTGTGAAAAGGAAAAGATTTCACATGTAAAAGGGGGTATCAGCTACTGATTGGGAGGAAGTTCAATTCTTGGTCATGGTTTCTCATTAAAGGTAAAGTTTGCTCCGTAACCTTATGGTGAACCAGAACTTCCTAGGAGTGTGTAAGGACCAAAAAGCCATCTCACTAAAATACTATGCAAAACAGTAATTTGCCTTCTTAGAACTGAAGGTATTTGCAATTATTCAGATTGGAGGTAGTATACGATGTGCCCCACAATGCATCACTGCTGATCCAAGAAGCCAAATTTCTGTTTTGCATAACATTTTGGTTAGAGGGCTTTTTGGTCCTTTTAGCCCCTTACACACTCCTAGGAGTTCTGGTTCACCATGAGCTTGCTGGACCATATGTAACACGGTAGTTTAGCAATCTCGCCTAGCAGCGCTAGGTCCCCGGTTTGTATCTTCATACATGCACCGCGTATGCACTGGGGGGAAATCAAATCGCTGCAGTAAGAACACTTCCATTGGATTACATTGTCACAGTGGTTTGCTGATCGCCAGTGATTAGTTAAGTGCTGAAATCACCTAAAAATTGCAGCAGTGTGCACTACGGTAGCCATTACTGATCAATAGAAGAGGAATTTATTTGCAGGCCAATTAGTCACATTTAAAAGCACGGACAGTTGAAGTGAGTTACATAGATTATCTCATTGCAATGGCATTTGTCAAGCGATGCTAAATCAGAATCATGTTTATTTTGCCAAGTACAACAAGAGTTGCACCCGGAATTGATTTTGGCACAACACGGATACCATACAGCGAGCCAGGCGAAGGGAGGTGAGCCAAAGCCACTTACCCCTCACAGGCTAAATATAACTTTTCCTTCTTAAAACAGGAAGTATTTGTAATAATTAAGCTTTATAAGTGAGCAATTATGGTTTCCCATTAACTGCTGGTGTATAGTGAGCCTGTAGCTAATTTTACATTAAATTTTACAGAGCCACATCAATCCAACACACATATAGTGAGTTTAGGACTGTTGGTCCTCATCAGTGCATGGCATGGATTAATATGGCTCTATAGCATAGGGCTTGGACCAGTACTACAGAGCTTGCAAAGCGGTGAGGTGTATTAGGCAGCAATTAACAATCACAGTTCTTGAAGGTGATGAGCTTAGACCAGGAAAAATGAGCAGGCGTAAAGATCTGTAGGACTTTGACAAATGACGTGACGACTAGATAACTGGGTCAACATGACCTCCTAAATGTCAGGTCTTCTGGAGCGACAGGATCATGCATGCTCAGGACTTGCTGATGCACCTGGGGACTGAACTAGCCCATTTGGTCGGGAATATTTTTCAAAAGGTCTAGTACAGGTTTACAAATCACTTTGGATTTCCACTGACCTCCTGGCCTGAAGCTCCTCCATAGTAAGACAGGTGCTGGACCGGCGTTAAACAACAGCTGTGGCGTTCATCACTTAAGCGCTGTCCATTCAAATAAATAGACAGCTATCGGTATGATCGTTTACCCTCATTCGCGCAAACGCCACATTTGATCCGTTTCCTGTCTTATTTTGGCTAACCTTATCGCTTCTCTGTGCTCTTGTGGGGGAAGCAAAACATGACACTGATGAATACACTGACCTAATACTTGGGGGCACCTCTAGCTACTTAGTATTAGGTAGCCAGAAGTACCCTCAATATTAAGGGGCACCTGTAGCTCCCTATGATGTGCAAGGGAAGTAAGGGAGAAGTTACAGCTGGGCCAGCCAGCACACTTGCGGTGCGGTTTGGCGAGGATTTGCAGGTACATGGAGGGCGAAGTCTAGGGTGCCGGGACATCTTTCTCTATAAGTTCCAGTGATGTAAATCCGGGCCTGTCTTGAGCAGCAGGGGTTTCATACAGCAATGGGAAAAGTTAACCTCAGCAGAACCTTTGAACGGAATTTGCCAGGCTTGTCACATGACGCTGCCCACATCATCATACACTAGTACGTAAATCACTTCCAGCATTTCTGGCCCGGCATGTAACATTTCCCCGCTTCCTCTGGGGACCATTCTGAGGTTTGTGGTTGCAATTTCAGGACCAATGTGCCGCAGATTAGGAAAGTCTATAAAGCCGTACGGAGTCATCTCTTGCGACCTCTCGCCGAGGAATGTCTTCTGGTCACTTTGATCTCGCAGCCTTGAGATCATGGGAGGAAGACCGCAGCTGGGAGATCAGCTGGTGCCACATGAAGCACAACATGATACAGTACATGTGTACATCCAGTACATGCTTGTGTATGTCAACACGCACCGCCAGCCAACAACAACAAAGCCCAGACCACAAATGAGCTGAACCCGGGCAAACAACTAACGAAGGAGCACATTCCTCGCTCTACAGAATCAATCAGGAGGGAGAAAACTGCTGTCACGTTACAAATCAAACCCACTGACAGCACAGAACGCTCTTGTATTAATATACAGCTAAATGAGACATCTCTGACGGTCGCCTTCTTTTAATTATGGTCAGGCCACACATCAGCTCTGCCGGAGACATAAGTCACTCACAGACTTGTGCAATAACACTGAGCAGCCAATCAGAAACCACCTGCTAGCAGCTCAGCATGCTCGCTGAAGGCACACTCCTAACAGATTGCTTGCTATAGATTGATGCACAACACTGCCGTCTGCTAAAAATCACACTATGGACATTTTTAGATTTGAAGCAAACGATCCTATTTCCAATAAGATAATTCAGATAGGTTGGCTTCTTTAGTAATGTGGATTGATTAAATACCATCTTTTCTTTTTATTTGCAAAACAGTTGCAATTGTATGTATGATAAAACCTGTTACTCTAACTTACTAGTTCTTTAAAAGACCACCATCACGAAAAAATTGTAAAATTTACCATGCGCACAGTAGAATCTCGTTATAGCAAACTCTGATATAGTAAACCTCTGGATATATTTAACTCTTTCCCCAGGTGCAACCAATTTAATCTATATAAATATACAATGTAAGACCAATTCTGATATAGTAAACTTCTGATATAGTAAACTACTTTTACTGGTCCCTTGGAGTTTACTATAAAGATATTATACTGTACATATAAAATGTGCATTTCTCACAGAGTAAAATGTACTATAAATTATCTTTTCTTATGTAGCTGTCAGTTACAGTAGGTGATAAAAAGCAGATAGGTCTGACAGATTTTGAACTAATCCGTTGCCTCATGGAAATATTACATTTATTCTTTACAAAAGTACTCAGTGTAAAGGATCCATGCAAAGATGTCAGCCGCCTTCCGTACTCATTTGCATGATATTTTGGCAGTTGGACTGAGCAACTGCAGTTTAGTAAATGCCTTCTGTAAAGAAACCAATAACTGAGAAACCCCCATGAGGAGATGGATTAGTCCAAAACCTGTCAGAATTTTAATACCTACTGTAAGTGACAGCAATATAGGAAATACGTCATTTATAATGCATGGGGTCATCACTAAGCATATGAGAGGTATCGGCGCTGGGAGACTTGGGCGTAGAATACAGCTGGTATATAGCTGATCCTGCTGCTGCACAAGTTCCTGGCCGTGTTATATACTATTCCCCCTCCAGGCCGCCATGGATGGTGGGGGATGAAATAATTAGCAGAATTATTTTGTTTTAAAAGTAACTTCAGCTCCGTCTTCTGACAGCACCAAAGTTACTCACTGTGTGCTGCTATAGCCGTAATTCCTATTATGGCCTATGGTGGCACCGGCTGCGCCCAAGTCTCCTGCGCTGGATTAACAGTGTTCGATCCCTAGGGGCGCTGCTGCCAGATCTGGTCCAGCACATCATCACCCTATGTGGACCAAAGTGCTGGACAAAGTGGAGACCTGCTGGATCCCTGACGCCGCACCACCTGAATCACCCACACACCAGATAAAGTGCTGGGGGGGGGTGGGGGGGGGGTATATGGGTGATCCAAAAATTGGATTGGAAAGGGTAAAAAAAAAAAAAATTAATAATGCAATCGTTCATTCAGGATTGAACGAGGTCCGCCAGTTTCCCTGTTTTCATACAATTAGATCTGACTAATCTGATAGAAAATACAATCGTTCACTAAACATTGTACTGTTAATTGGCACCGTAAGTGCAAATCTAGATGTAGCCAAAGTCCTAGACTTTGCCCTCTATGAACCTACAACCACAAGTGTGCTGGCTGGCCCAGCTTTCACTTCTCCCTTACTTCCCTTGCCTGCCATAAGTAGCTACAGGTGCCTAGAGCCAGGGTCGGTTCTAGACTGTTTGCTGCCTGAGACACACTTGTGAGGATGCCCCCAATCCATCATCCCCCCACCCCCTTTTTGGAATGATCGCACAGCACCCAACATTTTACTCTGCTTCATTTAATATCCTCACATGACATGCCGCAGCTCAACACAATAGCACACTAGCTGGCTGTGAGTCTGTGACAAACAAACTGCTCACCCTCAGCCACTTTATTCCTCCTCAGTCAGGACAGCAGTGCCACCTCCTCCCTTCTACTGTGCAAGTCAAATGAAAAACTGCTGCTCTCTCTCCCTCCCTCCTCATCACTCACTGTCAGACTCCTCACACAGCACAACAAGCTGCTTTTCCCCAATGATGACCACTTCACCTCGCTCGCTCTCCTCTCGCTTCTCCTCCTACTCTAATTTTGCAGGTGGCCATACATCTCTTGACTTGGCGGCCAATCGACCATGTGTTTCGATAATTATTATCAGATTGGAAGAAAATCGGTGCCACCAAGAGCATGCCTGATTGACGATGCATCTAATTTTGGGCCGAAAGTGGCCGCATGTATCAATTGGACATGCTGGAAAATCTCAGGCCGTATCGCTCGATCAAGTGCACAATGGTAACAGTGTGTGATAACTGCAAACGACAAATGCCATGGACACTCTCGGCCACATCCCCCCAATTGTTAGATGGACCTCCCCCAGTGCCTGTGCATTAATACTGTACCTGTTTCACGCCGTTCCCCAAGTGTTCACCGATGTGTCCGCATTCTTCTTCCACATTGGTGCCCCACGTGGTTGCCAGCATATTGCAAGTGGGGTACTTGTGTGACCTCCCACACGCGTCCCAGGTGCAATATGTCGCTGACCACATTGATCGTTAATGAGGAAGTAGAATACTGACACGTGTGTACGTGTGTGCGCGTGTTTACGTGTGTGTGTGTGTGTGTGTGTGTGTGTGTACGTGTGTGTGTGTGTGTACGTGTGTGTGTGTGTGTACGTGTGTGTGTGTGTACGTGTGTGTGTGTGTGTACGTGTGTGTGTGTACGTGTGTGTGTGTACGTGTACGTGTGTGTACGTGTGTGTGTGTGTACGTGTGTGTGTGTGTGTGTGTGTGTACGTGTGTGTGTGTGTGTGTGTACGTGTGTGCGTGTGTGCACGTGTGTGTGTATGCGTGTGTGTACGTGTGTACGTGTGTACGCGCGTGTGTGTGTGTGTGTGTGTGTGTGTGTGTGTGTGTGTGTGTGTGTGTACACGTGTGTGTGTACGTGTGTGTACGAGTGTGTGCGTGTGTGTGTGTGTACGTGTGCGTTTGTGCGTGCGTGTGTGTGTATGTACGTGTGTGCGCGTGTGTACGTGTGTGTGCGTGTGTCCGTGTGTGTGTACGTGTGTGCGTGTGTGTGTGTATGTGTGTACGTGTGTGTACGTGTACGTGTGTGTGTACGTGTGTGTGTGCGTGTGCATGTGTGTGTGTGTGTACGTGTGTGTGTACGTGTGTGTACGTGTGTGTGTGCGTGTGTGTGTACGAGCGTGCACGTGTGTGTGCGTGGGTGAACGTATGTGTGCGTGGGTGAACGTATGTGTGCGTGGGTGAACGTATGTGTGCGTGGGTGAACGTATGTGTGCGTGGGTGAACGTATGTGTGCGTGCGCATGTGTGTGAGCACGTGTGCGTGCGCATGTGTGTGAGCACGTGTGTGAGCACGTGTGTGTACGTGTGCGTGTGTGTATGCGCGTGTGCGTGCATGTGTGTGCGTACGCGTACATTTGTGTGTGTGTGCGTAAGGGGGGGGGGGGGTGTGTTAAGGGTTAGTCGCCCACCTAGAGCTAGCCATAAGGGGTTAAAGGAGAACTGTAGTGAGAGGGATGTGGAGGCTGCCATATTGATTTCCTTGTAAGCAATACCAGTTACCTGGCAGCCCAGCTGAGCTATCTACGTGCAGAATCACACCAGAAACAAGCATGCAGTAAATTTTGTCAGATATGACAAAAATGTCAGAAACACCTGATCTGCTGCATGCTTGTTCAGGGTCTATGGCTAAAAGTATTAGAGGCAGAGGATCAGCAGGATAGCCAGGCAACTGGTATTGCTTAAAAGGAAATCAATATGGCTGCCTCCATATCCCTCTCACTACAGTTCTCCTTTAAGGATAGCAGCCCACCAGGGGAGTTAGGCACTACCTGAGGTGTATGGGTGTTCCCAGCAGAATTCCCGTGGATCCCGCAGATTCCCGTTTATTAACCAGTGCCAAGTATCCTGACCAGCCAAGAAAGTCCAGGTTGGGTAACACTACACCCCACAATTACAGATAATGCCCTTTGTGCAATTAACAACAATAAGAAATTCTTACCGAAGTAATAAAGAGCCATCGCAAGGGAGTAAACTCAACTCCCCCATAATAACAAATAATTGGAAAGGAAAAACTTGCACACAGAATTTGGCTTTGCGTTCCATTGGTTGGCGAAAGAGATGAATATTAAACTCAGAATATTTCACTAATATTGTTTACTTCACTTCTAGCCAAAATGGCTTTTATGCGATGTGTTAAAATACTTTTTCTCTATAACTGATGAGAATCGTGGAGCTCACTTCACTCTAATGGAAAACCACTTGAAAAATGTCATTATCGGAGATCCCCGGTATAAACGCACATTAGCATACGGGCTGTGCACTGGAGGATCTCGGCTGCCGGAAGGCCAGTTATGCTCTATTTGGCTGGCTTCATAGGACTTCTTCTGAACGGCTGGCCAAACAACTGATCAGCTGAACCAAGAGAAGGTCCAGCATGCTTCGATGAGGTACGGAAGGAAATGTGACTTCTTATGGGGCCAGCTGCAGGACATGTACATCCTACTAACATTACGGAATGGGCCCCTTGATAATGTAGCAAAATAGGTAGATGTAAGCATTTGACAGTCTGTAATTACAGGTTATACAAGGGATCGCTCTGATGTGTCATGGCAGCTTATCATGTGGTGTAACACATCTAAGAATGCCCCACTGTTCTAAAATGCAGAGATAGTGACAATGATAAAACATTTGTTAAGTGCTTTTCTCCCACAGGACTCAAAGGACCACTATCACGAAAATCGTAACACTTAAAATACATGTAAACATATACAAATAAGAAGGATGTTTCTTCCAGAATAAAATGAGCTATAAATTACTTTTCTCCTATGTTGCTGTCACATACAGGAGTTAGTAGAAATCGGAAAGAACCGACAGGTTTTGGAACAGTCCATCTCTTTATGGGGGATTCTAAGCAAGGTGTTTATTGTTTATAAAGACTTTCTCTGAAAAGGATTTATTTATGCTAGCCAGCCTCCCTGTTCACTGCAGCCGTTTTATGGCAGCTAGACAGAGCAACTGCCATACACTAAGTGCTTTCGACTAAAAATCCATGAGAATCCCCCATGAAGAGATGGGCTAGTCCAAAACTTGTCGGTTCTGTCAGATTTCTACTACCTACTGTAAGTGACAGCAACATAGGAGAAAAGTAATGTATGGCTCATTTTACTCTGGAGGAAACGTACTTCTTTTTTTGTATGTGTTGACATGCATTTTACATTTTACAATTTTCGCAATAGAGGTCCTTTAAAGCTCATAGGACAGACAGAAACCTAAAGTATACCTGAGACAAAAAAATAAAGGCATTTATACTTACCTGGTGCTTCCTACAGCCCCCTTTAGGCTGTGGGCTTCCTCGCCATCCTCCCGAGACACTCCAAATCTCTGGCACAGTCTCCTCCTCCAATCGCAGTGCATGGGTGCACCAGTCGCCTTGCCTGGCTATCCTGCTGATCCTCTACCTCTAACACTTTTAGCTATAGACCCTGAACAAGCATGCCGCAGATCAGGTGTTTCTGACATTTTTGGAGCACGATGGGGTAAACATGCACAGTGCATGCGCAGTACAGCGGGACTGGTGGCAACTGGAGGAAAAGAGTGGACTGGCCAGCAGAGGTTTAGAGTGGCCTGCAAGTATTGCGAGGGAGCTAGCGGCCTAAAGGGGGCTGAAGGAAGCCCAGGTAAGTATAAATGCTTATATTATTTTTGTCATAAGTCTCCTTTAACTACTTGCCGACCGGCTAACGTCAATGGGCGTGGCCGCGGTGGAAGCCCCAGGACCGCCTAAGGCGTCAAATCAAGGGGTTCTCTTTTGCAGGAGATCGCGCGCAGGTTGCGCACGCATCTCCTGCTCGGGTGGGGTGGGGGGGGGGGGGGTTTGGTGCAGAGCTCCGTCCCCTCTTCAATCTCCGAGCAGCGGTTGCCGCTCGGTAGACTGTTAGACGGCGAAACCGCCGTCTTTTCACTAAGTACAGCGCTGTGATCTGCTGCAGCGCAGTACTGGGGACGGCTGTCCCCCTGGGGGACAAGAGAGCGATCGGCTCGCTGCAGGGAGAGAGGGAGGGAGGGGAAGAAGAAAAAAAAAAAGTACATTTTGTTAAAAAAAACAACACAGAAATAAATATTAAACAAACAAAAAAAAAACACGGGGGGGGGAAGGGGGCGATCAGACCCCACCAACAGAGAGCTCTGTTGGTGGGGGGGAAAGGGTGGGGAAATCACTCGTGTGCTCTGTTGTGCGGCCCTGCAGCTTGGCCTTAAAGCTGCAGTGGCCATTTTAGTTAAAATTGGCCTGGTCTTTAGGGGGGTTTACCACTGTGGTCCTCAAGTGGTTAAGTAACCTCTTCTTATTCTTTTATTCATCTTATTTACTGTGGGCTATATTGTTTATTTGTTAATTTTTCCATAATTGTTTAATGCACTATTTTTACTTTCTAAAAGGGGCACTATGGCGAAAAATTGTAAAATATAAAATATATGCAAACTTAGACAAATAAGAAGTACATTCTGTCCAGAGTAAAATGAGTCATTAATTACTTTTCTCCTATGTTGCTGTCACTTACAGTAGGTAGTAGAAATGACAGAAGCGACAGGTTTTGGACTAGTCCATCTCTTCATAGGGGATTCTGAGGGATTCATTTATTTTCAAAAGCACTGTCCAACTGCCAAAAAACTGCGTAGCAAGCAGGGAAGCTGGCCAGTATCATTGTTTAAAGGGAACCTGTACTGAGTAAAATTATTTAAAATAAACAAATGAACGTTACATAGTTACCTTGCCAACAGTACATCTCAGATGCTAACCATTTTCTTTTGACAATGATCCCTTCTGAAAACATTTTGGCAGAACTGAAATATATCAGTTGCTGTCAGTTATAGCTGAGAGGACAACTAATGTGCCAGGTAATGTCCATGTTTCCCTATGGCTCAAGTGGGCGATGTTACAATTTAACAGTGTGCTGACCAGGAAGCTGTTATAGGGTAATAGCCATTTTCAAAATGGAGGGCAGAGAATTCCCTTGATGACAGTGGACAAACAGTACGCGGGAGAGGAGAAAAAGATTGAGGAGTAGACTACACAGGACGTAAATATGACTTGTGTATGTTTATTTTGACTTTTAATTTCAGGTTTCAGTTCAGGTTTTCTTTAAATCCTTTTTAGGGAATATCTTTATAAAGAAACAAATCCTTGCTGAGAATCCCCCTTAAAGAGATGGACTAGTCCAAAACCTGTCACTTCTGTTAGATTTCTACTACCTACTGTAAGTGACAGCAACATAGGAGAAAATTAATTTATGGCTCATTTTACTTTGGAAAAAACGTACTTATTTGTCTATGTTCGCACATATTTTACATTTTATAATTTTTTGCCATAGTGCGCCTTCAATTAAATAATTTAAAAAACTAATTTAACCCATTAGCAGCTTCAATATCTCATATGAGATACGTGCACCGCTTTTGACCCCAATTCTTGGAATGCTTTGATCTCTCTCTACTAGCAGAAAATAAAGTCCTCTGTTATTGTGTCACACTGCTCCCTAGTGACAAGTGGCCATAAATACACATTACAGCAGTGCTAATTAGAAGTATAGAAATGTCACAAATAAGAAATAAAAAAATGTGCTAAAATAAATTGGCCTGGAGCACTTGGCTGCTAAAGGGTTAAAGGAATACCAAGCTGAACAGAGAGTGCTGAAACAATCGTATTGGTATGTACTGTCAAGAAAGTAAAGATTTACTGCAGTGTCAGAACTCCTCCATAACCCTACTGCTGCTTGTAATTAATCCCTTTCTAAGCTTTCATCTGCAAACTGTGTCCCATATGTATTTCTCCTGCACATGCGCAGTATAGCTGGCCCAGGTACTTAGTGAGCACATGCAGGGATCTCGTGACAGCTGGGAGCGTGGTCTGAGTGCTGGGTCGGTTGTACTGTGCTTGCACAGTATAGCTGCCACAGCTGCTTAGTGTAGTAAGTGTGCATGCCGGGATCTCGTGCAGCTGGGAGCGTGGTCTTAGTGCGGGGTCGGTTGTACTGTGCTTGCACAGTATAGCTGCCACAGCTGCTTAGTGTAGTAAGTGTGCATGCCGGGATCTCGTGCAGCTGGGAGCGTGGTCTGAGTGCGGGGTCGGTTGTACTGTGCTTGCACAGTATAGCTGTTACAGCTGCTTAGTGTGACATAAGCGTGCATGCCGGGATCCCGTGGAGCTGGGAGCGTGGTCTGAGTGCAGGGTCGGTTATACTGTGCTTGCACAGTATAGCTGTTACAGCTGCTTAGTGTGACGTAAGCGTGCATGCTGGGATCTCGTGGAGCTGGGAGTGTGGTCTGAAAGCTGGGTCAGCTGTACTGTGCATGCACAGTATAGCTGGCACAGCTGCTTAGTAAAATGTGAGTAAGCATGCAGGATCTTGTGAGAGCTGGGAGCGTGGTCCGAGTGCTGGGTCAGTTGTACTGTGCATGCACAGTATAGCTGGCACAGCTGCTTAGTAAAATGTGAGTAAGCATGCAGGATCTTGTGAGAGCTGGGAGCGTGGTCTGAGTGCTGGGTCAGTTGTACTGTGCATGCACAGTATAGCTGGCACAGCTGCTTAATAAAATGTGAGTAAGCATGCAGGATCTTGTGAGAGCTGGGAGCGTGGTCCGAGTGCTGGGTCAGTTGTACTGTGCATGCACAGTATAGCTGCCACAGCTGCTTAGTGTGACGTAAGCGTGCATGCCGGGATCTCATGGAGCTGGGAGCGTGGTCTGAAAGCTGGGTCAGTTGTACTGTGCATGCACAGTATAGCTGGCACAGCTGCTTAGTAAAACGTGAGTAAGCATGCAGGATCTTGTGAGAGCTGGGAGGGTGGTCCGAGTGCTGGGTCAGTTGTACTGTGAATGCGCAGGAGAAATAACTCCAGTTTTAATAAGGAACTGATCCAATGACAATTGCCTCCTTTTGAGGATTTCCTGGAAATGTGACTTTGCACAGTCCCTACACTCAGATTAAGTACAATTAAGTATAATCCTGTAGCGCCAAAGGGAGAAGAACTATTAACTTACTTGTGATGACGTGAGGAGCGTATACTTTCTTTTTTGCTTGTATATCAAGTAAAAATTTCACAAAAATGTTGCATGTATTGCAAAGCGCTCTTAAACCAAGTTACTCTCAATCTAAGGTTGTACTGTACTAGCTGCATAAAGTTTATAGTTGCTTGTGTATAGCGACATGCGATCAGTTTGATCAGGTGATAGATCTGTAAGGTTCTGATTCATGATGAGGTTCTGGTCATGATCACGCCTCTTCTGTTTCCTGTGTAGGAGATTCAGGAAACTATCACAGCAAATTAGAGCCATACAGAGCTTAAGCTGATCAAGGTGATCATAAGCACTTTCCCGACCTGTGCGATTTTTAAGTCCTACATGTCATAATAGCAATGCGTGGTGAAAACAATTTGGCTACATTACCTAGCAGACTGATTCCCAGACGAGACAGGCCCTGTTTCAAGCCCTCTCCCAAGCTGTCTGGCAGCTGCCTCCTCCACTCCTCCTGCCTGTTGTAATGTTCTTCATCCAGGGACAGGCGGTCCATGTTCCTTGCCAGGCTGGTAGCCAGGTTAGTAAGGGAAGTGAGTGTACCTAAAATGTAAGATCACGACATATAACACACAGCAAACAGCACAGGATGACAAGACATTAACCATAGAGATTATAAAGAAACAGTCAGAGAATCTATTTTACATATGGCTGAGCTATCTGTATAATGCTCCAACTCAGGGCTTATACCCAGCCTGACTTCCAAGCACTCAGCCCGGCTACATGGCAAAGAACCAATTACAACTGTTCTAATAACCGCGTCACTTTTTCAGCATACTCGTGTAGTGATCTGTTTGTGCCCTCTGTTGTTTGATCAATTTCAGATATAGGTCAAAAAGTAAGTTTGAAAGTGGCAGTTCATTTTTGTAATTTCTTTATTGAATTAAAGGACCATTATATAAAAAAAGTAAGCAGTTAAAATCTGACAGAACCAACAGGTTTTAGACTAGTCTATCTCCTCATGGGGTATTTCCAGGGTTTTCTTTGTTTTCAAAAGCTTTTCCTGAACAGCAGTTGGTACTGAAAGTCTAACTGCCAGAATAGTAAGATATCAGCCAGCCTCCCTACTCACCTGCACATTATTTTGGAAATTAGACTTATCGACAGAAATTCAAAGAATGCTTTTATAAACAAAGATAACACTGAGAATCCCCCATGAGGAAATGGACTAGTCCAAAGCCTATCGGTTTTGTCAGATTTCAACTGCTTACTTTGTACGCTGTAGTGGTCCTTTTATTATGAAACTAGTAAGGAAACAAAGGGATCGATTTTCAGTCAAACCTCATGTGTTGCATTAATGACTGTAGTAGGGATTACATTGTGACCTCCTCTAACAAAAAGTTTAGCCACATGACTATGTCCTCTGCAAACTGCAGCAGAAGCTGTCAGCCCTATAAAAATCTGATTCAGACTCAACCATTCAGTGGCAAACTTCTCCAATTGTTGCTTTATATTTTCAATAGTGGATTATACAGAATAACAAGCCAGCACAGCATCTCTGGCAAGGCACATATATGTCTTCTGTTTTGTAGTATTTTAGTAAGGAGGCTTTTGGTAGTGCCTTACCCTAAGACTCCCCCCCACCCCCTTTGGTGGTGCCTAACCCTAAGACCCCCCCCCCCCAGTGATGCCTAACCCTAAGACCCCACCCGATGGTGCCTAAACCTAAGACCCCCCCGGTGGTGCCTAAACCTAAGACCCCCCGGTGGTGCCTAACCCTAAACCCCCCAGGTGGTGCCTAACCCTAACCCCCCACCCATGGTGGTGCCTAACCCTAAACCCCCCCTTGTGGTGCCTTACCCTAATACCATTCCTGCACAAACACCCTTACAAACGTAGAAACGATAATATATTTGATAAGGTAAAATTTGTACATACAAACAAAATAATATGAGATAAACGATAGCGTTGCAAGTTTCAAAATCATAACACATTTCAAAATCTTTCATGTTCTAATGTTGAAAATTCGGTCACCCGATCTCTGCTGTGGACGCCGCATTAACAATATTTGCATTAGTGCCTATGTTGGCGCCCAAATAGTCCACAAGCCACCGGCGCTCAAATTTCCTGCTTCTGTTCTGGAGGTGTGTTTAGTTATCAGGGACAACAAAGAGACCATTTGCATATACAGCAGTGATGCATTGTGGGACACCTCAAAGCTCACTCCAACCTGAATAATCACAATATACCTTCGGTTTTAAGAAATCAAACTTCTGCTTCTCAGAGACATGGAAGATATCTTGGAAGTACCAGCATTCAATGCTGCTGTTTTACCACTAGATGTCAGGGTTTCTATACAATGCAAGCACTAATGCTCAGAAGTAGAGCTGGGTTTATGAAACATCCATATTGTAGCAGGCGGTACAGGGTAGGATTTCTAATAGCTTGCAGGGATAGTGAAATATCTGTAACGTTTTCCCATTCATCACGTGCAGCAGGACCTACAGCCAGCATCACGTTACTCCTGAGGGGGTGTCTGCAAGCCGAGCGCTTTGGAAGATTCCCACAGAAGATGTATAGAAGACTTCATGTAACCTACACTCACAGCAGATTATATGCTGAGCGTTTGTAAAGGAGGCAATGTAAGAGTCCTGGAATGTGGGGGATTCTCCCAATATAAAAAGTATTACAGGGAAAATGATTTATTCCTTATTTCTATTACCTGTATTAGCTGATGGGAATAAAAGACCAGCTCTGTTCCAGTATTATTAAGCATGATGGAACGGACTGCGGATGTTGTATAAAGGGTCACTTTGTTCTGTGTGATCGCACCCCCCCCCCCCCCCCAGTATTCCAGCTACATGACCGACAGGCGCATGGCCCCAAACCCAAAGGGGACCTGTCTGGGTCAGAGATGTGACCCTCTGACTTCCCATACAACTTGCTAGCTGCTTGGCTATCCACTACACTATGTCTCCTTTATATATTGCTCCTCTCCCCTCTTCCCCCCCAGTAACCTTCCCATTTGACATAGTGTGAAGCAAACAGAGCCGCCAGAAGAATAAAATATAATAAAAAAAATTAAAATTGTCAAGTAGAGGAGGTATCAATTTTAAAATTGTTATTATATTTTATTCTTTTGGCGACTGTTTGCTTTACACTATAGTTGAGTCCACGCCTGGTGGATAGGTGTCACCGCCCCCTTTTTTCCTTATCTACGGAGAGCGACTTCTTAATCCTGAGTGGGGACAGGTCTAATCTCCTCACCTGCATTTACAGTGGTTGCCTATGTGGTGACCCTGTCTTGTGAGTATACATTTGTTACTCTACATACTGTATTTCCACATTTACAGTACCTACTACACACTATATTGGGCTCTCGGTGTACCGTGTTTTATATTTCCATTTGACATGACTCAAAGTCTTAAAGAGAACCCGAGGTGGGTTTGAAGAATATCTGCATACAGAGGCTGGATCTGCCTATACAGCCCAGCCTCTGTTGCTATCCCAAACCCCCCTAAGGTCCCCCTGCACTCTGCAATCCCTCATAAATCACAGCCACGCTGCTGAAAAACAGCTTGTCAGAGCTGGCTGTGTTTATCTCTATAGTGTCCGTCTGCTGCTCTCCCCGCCTCCTGCAGAACTCCAGTCCCCGCCTGCATCCCTTCCCTCCCTGCTGATTGGAGGGAAGGGACGGGGGCAGGGACTGGAGCTATGCAGGAGACGGGGGAGCAGCTGAGACTGACACTACAGATCTAAACACAGCCTCACAGCACGGCTGTGATTTATGAGGGATTGCAGAGTGCAGGGGGACCTTAGTGGGGTTTGGGATAGCAACAGAGGCTGGGCTGTATAGGCAGATCCAGCCTCTGTATGCAGATAACATTCTTTAAACACATCTCGGGTTCTCTTTAAACTACACTTCCCTACCTAACCCCGAGTACCTATCTAACTGTAACCACTTCACTTTCTGATGTAAATTCTAGCTTCCATCCTCAATGCGATACCGAATACTTACCGATCCCCCTTCCTGACCTAACCGATCAAGTCTAATGCAGACCGGATCTTAACAGATTCCCTATTGTGACACCTATCTCAAATCTCCACCCATTAATGCAATACTTAACCCTAAAAGCTCTACCTTCCTGATGCTATTGGTAACCTCGCTAGCTACAATGGAGTTGATGTACAAAGCAGCAGTAATATTGCTGTGCGCAGTCAGGGCACGGTGTGCAGTGTACTGCACTCTGCGTAATTAGCGCGACCCACATGACGGGTAATTTGAACATCATAACAATAACTTGTAATGTGCAAGTACTGTAACATGTGTTACTGCAATAACGATCGCATTACCCAGGCCACGATAATAGCACAACTTGTGGTACGCTGCTGTCGGTAGTAAAGGTAATATTGCCGTGCGCTGTCTGCTCAAAGCAATATTATCGCTGATACATCAACCCCAATGGCGTCTAACCCTAACAGACTGCCCTAAAGCAGGGGTAAGGAACCTTTGTGGCTGAGAGAGCCATGAACGCCACATATTTTAAGATGCAATTCCGTGAGAGTCATACAATATGTTTTAAACTAAATACAATAGCGTACAGAAGTAACAGATATATTTTTGGAGTAAGAATTAAAACTTTTGATCATATAGAATCGTTGCGTTTGTCCTGGGGAGGTAAGTCCACCCTTACCCCCCATCTTATTTTGTTTTAAATTTATGATATTTTATTCTGTTGGCGGACAAAGCCAACAATGGGTCCCTGTGCAAAAATAAATATATGTAGTATGACACCTTACCTGCACAATGGCTATCATTCATGAAAGTGCTGTCGGTATGGAGAATAAGTGCGGGAAAACACCGCTGGCAGTGTTTTAGACTTCTGGGTGGGCATTCATAAAAAAGTATCCATGTGCGGTAGCAGTGCTGAGATTCCCCGAACTAGGCTGGCGGTAGGCTTGAGGAAACACGGAAGCTGCCGCCGAGTTGATACATTTCTCCGTGTCTTGCTCTGCTGCAGCTGCCTGGGAGGTCTGTGTGTCTCCATTCACTTACATTGTTATCGCCACATCAGAGGGAGCGGTACTTCCCGACCTCACACCGCTTGCGGTGATCTTTATGAATTAACATTTTGCTACATTTGTTCCGATAATCACCGCACAAGGCGGTGATTTATCACTCTGCTCGATAGTGTCATATTTTCATGCGGAAAGAGCCTTTATAAATGCTGACTTTGCTAAGTGGTCGGTAAAGTCAGCTGTTTTAAGCATTTCCGCATGCGGAAATGCTTTATGAATGATAGCCAATCTGTTCATTTATTCAAATGCTGTTCTCCCTCATGCTACACAGAAGTGGTAAAATTGGCCAGCAATTGGCCAATCAACATTAGATGCGAGTACCAGGGTTTGGTACACATCCAAAATACAGCAAGCATGTTGTAAGCATGTGTCCTGGTTACAAACGCATTAATATACAGTGTTCTTAAATACCTTTGGAAATGTGTTTGACGAAAGATGTGGTTCCCCTGGAAACTCCACTCACAAAAGCCCCTGGACCGCGGGTGAGGCCTTCATAGGGAAGGCGGAAGAAGTCTGCAATCCCATTTCCAATGCTTCTCACCAGGCTGGCTGGGCTGCCCAGAATTTCAAGAGATCCGACTACCCAACCTAAGAACAAAACAAAAAAAGTATATTATTGATGTATACAAACTATGAACACATGAAAGCCCCTAAATATTACACAGCGCTGTACAACAGATACAGTTATGTCCATAAATATTGGGTTCTTTACATTACCACAATGCATTTTAAATGAAACAGCTCATGGTGCAGTTGAAGTGCAGTCTTTTAGCTTTAATTCAGTGGGGTGAACAAAATGATTGCATAAAAATGTGAGGCAACTAAAGCATTTTCTTAATTCAATCTCTTCATTTCATGTTCCCTTGTAAAATGCACACTATGTGCAGTGAGTCAAAACTCACTGACACGCACATATCCCTATATTATCAGTAATTTAACCTACCGATATTTCAGTATGCACTACCCAGCACCAATTCTAACCTTAACCCTCTGCTATAAGTGCCTAACCCTAACCCCCCTATCTAATACCTAACCCCCCCCATATGAACCTAACCTTACCCCCCCCCCACCTAATGCCTAACCCTAACCCTCCGTAGGTACCTAACTCTACCCCTCACCTAATGCCTAATCCTCCTGTGGGTGCCTAAGCCTAACCGACCCACCAGGTGCCTAACTCTAACCCCCTCACCTAATGCTTAACCCTACCCCACTCCACCTAATGCCTAAGCCCCTTGTAGGTGCCTAACCCTAACAACCCCCTGTCCCATAGGTGCCTAACCTTCCACCTAATGTCTAACTTCAATTACCCCCCCCCCTCCTCCCCGGTAAGTGGCTCAAACTGACCTAGAACCCAGTAGACGGTTGGCTACTAGACCAGTGTTTCTCAAACCTGTCCTCGTGACTCCCCATCGGTGCAGGTTTTGTAGGCAACCTCACCTATGCACAGGTTAGTGTCTCAGCTACATGGAATACACCTAGCTGAGACACTAATTACCCTACCCGTGCATAGGTGAGGTTGCCTGCAAAACATGCACCGCTGGGGAGTCACGATGACAGGTTTGAGAAACACTGCTCTAGACACTCAAACACCCAAATGACTGCCCAATTACTGAACGTTAACACATACGTCTGTTAGATACCTACCTATCTCAGTGCCTAATTGACCTGATCCGCTAAATATGGCATTACTAAATAATGGATTGCTAGAGCATCTAAAATTTTCCAAATGCCACAGTCGGAATGTGATTAGTTCCCACTTTGTAAAGCTTGTGAGCTAATTAACATTTGCAAATAAATAGTTTTTAGCATGCTGTTTCTCTTACACTAGTTGTTAACTACTTTATATTTACAAAATTAAAATAATGTGGCCAGGCTGTGCAAACACATGCCTATGACTGCATATTTCCTGGGTATTTATTGGCGACACCTGCACAAATAAATCCCACATTAGTGAGTGGCGGTGAGGCTCGATTCGTTATATATACTTATAGGGCCTATTTTACAAACCGCAATGCTGAGAATGTCCTCATCTGACACTCACAAAACAGCATTTTCCATGGACATGTCTACGTATTCCGATATCAGTGCTGAACTCAGTTTTTATATTCCCCTGCTCTACCCCTAAACTGGTTGACAGCTCATCATCCCATGTTAGAGATGAGGAATGCGAGGCAACAGCCAATCCAACATCTCCTCTATGACAAATACCAGACATCTGTGCAGAGAAACTGGACGCACTGCCACGGTCAGTTGTGTGTGGCGATGTGGAGTTACCACGTCACCTCCGGGAATCAAATCATCAACTGTTTACAGCACAGCTGGCCAAAAACAAGTTGTTTCTCCCCAAGATTGACACTTTCACTCTAGCTGCACTATGATCACATTTTGGCATGATGGACAACGTCGTTTTCATGATCCAAAACTCTGGTCTTTGCCTCGCAGCGCTGTCAGCTGTTGCCTGACTACAACTTGCAAACTATTCATTCTGAAAACCAACAAAGTGACAACGCTGGCCGGGGTTATTAAGATTTACAAGCAAAACACAATGGTCCTTACGTAAGACGTTCTGCAGGGGAAAAAAGCGGTGGTGCATCTATGGCCCCTGGATTGTTCAATCAATTAGTTGTGAGGCCTGTGCAGAATGTATACACCAGGCACAGCCACATTTCCCAGGCCTGATGTGTGATACGCAAACAGGTTACTGAGCTGTCTTAGCAAGGCCAAGAGAAAGAAGTGTGAAAATGGTGCAGGAATGAACTTAAGATCCTAAAGAGAAACTTAATCCCAGACTGAACTTCATCCTAATCATTAGCCGATACCTCCTTTCCTACAAGAAACCGTTACCTTTTCTCTAATAGTGCATCACAGTGTGATGTCAGGGTTTCCTGTCTGTGAACCTCGTTGCATTGTGGGAAATAATGGCTGTTTCCAACTGCCAAGCAAGCAGTATCTGCCTTTGTACATATATATGGCAGTTAATGCTGTCTGTTTTTTTTTCTTTCATCTTCCAGCAGTAAAAATGATGACCTGTAGGCTCACAGGGAATCAAACAACATGAACATCAATCATTTCTTGATCTGTCTTCTAATATTTCAGTATGCACTGAAGATTTTCTGCACTCACAACTAACATAAGTGGCCTCAGTGACCAAACAGGGAGGACCATGCGGCAAACGGGAGAATCCAAGTTCAATGTCAGAAGCTAAAACCGGAGTGCAACTACAGGGCAGCAGATCCTGTGACTATGCAGTGGGCCAAACCTGTAAGGGGGCCCAAAGTACTACTTCACTCCCTCTGATAAAGGGGTCCATCCTTGAGATCAGGTGTTTTTGTGGCTATACTTTACATGGGTGTGAAGGTTTTGATGGCCACACTTGTTTTATGACCCTTGACAGAGGTGCCCTGATGTTGTGAGGGACATCAGGGGTAGGCAAGGGAAAGGGTGTGAATATTGAGGGCCCCAACAAAGCGGTTCCGTGATTTGTAGTTACGCCACTGAGACAAAACCAAGAGTTTGAGTTCTGTATTTCAGAAGACCAGGTACTCTGGAAACATGGGAATGAAGCCACGCACACCTCTAGGTGTCTGCTTTTCAGGCCTCACTGTAGTTGTGAGGGCCAGATTTACCATAAGGCACTATAGGCACATGCCTACAGGCACCTGATGATGGAAAGGCAGCTCACTCCTCTACCCGAGTGCCTCCCTCCTTCCCTATACAGAGTCCTAATGAGAGTGTAAATGAGAGGTTACTTACCGCGCTCTCAGCATAACACTGACAAGCTTTCCCTTCAGTCAGGGGCACCTCTATCTACTTAATACTGAAGTTCCTCTAGCTAACTAATCCGATAGTTTTTATCGAATTTCTGTTAAATCGGATAATTTTTAAGCAGCACTTGTAGCTACTGGCAAGGTAAGTAAGGGAGAAGTGACAGCTGGGCCAGCCAGTACCCTTGTGGTGGAGTTTGGTGGGGGTTTGTAGGTTCATGGAGGGCGAAATCTAAGGCGCCAGGATGTTTGTGCCTATAGGCTCCTGTGAGGGCCTGGTAGTTGCTTCATATACAGGTTCACTTGAAGAACAGCACAGCTAAGCAGACCTCTGCTGGAACAAAGATGGGTTTTTGCAGGACGACCTAATTTCTTTGTTGCCAAACAACTGTTTTATTTCATCTGTGTTTGAGCTGGAAGAGCGACATCCTCCTGCTGATTAGATCTCTTACCAGCACTTGCTGTAGATTGGTTTTGGCTCGGTCGCCTCAGGAAGGATAAAACCATCGACCGGTAGATGCTTAGCTCTAGATGTAGTTCAGCAGCACTCATTACTCCTACTGTGTTTGTTCTATAGGTTATTTCATCCCCTCACAAGGAGCTTTTTACCAGACACGTTCCAAGAGCCGAAGCGTCTATTAGGCAGTGGATCTGTTTTAGTTTTCTACTTAACCAGTGTGTCTTAGGCAATTATGCCTCATTAAGGAACTGGCATGCACACAGGTCTGCTTTGTGTCTCAGCTGCGCTAACCATCGCCACGTTGTGTGGAGACTTCCTGCGTGGCTATCAGAGCAGAAGACCAAACCATTAGATGCAATGATCTCAGTAGAGAGTAGTACGTTAAGGCAGGGCTGCTTTTATTCAGCAACAGCGTAACTGGTTACAAATTGCTTTAACTTCCTCACTGTCTTTTTCAAGCTGGCCATGTAGACGTTCCTGTGAAACCTCATACATTAGACTAATTCGGGGACCAAGTAGCCGTCGCAGATGTTGTGGAGTAACGTTATAGGTCAAAGAGGTAAGATCAAACGCCAGGGCTGTTTCCCCGCTCTCCAGCTGTGGATCAATGACAGGCACACAGCTGCATCCTATGAACTAACAAATCTTACTAATGGAGGTATGACGTTGTGTCTGTTAGGGTTAACCTTCCACTTTCCCACACAAGTCTATTCTCACCGAGTGCGTTGTACAACACAAACGCAATGGTGTAATAATAGCCTCCACTGTCGCAGGGG
This sequence comes from Hyperolius riggenbachi, assembly GCF_040937935.1. Classification (NCBI taxonomy): domain Eukaryota; kingdom Metazoa; phylum Chordata; class Amphibia; order Anura; family Hyperoliidae; genus Hyperolius; species Hyperolius riggenbachi. The sequence goes on along the minus strand of NC_090650.1, from coordinate 389,327,705 downwards.
GGACGGACACACGGGGGTTAAGGGGCTTGGTCCGGGGGTTCAGAGTAGGTTCCTTGTGTGCGCTCAAGACTTCCGAACCCTCCATCCCCGCCCCCCCCCCCCCCAATCAAAATTTTGCACAGCAGTGGAGCATAATACTTAATTCCAGTGAGACAGGTCCTCTTTACTCCTCCGTGTGGTTGCACCATGTTACCCATTTGCTTATGGCTTCTTGCCACATGACATGTCTGACATGTCTGGAGCCTCAAGTGATTAGTCTGCATGGCATGGCTACACAGAGGAGTGAAGTGGACCTATCCCCACGGAATAAGGTAAAGTATTAGGCTCCTTGTACACTGCGTCATACTGCGGTACTCTTCCCCGCCGCAAGGGCCATGCAAGTCTATGGAGATGAAGCAGTGTGCTGGAAGAGGAAGTCTGATTCTAAGCCTGTCTGATTCCCTCCCATGAAGCTTATCAATAAGTGGCCATATCTTAAAGGGGAACTGAAGTAAGAGGTATACGGAGGCTGCCATTTTATTTCCTTTTAATCAATACCAGTTGCCTGGCAGCCCTGCTGGTCTATTTCTCTGCAGTAGTATCTGAATAACACCAGAAACAAGCATGCAGCTAGTCTTGTCAGATCTGACTTTAAAGTCTGAAACACCTGATCTGCTGCATGCTTGTTCAGGGGCTATGCCTAATAGTATTAGAGGCAGAGGATCAGCAGGGCTGTCAGGCAACTGGTATTGCTTAAAAGGAAATAAACATGGCAGCCTCCATATAACTCTCTCTTCAGTTCCCCTTTAACAATGACACACAAGTGAGCACACCAGCCAATAAAGTCACAAGGAGGCGAACCCCCCTTTAAGGAATGGAAATACAGCCTGTGTTATGCTAGAAAGTAAAGTAATTCAAGCGGGAAGGAGGAGAAAAAAAAAGAAAGTTTAAAGTGAAAACTATTAAGAACCTGTCAAGTCTGATCAGCTCTCAAACCGAATTCCATTAATGTGTGTGAAAATCAAGGTTTAACATTAATTGGATCAGTGACCCATAACTGGGTCCTGCACGATGGTCCTGAACATAATACTTTGCTAATTAAGGGCATTTCTTCACCATTGATCTCTGGGCACCGCATGCTTGTCAGGTCAGTTCCAGTCAATGGGAACTCTGACATCTGTGAACTAACTCATCCTCAATAGCTGAAAGGGTAAACCTTTCACTTCATCCGTAAGACATTAACTGGAGATTAAGAGAGCTTCTACAAGTATGTTCATTTACGCACTGTGTACATGATCCTATATCAGGTGACACTACCTCTCCATCAGCTTATAGCAGGCCTTTATGGAAAAATGTCAGCATAGCTATTCTAACTATCTTACTGCATTTAGATCAGTAAAAACAGCCGAGGATTCCATAAAGTGACTTTTCCTGCAGAGAGCGATAGTCTGAGCACCAATCTCATCTCTGAGGCCGGTCATGTGCCCAATACGGTGTCATTAGTCACATGTCACAAGAGCTTAGCGGCCTGACATGCAGTAGCTCACCAATCAGGTGCTCTGCCTAAGCCGTCCTCCACCGCTTCAACAGAGATCATGGAACCACTGCTGGTTAATGTACAGAATTTTATATAGCCTGACACTGTTCCTTCCCATCATTGTTAATTTGCGTTCTATCTCTCAGGTTTTCAGAGGAGAGCAACTAGCACAACATTATATAAAACTGACATAGCATTCAATAAATTATGTTTTCATACTACTGCCTACTATCATCTATGTATGTATTTGCACTTGTATTGCTGGATGTCCTGATTGTACAGAGTTATGAACTTCTTGTGTATCTATGTTCTCCAATCAGAGCCAGTGACAAGGTCCTCCAGCAACCAAGGATGAGACACCAACGTGCGCCCCTCCATCCCTCCCACCCCAGCTGTCACACACTGATTGCTATTATACTAAGAGGCTCCCCAGGGCCCCCCAAACTCCCCAACACCTTAATCTCTAGTTATCTGGCTTGCAGTCACTGCCATGTATCCCCTTTTCTTATTTCTCTCTGCTTCAAACACAATAGGAGAATGATAGCTGAGTGAGTTGTGCGCCCCCTCCGACACTGCGCCCTGAGGCTGGAGCCTCTCTCGCCTCTACCTCCGCCCGGTCCCCAATATTTGTTTTGTAATATGTACAATGCTACGGAAGATGTTGAAGCTATTTAAATAAAAATTACTGGTAATAACAATAATGTCACTGATGCTGAATGGATTTATATCTGGGGAATCTGGAGGCCCCCAAAGAAACATAACTCAACAGACTCTTCTATTTCTCCAAGTTTTAATGCTCATGTGCCTACTATAGCTTTTTTTTGATGGTGGACAGAGGTCAGTACTGTGATTGGTCTGCAACTAATGAACTGTGCGTTCTGACACCTTTTGCTTGTTTGCCCGTTGTCTAGGGCTGTGGAGTCGGTACAAAAATCATCCGAGTCCAACTCCGACTCCTCAGTTTATGAAACCACCGACTCCAACTAGCCAAAATGACTCAGACTCCTTAGTATAATACTTACTAGGGCTATAGAGTTTGTACAAAAATCACCTGACTCCGACTTCTTAGTTCATGGAACCACCGACTCCAACTCCGGCTTCAGGTACCCAAAATTGCTCCGACTCCCCAGCCCTGCTGTTGTCCCTTATATAACTCCTGGTAGGTACTAACTACTGCATACCAAAAACATCCTACATGACCCAGCATTTTGGGTATGCTATGACCCACTCATGTAGCCTTCACAAAGCCACCCAAATACTTAGGCCTCATTCCTACTACATGCGCTGCCATGTGCATTTCAGTAGCGCGTATAGTGTGCGACACGCAAGAACCGTAAAAGGGCATATACAGCCCTTCTACCGTTCCCATCATATGCGCTGCACAGCAGTGTGATGCGCAATTGCACTGCTGCATGTATTTTTCGGAAATCGCAGTGCTGACCCACACTATAATGAATTGGATCAGAAGCGCAGCACATAACAGCGCAGATGGCGTGCGATCGTACGTGTTGCGTTCCAATTGCACAGCCTCCTGTGCTAATTGATGTAAATGAGGCCTTATACTTACCTATTTTTCTACTTCCAAAACATCCTCTTCAAATGATTACTCATTGAATACATAATATATCCCATTGCAATGAGACAATCAATGCTATCCACTGTAGTCATCAGTGGGTTTTATGTTGCTGACGATGTGTGTGTGAAGTGAACACAAATTTTCTGTGTTTGTTTGAATAACCCCTTAGATACACGGACATTAAAGTGAACCTCCGGACTAAAAATCTACTCAGCAGAACTGAAAAGGCTTGGTGTTTCTTTAACAGTTTCACAGCATCAGAACTTTGTTTTTCTTACCAAAGCATCATTTTAGCTACATTTTTAGCTAAGCTCCACCCATCAAAGAAAACTGCCCGGGCTTTTTTCCCCTGATGCTGTGCAAAGCACGATGGGACTATGTTATTCACGTTGCCTAGCAACTGGGAGGGGTGGTCAGCACACAGGACAGTTGGAACTGTGTCTCATACACCCTGTCACCTCCTTTCAACCAAAAAGATGGCTGCCCTCATGAAATCAAACATTTGCCTGTTCTTTTAAAACAGGGTGGGTAAGAGATTATATTACCTATCTATTTTAATTAACATAACTAATGTAATATAATGACAGTATGTTTGTTTAGGCTGAAGTTCCTCTTTAACCAATTATAACACTTCCACATGACTTTAGTACACTCACCTGCTCGGAATAGGGCTCCTGCAGCATAATGCATGGCTAGGGCATGTATTAATTGTCTAGCAGTGGTGAAGATTGGTCCACGTTCAAACATTGAGAAGGACAGTGGTGTGTGATCAGAGGCAATGTACAGCTTTAGTGACGCATGGATGCTAACCAGCAAGTTAACAGGTTGGACAGTTAGTTTTCGAAGTTTAACTGGGCTGACCAGTGCCAATGCATGCTGCCTGACTTGCTCCGGAAGGACTGGAGAAAACTTAAGGCCAACAACTTTGACTTGGTTTTGCAGCGTCTTGCTTTCGGGGAGGTACGTGTCGAACAGCGTTTTGATGTAATAGACAAATGTGTCCTCCACATAGAGACGGGAAGGCTTCAAATCAAAGCTAAGTTCATTGAGGTCATAGACATCCTGATCTTCAGACAGCGTAACAAAGAGCTTCAGGAATGAAGCTTCCTTGTATTCTTCCAGATCTTTGGTGGATATAAGGAGACAACCAGTCTTGGGCCATTTGGCACCTTCACTTCTCTCTTCTTGGCAAACCAACACAGGGAAGTGGAAGTGAGACTTGCTGTAGAGCTGGTTGTCCAGCTGCAGATCTCCGCAGTACACTTCCAGGCTGTAGAACATGGGCTTGCTGGAGATGATATCTGTCTGCAGCTCTAGACAGGGTTGTCGGAGGTAGCTGGAGACTGGCGCCATATGAAGGTAGATGTTATCCAGCGTCAGACGCATGAGCTCAGAGGAGGATTTGCAGTTTGTGACATCATCATAAATCCCAGCACTGAGTTGGGTGATGAAGAATTTAAATACAACCCTCTGGTTCTGTGTCCTGCACAAAACAAAATGGATGTTAAAGCAGAACAATAGTCAAAAAGCAAAGCAGGTCTATCACACATATAAATAAAAGGGAAAATGATGCCTGTCAATCTCTTTTAGGAGACAGAAATATGTGGTGGTCTATGGAGAAGTACATAAAAGAAGCTGGCGTGATCATTTGGTTTGAAGGATACCTGAGCTGAAGCAAAGCAACCTAAGATAAGCACAGAGGTATGTTCATGCTGGATGCACATACCTCTATGCCTTGTCCTTTCCTCTCCTCATTCTGCCTCCTTTCCTTAACCACTCCGAAAAAAATTTGACTTTTGGCCAAAGTCAAATTATTCAGACAGGAAGACGCAGGCTTGACACAATGTTCCCTCCCATCACTCCCCATTCCGCCTCTTAAAGGAAACAGGAAGGGGAAAAAAGTGCTCAATTGGGACACTTACCTTTCCCCTGCACCTCATCATTCCATTACCGGGACCACTGAACCTCGCCTCATTAACTTTTCCTCCTTACCCATTTCTCACCTTATTCATATTGTAAGTTTTCAGCACTTTAAAGGTTAAAAATTTGTTCAATATGAATTGGCTGACCTTATGAACTTAACTGCAATATTACCTTTCTCTCTGCATTTTTGGTTTTTTTTTTAAAGACCTTTTTTTACTTGTCAGGAGCTTAAATGTTCTACTTATACAGGATGACACCCAAAAAGGCAAAGAAATTTATATTAAAAAAAATTCTGAATCAGCCCCAATGTGGGCAAACAGGTCTGCAGCTGCTGCTTTATAATTATTCATTTATGAAGAGTGCTGCAAACAATGATTATCAGGGGGAAACAGGAACTGGTGAAAAAATTCCAAATGGGATGCTTGTTTAAAGTATAGAAATGGAGACCGAGAGTCCAATATAGTGTAGTATGTTTTGGAGATTAAAGCAATATGAAAATGTAGGTAATATACTCACAAAACTGGGTTACCCATCAGGTAACCACTGTATACGCAGGTGGGGAGATTAGGCCTGTCCCCACTCAGGACTAAGATGTTGCTCCCTGTAGATAGAGGCAAAAAGGGGTTTTTCACCCTTCCACTAAGGGTGGACGGCTTGATACACGAAGATACAGAGGCGCCAGAAGAGTAAAAAAACACTAACCGGCAGCACCCAAAACAGACACAGAGGTGCCAAGCTCGTATTGGACCCCACGCTATGTGATATTTCGGTTGTTTTATTGCCTGATGAGGCGGGATGTTGCCCGTGAAACGCGTTGCAGATATTGTTTAGGAGTATGCGAATAAATCATTGTATCTACAATCAACAGTATTGTGTCTGTTTTTGGGTGCTGCCGGTCCACCACCGCCACCTGAATACTTTTTAAACTTTTTAGTGTTTTTTACTCTTCTGGCGCCTCTGTATCTTCGTGTATCAAGCTTGTTTAAAGAGGAGCTGTCAGCCATACTATCTCAGAAAAAACAACAACACATATATAAGTAGATAAATACTTGCTCTACTTACATAACATATCTATTGCACTGTCCATGTTTTGATTTTAGTGATTTTTCTACAGTAAAAAAAGAGAAACTCCTCCTTAGCATTTCCCATTTTAAGTGTGGCTATTTTGAAGCCAATCCTGATGTCATTTCCTCCCTTACTCTCCTCTGCCATTGTCTCAGCATGAGAAATATTAGCCAATCAGAGAGGAACGGAGATGTGGGAGGGGAAAAGAGGAGGGAAAGAGGCTTCAGCTAATCAGGCTGCATTACTTAAGTCAAGGGGGAAGTAGAAAAGCAAAAAAGGAAAACCCAGCATGCCCTGCAACTTCCTTTTTGTGTACCAAATTTTGTGTGTACCAAATAAAAGTCAGGTAAACTGGGGAATGATCATTTATCAACAAGAAAAGTAATAGTGATTTTAACTTTTGGATTGCCTGGTTAGCATCCTCATTACCTGTGGCTGGAAAGTGTAATGGTTAAGGGCTCTGCCTCTGACACAGGAGACCTGGGTTCGAATCTCGGCTCTGCCTGTTCAGTAAGCCAGCACCTATTCAGTAGGAGACCTTAGGCAAGTCTCCCTAACACTGCTACTGCCTATAGAGCACATCCTAGTGGCTGCAGCTCTGGCGCTTTGAGTCCGCCAGGAGAAAAGCGCGATATAAATGTTCTGTGTTTGTTGTTTGTTTGTTATTTACCAGATAAAAATAAAATAATAGTATTTAATGCTGCCCGGTGATTCAATTGCAGCAGGGTGAGCTGTCATTTGGCTCGCCCTGCGCCCAACTGACCGGGCGGCATTCTTATACGTATGGCGACAATCTAGGATTATATACTGGATATATAAGGATAATCAGATTCTAGATGGCATCACAAAGAGAGAAACCAAAACAAACACCATCATTTTAATTGCCCATCTATTTTCAAAATTAGAAAGGCAGCAAAGATTCAAAACATATACCGTAAGTGGGGAAAAACAATATCCAAGAATGAAGTCCAGTCATCGATACATCTCCTTTACATAGTGTTGTGACTGCCCATTACACATACCTGTTAAGACTTGTAAGAACAGGACCAGTTCTGCCTTCTGGTGCCAGCGCGATGATCATCGTTCCACAGTGCTGGACAACATCCACATAGACATAGCCATAGCCCGTCAGGAAAACCACCTGTACGTAAAAGATAAACATCGGATCATTTACAGGGCACGGAAAGGACAGGGCCTCTTTCTTGTCAAGCAAAGGCATGTTTTACATTTCAGAAGCGTGGGCTCCAGAGGATGTGTCAGACATCAGAAGCCTTTCTCCTCTATATCCCTGTGGCCGTATTTAAGCTAGCTGAGCTTCTGAAACGTCACAAATAATTCCCATTCATTTTGTTTAATAGCCCCTGTGCTGCAATATCCAGCAATGCAGGAGAGATAAAACACAGCGGAATGCAGCGCCTTGACATGTACAAGCAGATGGTGATATCAAGCCTGTATGTACAAATTACAGGAGAACACGACCCCCCAACCCCGGCTGAGTATTTACAAGTAATACGATCATCATAAAGGTATCCTATCAAGCCAAACTGTTTGCATCTAACTGGTATAAATAAAGGAATAGTGTAATGCTATAACTTATGTGAGGATTCATCCACTTTCTTCAAGTTATTTAAAGGCCACTTTACATGTAAGATTAAAGCAGTTTAAAACTCTGACAAAATTTTCAACAAAAATGTGGTTTCCTACTTTTTATAACCCATACAATTAACATATTTGCTTTTGTGCACAAGTATTAATATTCATTTAGATATTATAACTTCCCAAAGTTCAGTTAATTTACTTTGAAAGCTGCTGGTGCATTTTATTTATAACTGTTGTCATTCTATTGTAAATGCTGCCAGCAGTTATTTCTGATCTGTTTTTCACTTCAGCACTTAGCTGAAGTCCTGCACAGCCAGAGAAGGTTTCAATAAATGTATCAAGTAAAGAATGTGTACACAAGATAAGATTATAAGCAGTTCAGATGTGGGTTCTCCCTGCAGAATAAAGAGTCAGCCCTGTGATGTAACCCTGCTGTTTTACTAAAACAAAACATTGTGTTAGTATATTTTATGCTGTAAATAATCTTTTAGAGCAGTGCTGTCCAACTGGCAGCCCGCGGGCCGCATCCGGCCCGCCAGGCCTCCTGCTGCAGCCCCCCTGCCACCTGCTCCATGCTGTGGCTGCGCAACATTTATTTATTTAAAAAATAAAAACCCTTTCCCCCATGTTGCGGCTGCGAACTATAAATATTTACAGCCTCCCCCCTCTTTGTCCCCCGTGCTGCCGCCTCTAACACACCTTAGATCGGCGGCGGCAGCAGCAGCAGAAGATAGGAACCAGCCACACCAGCCCATGACAGCCGCACAGGGGACTTTATGTGCTGGACGTGACCGATGATGTCACGTCTTCCATTCAAATTCACTGTGTGGCTGCCATGCGCCGGTCTGACTGGCTCCGATCTCCTGCCCTCCGCTGCCGATCTGAGGTGAGTTACTGGTGGCAGCACGGGGGACAACGAGGGGGGCGGGGGGGGGGTGCAAATATTTTAGCTCTGCGGGCAAGCTGGATGCATTTTGTGGGCACAGCTGCGGGCAATCTGAATGCATTTTGTGGGCACAGCTGCGGGAAATCTGAATGCATTTTGTGGGCACAGCTGCGGGAAATCTGAATGCATTTTGTGGGCACAGCTGCGGGCAATCTGAATGCATTTTGTGGGCACAGCTGCGGGCAATCTGAATGCATTTTGTGGGCACGGCTGCGGGCAATCTGAATGCATTTTGTGGGCACAGCTGCGGGAAATCTGAATGCATTTTGTGGGCTCAGCTGCGGGCAATCTGACTGCATTTTGTGGGCTCAGCTGCGGGCAATCTGACTGCATTTTGTGGGTACGTCTGCGGCCAATCTGAGTGCATTTTGTGGGTACGTCTGCGGCCAATCTGACTGCATTTTGTGGGCACATCTGCGGCCAATCTGACTGCATTTTGTGGGCACATCTGCGGCCAATCTTTGTGTATTTTGTGGGTAAATCTACAGCCAATCTTTGTGTATTTTGTGGGTAAATCTGCAGCCAATCTGTGTATTTTGTGGGTAAATCTGCAGCCAATCTGTGTATTTTGTGGGTAAATCTGTAGCCAATCTGTGTATTTTGTGGATAAATCTGCAGCCAATCTGTGTATTTTGTGCGTAAATCTGCAGCCAATCTGTGTATTTTGTGGGTAAATCTGCAGCCAATATTTGTGTATTTTGTAGGTAAATCTGCAGCCAATCTGAGTGCATTTTGTGGAGATTCTGCTGCCAATCTGGTTGTACTTTGTGGACAGCACTGTATTAGAGCAAAGAAGAAATTCTGGGTTACATTCTGCTTTAAACTAGGCATTCTATATGACAATTACAAACTTCATACAAACATATTGGGGGGGGGGGGGGGGGGGGAGGTTCAATCTTAACACTTCCATGTAGTATTAAAGTTTACCTAAGTTTACTTACACATACTACATGTAGGTGATAAAATTGGCCAATCAAATTGTTTTAATATATTTTACACTTGTTGGCGCCTCTGTTCATCGATTATATCACCAAGTCAAGTTTTTAGCATTCTATCCATATCAGGAGTCTCTGTGCAGACAGATAAATGTGCTTTGCTGTTTATTTACTTTGCAGGAACGCCCATTTGAATTCAACTTGCTGTTCGACTGCCTCAGCACAGGCAAGTTTTATGTAGGCTTGGTACCACATGTACTCATTCTTCTCTCAAGACAAATGTTAGTTCTGGTAAGCTTTAATGTTAATCTTCTAATCCCAACATTTAATGTTAGCCTCCCATCAATCCCATCCCCTAACACCAACCTTTCTTAAAGTAGCCACTAATGGTCCAATTTCTAGTGAATAATCGTTTGAGCGATCCGAAATTCTGATCGGATTGGTTGCTAATAATCTCCATTGATAGGCACAATCGATTATAATAACAGCCGTCCGATTGGATTTTCGTCAAACCAAAATTTGGATTTGTTTGTTGGTTGTGATAGATGGGAAGCAAATTGATTGGTTCACAGATGGCATAGTGAACGATTTCAATTCTGATTAGAATTATCTGATCGCTTGAACGATTTTTTGCTAGAAATTGGATCGTTCGTGGCCACCTTGACATACATCTATGTTTAACAACCAATCCTACCTTCTCCAACCAAAGAAGCTCCTGTAGCTGAACAACAGCACTGAGTGGACCTACTTTAAAGGGCCACTACAGAGAAAAAAAAAAAAAAAAGGTAAGCAGTTAAAATCTGACAGAACCGACAGTTTTAGACTAGTCCATCTCTTCATGGGTATTGTCAAGCTTTCTTTGTTTTCTAAAGCATTTCCTGATTGGCAGTTGCTAAGTAACTGCCAAAATAGTGTGCAAGTGATTAGGGAGGCTGGCTGGTATCTTACTATTTTGGAAGTTAGACGCAGTAACTGCTGTTCAGGAAATGCTTTTAAAAACAAAGAAAACCCTGAGAATCCCCCGTGAGGAGATGGACAAGTCCAAAACCTATTGGTTTTGTCAGATTTTAAATGCTTGTTTTTTTGATATAGTGGTCCTTTAAAAAGGAGCAAGTATAAAATGGCAAGAACGAGACATAGGACCAGTGCACACCAAAAACCGCTAGTGGGTTTTGAAAAGTTTTTTTATCTGAGCGTTTCTACGCATGTTTAGAGAGATTTTCTAAACATGACTAGCGTTTTTAGGAGCATTTTTCTGTAGGGGTTTTTTATACTTTGTTATAGTACAGCTGTAACTGAACAGCTACTGTAACAAAAATGCTTGGGAAATCCGCTCTGATCTAGTGTTTTTCAGAGCGGTTTTCCACTTTCCTATACTTAACATTGAGGCAGAATCGCCTCAGAAAACCTCAAAAATGCTGCAGGACCCGAGTTTGCATTTGGGGAAAAAAACGAACCGCTCTGGCGTGCACCATCCCTTTGCAATACATTAGCCAAATTGTTTTCAGCCCAAAAGCGTTTTTAAAAATGCTCAGATCTGCTCTTGGTGTGCACCAGCCCATACTCATACTCATCATGTGTACAATCACTTTCCAAATCCACCCTTGAGGTACCTGTGTTCCTTGGCTGTTGATGTCAATGAGGTCACTCCATTCTGCACCTGAGTCCTCACACGACATCACTTTCAGGTAGACTCCAGGGAGAGAGTCTTTGGTTTTGCAGTCTGGGAAACTGGACACTTGATGATACATTTCATGATGAACCGAACATTCCGCTGGGATTTTTCTGCAATAGACTTCAAACTTTGGAATATCTGAAATAAATTGCAAGAATAAGGGAAATCAGGCAAGAAGCAAATACTTTTATTTTTTGAACACTGATAAGGTCCACAACGGCTGAATCCTGTGGTGGTCACAAGAAGCCACGCATGAGCATTGTGGAAACAACCACAGCATCATCACCATAGCATGCGTCACCCTATTGGCAGCTGCCAAACTGACATCAGTGTTCACCAGAGAATATGCCCAACAGGCAGTTAGCAAAAGCAGAAGTTAGCAAATGAAATGTGCTAAAGCATGCCTGATTTGCTTGCCACCACTTCTTGTTCCTGGGTGACAGAGCTTTATACACCAGGCAAATGATAACGCCTTTCAGGTCTCTTCTGTTAAAACACAAAGCTATGCTTCCTGTGAGGCCCTCACATCTCTATTAATTCTCCCATGACAGATTAGCCTGTGCTCCTTGACACAATTACAACTCTGTTTTTATTGTTTTCCTGAACAATGGGGCTTCTCTATATAACAAACAAGTGAAGTGAATGTAGATTTTCCAACTCAACACTTTTTTTTTTTTTTAATATTATGTTTTTAGTTGAGCTACAAAGATTATTTAACCAGCCGGGCGTTACGGACGAGCTCAGCTCGTCCAGTACCACCGCGCTGGATTGCTCAGGCCCTGGGGGCCGATTTTCACCATTTTTTTTCATACACGCAGCTAGCAATTTGCTAGCTGCGTGTCTTACCCGCCACGAAAGAGGGCCCTCCCCCCGCAGACCCGCCAGGCTGCGCTATGGGGTGGATCGGGACTCCCTCTGACGTCACAATGTCATTCCGTTCGTCGCCATGGCAATGGGGGAAGCCCAGATGGGCATGATCGTCGGCGGCGATCGTAATAGGTAGGGGGATACCGCAGGGAGGGGGGAATCATGTAGCTAGCGCTAGGCTAGCTACGTGATTAAAAAAAATTAGGTTAAAAAAAAACACCCGCGTCCGCGGGTTTTCAATACGCCAGGGAGGTTAAAGGAAAACTCCACCTACTGCCACATGATATGGGTGGGGTTGTGTGCAGTTGTGAGTGACATTTGCATGCATGAAGGAATTCTAAATCCTTTCTTCTTTGAGAACCCATGTGTGTGATGTCACACATCAGCACTGCTGAAACTGCGCAGGGAAATCTGGGCCCACCATGCACCGCCATAAGCTATAATGTGATTTATGGCTATAGCAGCACTCAGACAAAAGACAGGGCCCAAATGACATTAAAAACAGAGTAATTTGGCCACAAGCAATAGCTGGCAGCTGAATTGTCTTTCCTCTGAGTCCATGGCAGTAGAGTACTTAGACATGTCACATCAAACTCAAAGTGACAGGTGCCCCGCCCCTTTTTCACACCCTTTCCCCGCCCCTTTTTCACGCCCTTTCCCCGCCCCTTTTTCACACCCTTTCCCCGCCCCTTTTTCACACCCTTTCCCCGCCCCTTTGTCACACTCTTGCCCCAGCCCACACAGTGAAACACCGCCCCACCATATATTAAGCATGACTGACAGGCAAAGCACAAGCAGGCAAATGCCTTCTACCAAAGAAATTTTGAGAAAGCATTAAAAGGTTTATGTGTTTATTGAATATAAGACTTAATAGTAATTGTGGTCATAGCATACAATTGTAAAATATAATTTTAAACACTTTTTCACACCCTTTCCCCACCCCTTTTTCACACTCTTGCCCCGCCCCTCTTTCACACTCTTGTCCCGCCCCCAATGACTAATGACCCCTTTACAGAGATCTCCACCTCCAGGTTACCCCAAAACGTGTTATTTGACATTATTTGATCTGTAGTTTTATTATGTTCGTATTAACACCTTAGCACCCCCACCTTGGATAGTTTTCATGAGACATGAACTGTTAATTAATAAAATAAGACACGGTAAAAGGTTTATGTGTTTATTGAATATAAGGCTTAATAGTAATTGTGGTCATAGCATACGATTGTAAAATATAATTTTCAACATTTTTATACACACACCACTCAAAATATTCTTTATATAGATTGAACAAAATATAATTTTATTTCTGTACATGTTTTATAAATGCGTTGTTCAAATTTAAAAGATAACTTCTAGTATTCGTTATACACAATAAGCAAAATATGCAAAGCAACATTTTATCCCAGTACATATATCGCTCAAAGTATCTAATTTCTGTACGGGGCAATCCTTTTAATTTAAGTCCGTTCATCAAAAGAATTAGAGCGTTAGCCATTGTGTTTGCAGCATTGGAAGTACTCTTTTTTTAGGTAACAAAATCCCCTGTGTTAGTCCTGGTGATGGAATAAGCATCCTGCGACTGACAGGTGTATGAGGCGTTGCGGGTGATTCGCCGTGCAGCTGTTTTTTGAGGCTGTCGAGCAGGTCTCTTGTCCTTGTGTTACCAACCACGGTAGAGGGGACATTTAATTCAGCCATAGCATCCATAAATATTTTCCAACCAGGAGGTGTTTTACTTGCGGCCATAGCATGACTCTGGGTCGCACTGCGGACTAGATCTACCATGTTTGATCCAGGTACAGTTTGGCCTTTGTAAACAAATTCACCCCTCGCATTCCACATAGCCAAATCATCTGATTGTAACAGTTTGTTTAACAATAGCTCAGCATTTTTCTTAAAGCGGTCATTAACAAGATTAAGAATTTCAACAATATCTTTGTCTCTGTTATCATAAATATTTGTCATTTGCTTCTGATCAGATGTGGGCGGCATTATCAATGTTAAAGAAGCTGCTTCTTTACCATCCTGTCTGGCAAATACCAAGTACCTCTGTAGCACAGCTGTGTATCTCTTAATTTTTTCATCATCAGGTATGTCATTCCTGCGCAAAATTTCACTAATTTCTGCATCTAAACGGTGCGCAACAGACTGGCGAATGTCGGTGGTGTTTGGAGAAGGTCTCTTTATTTTATCTAGCTCTTGTTTGGACACCAAGAACATTTTCTCAGCCTGCTCCATCACTAACCACCAACGCTGTTAGCAATCAGCCCTGTTATTAAGGGAATTGCAAAGCCGAGGAGCGGTCCTATAAACCCACCAGACTGGTTCACAAGACGTTTCTTGGTTTTAATGGGGAATGTTTTATCGCTCAACTTCTTTATAGCGCGGCGCCACTTTTTAAGTATATTTTTTTGACGCTCTTTCAGGGGTATCTTTCCTTTTAAAATGTTGAGCGCGATTTCACCAATACTAGGCCCGAACCATGCATAAATTCCTCTCCCTGGAAACCTTCCAATCCATAGCCCGCTTGCGCCAGGTAATATCGCGTGTAGATATTCGGGTCTCCATACAACTTCTGCGACAACATTTCAATTCGCTGTTACGCGCCGTTGTCTGAAATGAAGTCTCACAACGGATTTTCCGTACTTAAACCTAACAGGTTTCCCTTGATCGGTTTGAATTGAAATGGTTACTGAATCGAAGTGGTGCTTGCAGAGCGGTATATAGTCGGGTCTGCTGTATCTTTGTGTGCTTATCCCACCACCTTTCCCGCTGATTTCAACGGTCCTTAGTAATTGAACGTAGGCATCCCCTACTAGCTGATGTTCTATTATATCTGTGTACACAAAGAGTGTATAAAATCCTGCTCTGATATCAGGGTAGAATATTTTGGTGTTTTGGGGTGTTTGGCTCGGCTCTGGTGGGTAGTAAGGATGGTGCCCAGCTTTTAGAAGTTTCAGTTGATCAGGTGTTGGTACAGGTAAACCTAATATATGCCCCAATTTTTTACCCGGTATGAAAAAGTGTGTGGTTGAATTATACAGGCTAACAGTTCTTTCCGCTTCATCATAGGTCAATTTAATCTGGTCCAGGGGTAGCTTTGCTTTTTCGAGTCTATGATTAACTCCTTTGATAAGATCGTCGATAGTGTGATAATACCCGGCTCTAACATAATAATCTCTTAACGGTTCTCCACGTTTCCCGGCGTGAAAAATACCCTCGGGCACTTCAAAGGTATACCATGAATGCGGATACTGTATTTCGGTGATTGCTACTTCCCACTCGCCACGAAGGTCCACAGATTTAGCCAATTTAGTTGTATAGGTTGAGATGGTATTCTCTGGGTAAATTTTTGATGAGGCATTGCACGGTAGTGTAATAAAAAAGGAATCCGTCTGCATATTTTATATTTCGGTCAGCTGGTTTTCCGGAATCCACTCGTTGAATTTTTCAGGGTATCCGAGCCACTTAACTAGGTACAAATTTTTACCCTTCACTCGTTTTTTTCTTATAATTTTTTCTATCCGATAAATTCTGTTTTTATGAAGCGGCACTTTTTGTAGCTCATCATCATAGAACGATCCCTCAATGACTTCCCCAGCCAGATCTCTCAACTTATAAAGAGGCCTGAGACCTCTGGTGTTGATAGCTTGTATTGTAAAGATCTCTTCCGTGTAGCTTTGCTCATAACCTTTTGTAAATATACTTTTATAACAGGAAATTCTCACGTGGTAACCAACTGCAAGCGCCGGCTTAATCTTTTTAACACACGTATAATCTTGGTACAGATTTTTCCAGATTAACAAAGAATTGTTTTTTGTAACGGACGCCGGCTTGCATCGTATAGAGGAGTGGTATGTGTTATTATAACTTGTTAAGCTGTTTTGTAAATTATCGATGTATCGGTATGTATTTCGGTGTCTGAGATAGCGCCACAGCTTGGTTTTCAAAGTGCGATTAAAACGTTCTACGATGGCTGCCTTGACTGTGTTTGTTGTAAAAAAATGTTTTATTCCACGCTCTGCACAAAGCTTTTTCATAGGTTTATTCATGAATTCTCGACCTCTGTCGGTTTCTAGTTTTCTGGGTATTCGATCGCTAGTGCGAAATATGTACTCAAAAGCCTTAGCCACAGTTCCCCCAGCTTTATTGCGCAGCCCAACACACCAAGCATATTTAGATAAAACATCTATGACCGATAAAATATATTTCACACCGTCGTTGTAACTTGAAAAATCTATCATAGACACCAGGTCCGCCTGCCATTGGGCGTCTATATCTGAGACAACAATTTTATTTCTTTTAATCTTCTTCTTAGCAGGCTTGTATAAAGTATATGTGTCTTGTCTATTAAGCCAGTTTTTGACAGCTTTCCTGCTCAATCCATACTTCCGAACAACTCTATGCAGGCTGTCGACACCGCCATAAGAACCGGCGGCTTTTAAATTATAATAATGCTTTCTCAAAATTTCTTTGGTAGAAGGCATTTGCCTGCTTGTGCTTTGCCTGTCAGTCATGCTTAATATATGGTGGGGGCGGTGTTTCACTGTGTGGGCTGGGGCAAGAGTGTGACAAAGGGGCGGGGAAAGGGTGTGAAAAAGGGGCGGGGGAAGGGTGTGAAAAAGGGGCGGGGAAAGGGTGTGAAAAAGGGGCGGGGAAGGGTGTGAAAAAGGGGCGGGGAAAGGGTGTGAAAAAGGGGCGGGGAAAGGGCGTGAAAAAGGGGCGGGGAAAGGGTGTGAAAAAGGGGCGGGGCACCTGTCACTTTGAGTTTGATGTGACATGTCTAAGTACTCTACTAATTTGTTTACAAAGGCCAAACTGTACCTGGATCAAACATGGTAGATCTAGTCCGCAGTGCGACCCAGAGTCATGCTATGGCCGCAAGTAAAACACCTCCTGGTTGGAAAATATTTATGGATGCTATGGCTGAATTAAATGTCCCCTCTACCGTGGTTGGTAACACAAGGACAAGAGACCTGCTCGACAGCCTCAAAAAACAGCTGCACGGCGAATCACCCGCAACGCCTCATACACCTGTCAGTCGCAGGATGCTTATTCCATCACCAGGACTAACACAGGGGATTTTGTTACCTAAAAAAAGAGTACTTCCAATGCTGCAAACACAATGGCTAACGCTCTAATTCTTTTGATGAACGGACTTAAATTAAAAGGATTGCCCCGTACAGAAATTAGATACTTTGAGCGATATATGTACTGGGATAAAATGTTGCTTTGCATATTTTGCTTATTGTGTATAACGAATACTAGAAGTTATCTTTTAAATTTGAACAACGCATTTATAAAACATGTACGGAAATAAAATTATATTTTGTTCAATGTATATAAAGAATATTTTGAGTGGTGTGTGTATAAAAATGTTGAAAATTATATTTTACAATCGTATGCTATGACCACAATTACTATTAAGCCTTATATTCAATAAACACATAAACCTTTTACCGTGTCTTATTTTATTAATTAACAGTTCATGTCTCATGAAAACTATCCAAGGTGGGGGTGCTAAGGTGTTAATACGAACATAATAAAACTACAGATCAAATAATGTCAAATAACACGTTTTGGGGTAACCTGGAGGTGGAGATCTCTGTAAAGGGGTCATTAGTCATTGGGGGCGGGACAAGAGTGTGAAAGAGGGGCGGGGCAAGAGTGTGAAAAAGGGGTGGGGAAAGGGTGTGAAAAAGTGTTTAAAATTATATTTTACAATTGTATGCTATGACCACAATTACTATTAAGTCTTATATTCAATAAACACATAAACCTTTTAATGCTTTCTCAAAATTTCTTTGGTAGAAGGCATTTGCCTGCTTGTGCTTTGCCTGTCAGTCATGCTTAATATATGGTGGGGCGGTGTTTCACTGTGTGGGCTGGGGCAAGAGTGTGACAAAGGGGCGGGGAAAGGGTGTGAAAAAGGGGCGGGGGAAGGGTGTGAAAAAGGGGCGGGGAAAGGGTGTGAAAAAGGGGCGGGGAAAGGGCGTGAAAAAGGGGCGGGAAAGGGTGTGAAAAAGGGGCGGGGCACCTGTCACTTTGAGTTTGATGTGACATGTCTAAGTACTCTACTCATGGCGGCCTTTATATTCTGGCGTATAAGACTACTTTTTAAAGAGACTCTGAAGCGAGAATAAATCTCGCTTCAGAGCTCATAGTTAGCAGGGGCATGTGTGCCCCTGCTGAACCGCCGCTATCGCGCCGCTAAACGGGGGTCCCTTCACCCCCAAACCCCCCACTGCAACACTTGGTCGCAGACTTGGTCGGTCCTGGAGGCAGGGCTAACGGCTGCAGCCCTGCCTCCAGTCGCGTCTATCAGCGGCGCATCGCCGCCTCTCCCCCGCCCCTCTCAGTGAAGGAAGACTGAGAGGGGCGGGGGAGAGGCAGAGATACGTGCTGACAGACGCGTGTGGGGCAGGGCTGCGGCGGTTAGCCCTGCCCCAACCAGGAAGCGCTCCCCCGCTGCACGGAGGGGGATTTGGAGGTGAAGGGACCCTCGTTAAGCCACGGGATAGCGGCGGTTTAGCAGGGGCACACATGCCCCTGCTAACTATGAGGTCTGAAGCGAGATTTATTCTTGCTTCAGACTCTCTTTAAGCCTTGAAAATCATCTGAAAAGTCAGGGGTCGTCTTATCCGCCAGGCATCATTGATGCCGGGTGATACACCCTATGTTGTTACCGCTCTCAGATTTCACTACTGAGTGAGGACTGTAGTAAAGCGGCGCAAGTGCACATGTGCGAGATATGAGAGGCAGAGAAGGAGGTAAATAGGATATAAGGGCGGGACAGAAGGGTGAAAGAGGCGTGGTTTATGGGCACAGCGTGATCTATTCTTCCATACCGATCTGATAAACAGGTAGAGCTGACCAATCCGCTTAGGGAGAGTTGACCAATCCAATCAGTAAATCGCCTATATACTGGTATATACTGGGTACCACATACAGTAAAGCTCCAGTATCTGTTCATACATAGCATCAGTATATGATTTTTTTTTTAATTTGGTGTGCAGTGGAAGAGGGGTAGTCTTATATGGCAAATATATCCCAAACTCTGTATTTTAACTGGAAAAGTTGGGGGGTCGTTTTATACGTCCAGTTGTCTTATACGCCGGAATATACAGTAAATGCCAACTGAACTTTTGCAGGAGCAAGGTGAGCCGTTTTTTGGCTTCAACCTATGCCAAATTTCCTAGTGCCATGTTTGCATTAATGCCAGGAATGCTCTGCTTCCCTCTTTTGCCTGCCGCACTTCCTGTGCAACACATTAGATGAGTCATTAGAAACCAATAGAAGCGTCAAGTGTGTTGCACAGGGAGTGCAGTAACCAGAAGAGTAGGAAACAGAAACATGGATTGGTGTGATGCCCCAAGACTTTTCAGAGTTGTAAACACTTAGGGTGCACTCCATGGTTGACATGAGTCTGTGCGGTTTCTTGGAGATCAGGTGATGACACCATGCCACAGTTCACAGACAGTTTATGTCATAAACCCTTCCCATACCTTTGATATTTTCTTTCAGCAGTAAGGGGACGGTGCACCTGTTCCGGATAACAATTCGAGGGCTCGGGTCTTCTGTAAGGGTTAAATAAGTCACACCAAGATGCTCTTGATAAGTCAACACCACCGCCCTACAAAGAAATAAACACATTATAGAAGAAATGTAACTTGTTCAGCTGGGACACATACAGTACAGCACCAGTATCTGTTCATACATAGCACCTGTATATGATTTTTTTTGTTTTTATTTGGTGTGCGTTGGAAGAGGGGTAGTCTTATATGGCAAATATACCCCAAACTCTATATTTTAACTGGAAAAGTTGGGGGCAAGTTGGGGGGATAATAAAGGGCATATCTGGGACTTAAAGTGGATCAGAGATGAAAAACTAACTATAACACATAACTTGTCTATATATCGTATGCGAAACAGCTTCAACAACATATTATTATTTCTTCCTGTGATACAATGAGAGCAGTCATATTCTTCATGTCACATTACACAGAGGCAATCTGCTCTGCATCTCCACCCCTCAGCCTGTGAAAACTTCACTACTCTCTCCGTCTCCTTGCCTCTGCAATCTATGGCTGGTCCTCCTCCTCCTTCGGGAAAAGCCTCCTCGTCCCCAGACTGAGCTCCCATGAGCACTTGCTACATGGGACTCAGAATGCTTAGGCGCTGGAGGAGCTGTGGGCAAGGCTTGTTTAGTTTATAGGGAATTAGGGTATAAAAACAAAAACAAAAAAATAATTTGGCTTGAGAAATGCCCTATAAAAATATATGTGAGGGGCACAATTATGCAAAGAGTAAAAGTTTATCTCGGATCCACTTTAATCCTAAATATAAAATATGAAATACTATGTAAAAGTGAAAAAAAAAATGTTACACTACAGCAGTCAAGAAAAACATTTTGTATTTTAAGTACAGGGAGCTTAAACCTCCCTGGCGTTCAATTTCCCCAAGATTTCTGTGCAAGAAGTGATCTAATTAATTTTCATAATCTTTTTTTTCCTGTAACTTGCCAAAATGTGTCAAGCGACAGTCTAGTATACAGTGCAGCAGAGTACTGATGTGTATGCACGTCAATACCGTTTAAAGCATGTTTTGTATTGACGTGTATAACCGCCAATACCGCCAGGGAGGCCCTGTAGTGACATATAGTAAAATGTTGTAAATTATTCAGAACACATCGACCAAATCGTTCGAGCAATCAGAAATTCTGATCGGATTGGTTGAAAATAATCTCAGTTGATGGGCACAATCCATTATGAACGATTATAAAAATAGTCGTCCGATTGGATTTTTGTCAAACCAAAATTGGGATTTTCTTGATTGGTTGTGATAGATAGGAAACAAAGATTGTTTTGTTGATGGTGTAGTGGACGATTTTTCTTCCAATCAGAATTTCTGATCGCTCGAATGATTTTTCGCTAGAAATTGGACCATTAGTGGCCACCTTAAGAAACAAGTTTTGGAAGGTCAATGGTAATGTGTGTGGGTGGTGGGGGAGGAGGGGTCGTGCGCACAATGCTGGACTGGAAAAAACTGTGAATACTAGCAGATGGAAAGCCTGCAGGAAGGCAGCGTTCAGGGTTGCAGTCCAAGCGCCAACAAACGTTATTCCATGCGAGCAATAGCCATAAGCAAACGCGTCACATGATTAGGCGTACACGTCTGCACGTGCAACCTGGTCCACTGTGCCTCCGCTCTCCTCCTCTCCCAATGATGCATTTAGCGTGGTAGCATGCTGCTCCAGGCTTACTTGCCAGCTGCAGCTTTGCTTATGGCTATTGCTCGTATGGGATAATGTTTGCTGGCGCTTGGACCACTCGAATAGGGGATAAGCTATCGGCTTGGATATTAATTGGGCATGGAGCTTTCCTGCATCTGCCAACCTGAAGTAACGGGGGACACGTGAGTTGTGAGTTCTTCAACAAGGTGTTTGTGACAAGTCTAGCCTTGGGATTAAGGTTTGACACAGAATGTGTCAGCAATGAGAGCGTATTAGTGCTTTACTAAGGCGTTCAGTACATATATATGCACACGGTGGATACTGGTTGTCTGTGCGATCTGTGCACACCTGTCTATATGATAGCAGCAACTTTATGAGCCTGAAGATATGGACTATACCGGTACCCTTGGAAATTGTAATGCACTCCTGAAAGGGACATTACCTAATTACCATTAGCGGTTGCTGGCCATCATTACCATGTTTTTAGGTGGGGTTTTTTAGGCTGTGAGTTTTGCTTTTGATATAACATTATTGAATTATTAAAGTTCTGCACATTAGTACCAGTGGATCCGTATGCATTTTTTTTTGCTATGTATTCCTTCCCCAAGCCCCCCCCCCCCTTAGGTGAGACAGGGTACAGTGCAATATTACTGTAAGACCTGGGTTGATATCCTGTATTTTTCTTGTGGTGTTGTACCTGCAACCTATGCCTACAACTGCGTTCACAACATCAATTTTAACAAAATATATTGGTCTGCTCTACTTAAAGGACATCCGAGATCAAAAAAAGGATGTGTGACGGAGTACATACTTTTGTTATAAATGGCCTTCACTGGCAGGCTGTGTCCTCCCTTCATTACTAAGGAGAGGTAAAGGCGCATGTCCATTAATTCCTATTCAAAGGTCCTGACTAGTGGTAGTTAGAGCCTGCTAATGGGACGTATAACGGCCAAAAAGGAGGCTGATGGGGGGAGCAGCAGACACAGTCTGCCAAAGGATGCCATTAGTAACAAAATCATGTACTCCATTGCACATAGTTTTTCTGGTCTTGAATATCCTTCAAACAAACAGTGATGTTTCCATACTTTGTGCACAAGTCATTTCCACCACAGTCTCCAACTGGCACTGCCAAACTCTGCCTGGGAAATTCCTGACGGATGATGGCGGGTAAACTCCAACACTTGGGGCTGCCGGCCGCGGCGTTCTGACACAGGCTCAGCAGAAGGTACTTCTGGAGTGGAGGCATGTCGGCCGCGCAGTTACTGGTGTCCGAGATGAGATCCCAGCAAGGAATTGTGTTGGATTTGGCAGCGAGATGTTCCCCAACTGGGCTGATGCTGAACACAGTGCTGTCTGGTACAGGCACAAACTGCGGAGGAAAAGCAGGGGGGAGAAAAGGACAAAAAAAAAGGAAAAAAAGATAAGCTTGATTAAAAGAAACACATGATTTAGTCCACAGAGGTTTGACTTATTATTACGAGTTGGACATTTGAAGCCAAACATCGGATTGTTGAAGTACAGCCAGATTTCCGACACAGAGCACAAAGATATCATTTTTCCTTGGGCTTTAAACATAGTTCACCGAGAGGTCTCGCTGTGTTGCATTTGACTGGGCAACAGGTGAAAAGTAGATACTTCCCCCCAAAAAACCTTTGTGGTTATAGCATACGGCCGACAGATAACAGTGAACACGAATGTTAAAACACGATATTGGTCAGGTTCCAGTGTGACCTATATGCAGCTGTTGCGTTGCCCTACGCTGACCTGAAATTCAGTCTATAATGTATAAAACAGATCATGGACAGAATGTGCACTCTGCATTATCAGAGCTGTGAAACTGTTTTATTTTCTTTTTGTCCTTACAAAACTCACCAGTGTTGGCTGTCGCCATAAAGACAAGGCTTATCAGTTAGGGTCAGAGAAATGGTGCAAAGAATAGTGAAAAAGTGAGTTTTCAAATTCTTCAAGAGAAAAAACAACTCATTATTATTTAGTATTTATATAGTGCTTACATCTTCAGCAGCGCTGTAGAGTATATTGTCTTGTCACTTAAAGTGGTCTGAAAGTCAGCATTTCTACTTTGCTCCAAAAGATTCCTCACAGCTTTAAAGCTACTATCCCAGAGTTTTTTTCTTAGCAGAACATCACTGAAATGGTTAAACAAAGCACTTTGTCCTGCTATTCAGCTTCAAATATGCAACCAAACTGGAGATAACAGTATCTTTGTTTACATTCCAATGTTGCTATAGGTGTGTGTAACAAGTAAAAAACACTTTCTGAGAAGCTGTCTCTGCTTCAGGCACACACACAGTCCAGAGGAACTCATTAGAAGATTTTAATATATTATAAAAAGCAGTTGGATTAAAATGCAATGAAGCTTTCAGGACAACAAAGCTACACTTTGGAAACTTCTAATTTGTAGACAGACAATATTACTTGACTGTATGAATAATAAAAAGCAGAAAAGCACATTTTTATTGAATGTTATGTCAGAGTTTCAGACCACTTTACCTGTCCCTCACAGGGGCTCACAATCTAATCCCTACCACAGTCATATGTCTATGTATGTATCGTGTAGTGTATATATCGTAGTCCAGGGCCAATCTTAGGGGGACGCCAATTAACTTATCTATATGTTTTGGGGAGGTGGAAGGAAACTGAAGTGCCTGGAGGAAACCCACGCAGACACAGGGAGAACATGCAAACTCCATGTGGATAGTGCCCTGGCTGGGATATGAACTGGAGA
The DNA here is from genome assembly GCF_040937935.1 of Hyperolius riggenbachi. Classification (NCBI taxonomy): domain Eukaryota; kingdom Metazoa; phylum Chordata; class Amphibia; order Anura; family Hyperoliidae; genus Hyperolius; species Hyperolius riggenbachi. The sequence continues at coordinate 389,303,625 of NC_090650.1, read as the reverse complement.
CCCAGCACTGCAAGGCGAGAGTGCTATTCACTACACCACTGTACTGCCCACAGCATTGTGATGCATCACTATGGGCAGATGCAGTAAAGGTACTTTTCTCACATTCTTTTTTAGCACAAAGTTGCTTCCTAGGTACTGAAAACATTGTATAGAGGTAACATTTGAAAAAGATGAGGACAGAAAACTCATGAAATAAGACGTGTTTTCTTCCCATAGGGTTAATTCACGCAAGTGGCTAAAGGTGCCATATACTAGACCAGTGATCTGCAAACTTGGCTCTCCAGCTGTTAAGGAACTACAAGTCCCACAATGCATTGCGGGAGTCTGACAGCCACAGTCATGATTCATAAAGGCAAATGCATTGTAGTTCCTTAACAGCTGAAGAGCCAAGTTTGCAGATTGCTGTACTAGACAGTTTTCTCCCATTGATTGCTGACAGCGTCCGACCCAGGCGATAATTTTTGGATGAAATTCGATCTAATCGATCAATCGGTAAATATCGATCAGAAGCAGTGGTAGACCGACAGCCCATTGCATTGCACTACATTGAATAATGTGATATGATAGATTTGTAATAACTTTCATGCTAAAATCTATGAATAATTTATGTACAGTGTGTGGAAGGATACATATCCTTGTTTTTTGTGGGGGGGGGGAATCGCTTGGCGTTTTATGACAGCAAGTAAGGGATGGGGCACACTGGGTGAAAACACAGATGTGGTAGCATTGCCACTTTCATTTAACAATATGGTTTTGCATACAGCATTGGCGTTACAGGATTTTACAATATGGCAGCCTCCATATCCCTCTCAGCTCATGTGTCCCTTAAAACTATTAATTCAATGTAATTAAAATCCCGCTTCCAGCTCAGACTGCACTCAACTATGACTTATGATGCCAACTGTCACCCTGTCTAGTCATGTGAAATTGGTGTTAGTAGACGCCTGCTTTCAATCCATCTAGTACAAGTCCACTGAAGCTTTAACCCTCATGTGTGGAACATATGAGTGGCATATTCCTGGTTTCCTATGGAAATCAGCCCTGGTAAAATGATAGTTGGAAGCAGGACAAATATTCTTATGGAACCAGAAGTCATTCTCGTGTAGACTAAGGAAGACAGGTGCAAGGGACAGACTTCCTTTGTTATGTACACCAATCAGAGATTTATGCATGAATTATAAAACCTACAGGACATAAAAAAAACCCCAAAACATAAAGGAGGAAGTCTTATTTATATTAAATATATAAAACTGAATGGCATCTGATGCAACTATGCTTGCAGTTCGATCGATGTTTAAAAGATTTCAGTTGAAATCTATCAAAATTCCTCTTGCCGTTTGGTGTAGGGCTCCATCACTATCTGATACAATTGTAAATGGATAGCGATCAATCAGCTTGGTCTATACCCAGTGGGTGGAATAGCTCAGAGAAGCTCTTTTGCACAGGATCAGGGATGCTCACCGAGGATAATCACGACTGATTACTCGCGATTCAAATAAGGGTTAATTGCTGCAGGTGCGGGGCTGGATGCGGCAGGGTTAATTACCCATAATGCCACTATCCGCCCTGCGCGTCAACAAGATTGCAAGCGTTCTATTAGTCACATTGCAAGCCTCGCTATGGCGCACTTCCTCCTTCAAGCTGGAAGGAGGAAGTGTGCCATAGCGAGGCTTGCAACGCGACTAATAGGACGCTTGCAATCTTGTTGACGTGCAGGGCGGATAGTGGCATTATGGGTTGTTAACCCCGCCGCATCCAGCAGCAATTAACCCTTATTTGAATTGTGCGTAATCAGTCGTGATTATCTTCGGTGAGCATCCCTGGCACAGATAACAACTGAAGTTTTTTAAAGTGATCCTTAACTAAACGATGCCCTGGTCCCATGCAGCGGCCAAGTTTCCTTTCTGGCGACTGCCCAGTCGCAGAGCCAATGTGCCTGCATTGTTCTGGCTGCGCATGTCCTCGCTCATGTCACTGTCCTGCGCATGCGCAGTACAAGATTTCTCTTTCTGTGCATGCTTAGGACAGTGACGAGCGCGCCCAGGGCCATGCAGGGGCAGTGGCTCTCCCCAAATACAAATCTAAGCCACTGCAGGGGACCGGAGCATCATTCCAGGATGGCGCGGGCACAAGGCGGCTGCAAAAGGCTGGTAGAAACCCCAGTTAAGTGAAATAATTTTTTGTTTTGTTTAGTGAAAGTTCACTTTAACTCTTCCTGTACTGAGACTCTTTTCATTGCTACTAATGTGCTATTTCTTATCTGTACTACACATACAATTCATTATCTCATAAGTTTATTTTCGCTTCCGGTTTGCTTTAAGGCTTACTTTAGGTTTATGGTTAAGGTAATGCAAGGAAAAGAGGCAGGGAATAGATATTTCTGCTCTTACCTCTTCTTCAGAATGCTGCTGCTGAGAGACACACATCTGAGGGATGTAATAGATCTTCAGGGAAGTATTGTTAATGATCGTTGTCTTGTCCTCAATTTGCAGAATTTGGATTCCGTTCCGGACCATTGATGAGATGCTAAACTGACAGAGCTGGAAGAGGGAACGAGGAGTCAGAAACATGATATACAACATATGACAAAACTAATAACATGCCTTGCAGCTGATGTACTAAGGCTGGGGGAGAGTGAAGAACTCTGAAGAACATAAGTGCTCCACCAAACTTGTACTGGATTTTAAAGGGAACCTAAGGCAAGAGCGATATAGAGGCTGCCATATTTATTTCCTTTTAAACAATGCATATTGCCTGGCTGTCCTGCTGATCCTCTGACTTTAATACGTTTAGCCATAGACACTGAACAAGCATTCAGATCAGGTGTTTCTGACTGAAGTCTAAAGGTGGCCATACACTTATAGATTGCAGCAGATTTGATCATCAGATAGATTTCTGGCAGATGCCTGTCAAGTCCAATCTGATGTGTCACACACTAGGAACAGATTTCCAATAGATTTCAGAATGAAATCTATTGGAAATTGATTTAAATGCATTATTGGACCATTAGATTCAATGCAACTCTATAGGGGTCCATACACTGGTCAATTTCAGCAATTCGATCAATCGATCGATTCTCTGGTATTGATCGATCGACCAGAAATCAATTCTATAAAATCTATTGCTCGATCGATTTGCGGCCGATTCGATCAATTTGATCTATCTGACAGGATGAAAAATCTAGGTCGATCTGCTGCTGGCAGCAGATCAATGGCCCATCGAGTTGCATTGGATCTAATGGTCCAAAAATGCATTTAGATCGATTTTCAATAGATTTCCAATAGATTTCATTCTGAAAAAGAAATCCAGTCCAGGTTTGCTAGATCACTCATGTTCTTTAATGTTCTCAAGTATGCTAAAATAACACTTCTATATATAATTTTTCATAATGGTGATTAAAAAAAAGATTTTGGACAGAGATTGGACAGGTTCAGTTGACCAAACTCAGAAAACCCCCGTCCTAGAAGGCAATAGAAAAGATAAGGAGGCCCAAACTATTACTTCACTAGCTGTGATAAAGGGTTCCATCTTATAGCTCAGGCTTTTTTGTGGCTACACTTGTTAAGGGTGTGAATATTATAATTGCCACACTTGTTTTATTACCCTTGCAAGACGGGCCTCCAGGTTCTGAGGGTCACAAGGGTGAGAAATCTATTCCTTTTCACAAACAGAACATCAGGGGGCGCTGTATGACTGATATTGTGGTGAAACCCCTCCCACAAGAAACTCTGAGGACCGTGGTACTCCTGGCAGTTTCCTGTCTGTGAACCTTGTTGCATTGTGGGAAATAGCTGTTTACAGCTGTTTCCAACTGCCAAAAAACATGCAGCAGCTATATCACCTGCCAACAGTAAAAATTTCACCATGTAATAAATGTCAGAATGTAAATCAGGGATTTAAAAGCTTTTACAATGGGCAAACACTGACAATCATTTATACATAATTATTGTAAAAATGAAGCACTTTTTTTATTCCATTATTTTCACTGGAGTTCCTCTTTAAAGAGAACCTGAACTGAAAATAAAAAGTCAAAATAGCCATACACAGGTCATACTTACCTCCTGTGTAGTCTACTACTCATCTCTTTCTCTTCTCCTGCATCCCATTTGTCCACTATGATCAATGGATTTCTACGTTCTCCATTTTAAAAATGGCCATTACCCCATAAAAGCTTCCTGGTCAGCACACTGTTAAACTGTAATATCACCCTCTTGAGCCATAGGGAAACATGGACATTACCTTGCACCTTCAGTTGTAACTGACAGCTGATGATATATAACTGACAGCAATTGGTATATTTCAGTTCTGACAAAATCTTGTTAGAACTGGAAGGGATCATTGGAAGAAGACAATGGTGAGCTTCTGAGAGGAACTGACGGTGAGGTTAGTATGTAATATTCATTTCCAGCTACATAATGTGTTTATTTAAAATAATTTTCCTCACTTCAGGTTCCCTTTAAAGAACTGAGGGCGGGAGGGTAGCCAGTCAAAGTCATAACTACTGGGGGAGCAGCACCTACAATCACTGTGAGGCCCACTGCCAGTGGGCTATCCATCTCTATCCCTTCCTGCTGATCCAAGGAGTGTGCCATGGAGGAAGTTTATTGCCTGCTACACTCCCTGGTCTCCTCTTCCGTGCTGTCCCCCCACCCTCACCATAGTTGTCCTCTATGTTGTGTGGCATCACACGAGATGCAGGAGAACTAGAAAGCAGGATGAAGATGAATGACAGCTGTTGACTGCACTGTAGAGGAGACTTGGTGCAGGAGCAGCTGATGTACTGTACCTCCTCAGCTGTGCACTACTCTGCTGGGAAGGGGGGACTTTATATTATGCATGGGTGGGGGTAGCGTAGTAGTAGCCATGCCTAGCAAGTGGGGGGGGGGGTGGAGAATAGTAGCACCAAGTCTTATATGGGCAGGGGGCTGATGAAGAAACTGCCACCCAAAAAGATCACAAATAATTGTTGTGCGTGATAATGTCTAACGCCCTGCGGCTGGGGTCATACTTGCTGGTGCTATAGCCTATCTGTATTGCATGGATATCCTGTTCCACTTCTGGGGCCAGTTGCTGTGTTTAGCACACTCAGGAGTGGACAGGTGCCATTCTTTTTTTTTAATTAACATTTTTTTTATTGATGCACTCGTATAATACAGAATAAAGAACGATTCAAATTGCACAATGGTAAAGCAGGTATGCGATGTTGACATTTTCCAATCATAAAGACATAGGACAAGCATAGCAATCAAGTAAAATAGGAGGTGCAGTTGAAGTAGAGAGATTTATCATAACATTATATTATATTCATATTAGGATGAGGACATCAGTAGTCGTCTTGTAAACCTTTTATATGAAACCATAATGGCAGGCATACATTTTCCTGACTATCAGAAAAAACCTGAAAGAATCTCCAAATCTTTTCTTTACTTCGAGCACAACAACTAACTTAACCCCTTCCAAACTCCCACCCTAACCCCAGCCATAGCCGCCTTCTCCCCCCTCCTCCTCTCGACCCCTCGCTAATAATCCTGATCATCCACTCAATTTATCTATACCTTACTCGACAACCTCTAATCTACCCAGGGTTCCAGCCACCTTTTGTAGCAAATACCATGATGTGCTTTCAAATGGTTTCATGACATGATATATCTGTACTGGGTCTAGGCAAGTTTCTATGTACTTTCTCCATGTTTTGAAGAATTTCGCCATTCGTTTTTTATTGCCCTTTTCCAACTGCAGAGATTCCATATGCATGATATGATGCACTAATTCCTTTACTAGAGCGCAAGAGGGTGGTGAAGAATCTATCCAATGCTTTAATATAGCTTTCTGTGTGGCCAGTAGATATAAATGCTCAAACTTAGATACCATAGGTGGGTTCTTGTCAGAATGAGATTCAGATGCATGTAGTAAGCAGAACATTAATTCAGGTTTTCTTTTGTAATTTGTTACTCTATTCATTGTCTTTACAGAATTATCCCATACCAAATGTATATTTGGGCAAAACCACAGCATGTGTTCCAAATTAGGATCATTGCATTTTGGACATACTCTCGAGCCTGCAGGGGTAGAATCTCCTTCATGCTTATATGGGCCTTTTAATCAGTATATATGCTCTATGTAAAATCTTTAAAAACATTTCTCACCAGTCTTCACTCAATATTGCTTTTCTCACTGCCATCCAACTGGCCTGTAATATTTCAGTGCAGTGTTCTAGGTCAATAGTTAGTAAATCAGCCCATCTTCTCAAGTGTGTAATGTTTTTCCTGGCAGGTGAAATAGAATCTCTTATAAGGGCATATATCCAAGATAAGGATCTCTGTTCTCTAGGATAAGCTAAAATATCTTCAAAGATCTTATGTACTTTTAATTTTCCATTCTTGCTTAGGATGCTGGAGAAAAGACTGTCTACTTGAGTGAAGTAGAATTCATGAGAAGATAAACTAGGATATTTAGTGATCACTTCATTAAAAGACATGAGAGACAGATCTTTTCGAAGAGCATCACCTATATTAATTAGACCTACGCTAGACCAGTGGGAAAAGGCCGAATGTAGTAGTCCTGGTATAAACCCTGGGTTATTTAATAATGGAAACCTAGGAGAGATGTGTCCCTCCAAGCCTAGTTTCTTCCTTATTTCCCTCCAACATATGATTGTACTGATGATAATATTCTGTTTAACATATTGTGGGAGTTTACTTAATTTAGTATGTAAAATACCTTGGAAAGAAAAGGGAGCTATCAAGACTTTCTCTAAAGTCGTGTTAGTAACATAAGAAGTATCTCCCATCCAGTCTCGTACATGCCTAAAAATAGATGCCAGGTTGTATAAACGAATATCTGGAATATTTAAGCCTAGACGAAAGATAGGGGCCTTCAACTTTAATAAAGCGATTCATGGTTTCCTGGAGTTCCACAGGAATTTTACAAAAGCGCTTTCCATGCGTTTAATATCTTTATGTTTTATAAGAATGGGCAGAGTTTGAATAGGATATAGTAATCTGGCGAAACTCATCATCTTTATCAGATGAAACCTTCCTGCAAGATATTTCGGTAACTGTTCCCAATTTTTTAGTTCTTTTAAAATTTTTGTGATGACTGGAGAGAAATTAAGGCCATATACTTGTGATATATCTCTAGGGATCTTAATGCCCAGATATACAATATAAGATGAAGCCTGCTTAAAGCGAGTATTTAATAGAGGGCTTACTTTATAATTTCCATTAAGAAATAATAATTCACTCTTGTGATAGTTAATAGACAGACCCGACACTTTACCGAAGCTGTTTATAAGATCAATGACCTGCGCCAGATCCCTATTAGGATTGGCCATATAAAGTAATACGTCATCCGCAAACAAGGAGGAATATACAATCTGTGGGCCCATCTGAATTCCCTCGAAAATGCTCGATATGGCAAGGGCACGAGACAGGGGTTCTAAGGCATAATTAAATAATAAGGGGGAGAGTGGGCAGCCCTGTCTCGTGCCCCTCCCCAGGTAAATGGAGGAGCTCAGAGATCCTGGGATGGCAACCTTGGCAGTAGGGCTGGTGTACATCAACCTAATATAGGTGAGAAAATTACCTTGGAATCCATAGGATTCAAGAACTGTAAATAGCCATGACCATTCGATACTATCGAAGGCCTTCTCGGCATCTAAGGCCAAGAAGGCCTCCGATGGACAGGTGCCATTCTATTAGAACAATTGCAACACATCCACTAGCAAAAATAAATTTAAGCTGTCAGATTTGTCCATTGCAGTTATGGACCAGAAAAAAAAAACTGGACACAAAACAGGCTTTCAACATATCCATTGATCTTCTGCTGTCCACTCCAGGAAATGATCTGGCCGCGTACCCACCATGAACCCAAGCCTTAAGGAGGAATGTCGGGCTCCTGAAAAATGACAAATATGCATTCCCAGTGTTCTTCTAATGAGGTTCATTTTAAAAGGTTAATAAAAAGAAAGCTGGCTGACGTTATTACCTACTATCAAATAGCATGGCACATTCACACGACATCATTCCAGCTCCACTGCACTATAATTGTAGTAACGGTTGATGCTGCCTCCTATAACTGGCCTTTGGGCATAGGCCTAAATTTCCCAGGATCCACAGTGGGAACTGTTGGCTGCTAATACCTTCATGGTAGCACTGAATCCCAACTGCTTGATGTCAGTTTGTAGTGCTCTCGGCTATCATGTAGCAAAAAAAAGAATTGTGGCCATATTCCAGCAACTTCTGCAGGAAATCATAGATTCACGAGATAACAGAAGAACAAAGCTATAACAATCTCCATCTATTCTAGCATAAAACCTGCCTTTCATGCATTTTGTTTGGAGATCAGCTTTAAAGAGGAACTTTACCCCAGGATTGAACTTCATTCCAATCAGTAGCCGATGCCCCCTTTCCTATGTGATAGCTTCACCTTTCCTTGAATACATCAGCAGGGACATCTATATGGCTGATATTGTGCTGAAGCTCCTCCCATAGTGTGATGTCAGAGCCATGACCCTGACAGTTTCCTACCTCTTTGCATTGTAAAGAATTATTTTTCCTTCACTACTATCTTTGGGCAGCACGGTGGCATAGTGGGCAGCACTAGGTCCTCTGTTTATATCCACAACCAGGGCACTATCCCCACAGAGTTTGTATGTTCTCCCCATATCTACGTAGGCTTCCTCCAGGCAATCTGGTTTCCTCCTGCATCCCCAAAACATACAGATAATTGTTCCCCCCCCCCCCCCCAATTGGCTCTAGACTACAATACATACAACTACACAATACATACAAAGACATATAACTATGGTAGGGATTAGATTGTGAGCTCCTGAGACATTTAAAGGACTTCCGAGGTGAAAATAAGCTGATGAAAAAAACAATTGTATCTATCCTCCTCCTCCTAAAAACGACTTTTTAAGATATCCCACAGTTTCATTTAATATTTAAATCTAGTTTTTAAGTTTTTACTGTTTCATTCTCTCTGCTCAATGAAACCTGCATTGAAGTATGCCGGAGCTCTAATCTATTAATTATTATCCCTTTCTATCTCGTTCCTGCTCTTAGAAGCCATTTACTGACAGGAAAGTGTTTTATGGCTGTAATTCCTTATCAATGAAGGTTATGCTATAGTCTGACCCAGTCCCGACCCGTACAGAAACTGTCACTTGCATACCTGATGTTTAACTCTTTTCAGGCAGTCAATGAAAAAAAGGAACACAGCATAGTTATTTGTGTGCTTGGAACTGTACATACACATGTCTATCTCATCATGTCACATGTCACCTCAGTTGTCCTTTAAGTGACAAGACAATGGACTTGATTCACAAAGCCGTGATAACTTATCACAGCTATGAAAAAGTGCTTTGCGCATGTTTTAGCGCAAAAAAACTAAATGACTAAATAACAATAATAATAATAATAATACCTTTTAGTAAAGTTCCTCTTTAAAGTAAGTCACTTTAGCAACTATATGTTTATAGGAAGGAAAATACGTCTGTCACGATGATCCCAGCATGGGCAGAAGAACGTCTAAAGAGCATGAAGCCTTGCTATGCGCTCGCTGCACACAGAACAGTAAACCTCTCAACGAAAGCTCATTTAAGCGCAATTGTGCGCGTCTCCAGCGCCGGGCCAAGTTTCAACTATAAAACCGACTCAAAAAAACGTAACCCAAAAATTGCCTTCTAATCTGCAGTAAACCTAAATTAGACGTAATTTGTTCTATAAACTCCAAATTGTTTTCTATGGCCTCCAAACGATGGGTTGACGCATGCCAATTCGGGGTTACGGCTGCATTATTAATTTATTATCCTAATTTGATTTTCAAATAAAAAGGCAAGAAGAGGGATGGCAATGAGGTATGGCTGTATACTGTGCCCTGTGAAAAGAAATATAAAGCTGGTACAGCATGCCTCATTTGCGGATAGAGCTGCTCCATGGCTCAGGAATGCAGGTGTACAACGCCAACCGTACTAAGCTCTGAAAATTACACTCATAAAAACATCACACACAAAAAAATGCCTACAGTATAAAAGAAGGGGCAAGCTTGGAAATGAGGAGTGAAAATAGGAAATGGCTTTGCCTCAGGGGTTGATATAACTGTAATTTTAATATTATTGGATTTCATCCTGTGTAAAAATATTTCTGCAGGTACTTTGAGGAGCGAACGCATAGCAGATTTCATATTTGAGTATTTTGGTTGCAACAAAGAGGCTATTCATGCTGACACTGGTTGAGGACAGAGCAAGACCCCAAGAGACATCTTGCGGCTAGGCAATGCTGTCCTGGTGAGTATGTGCTGCCATTGCTGTACACCTGTCATGTCGGAATAGCTCTCTACCTGACAAGTCCAGCTTTGTATGGTCTTTGTACTTATCACAAATATGTCTGTTATTAGCAGAAGAGAGTCCGAGTGGAAACACAACTGGCAATAAGAACAGAGAGGCTCTGACTTTTCCTTGGTCTTTGAGAGTTGTTCCAGAAACCGTAACCAAGAATTGAACTTCATCCCAATCAGTAGCTGATACCCCCTTTCCCATGAGAAATCTTTTCCTTTTCACAAACAGATTATCAGGGTGCTCTGTATGGCTGATATTGTGGTGAAAGCCCTCCCACAGTGTGATGTCAGGACCATGGTTCTGACATCCCACTGTGGGAGCCTTGTTGCATTTTGGTAAAGAACACCTGTTTACAGCTGTTTCCAACCGCAAAAAAAGCAAGCAGCATCTCCTTTGACTGACATCACCTGCCAGCAGTAAAAATGTCGCCATGTGATAAATGTCAGAATGTAAATCAGGGAGAGGAAAGATTTGACAATGGGAAAAACACTGACTAAATCATTTATACATAATTATTGTAAAAATGAAGCACTTTTTTATTACATTATTTTCACCGGAGTTCATCCTTAAAAGACCACTAGAGCGAAAAAAGTAAGCAGTTAAAACCTGATAGAACCAACTTGTTTTGTACTAGTCCACCTCCTCACGGGGGATTCTCAGGGTTTTCTTTGTTTTCATAAGCATTTCCTGAACGGCGGCTGCTAAGTCTAACTGCCAAAATAGTGTGCAAGTGAGTAGGGAGGCTGGCTGGTATATTACTATTGTGGCAGTTAAACTGCCATTCAGGAAATGTTTTAACATACGAAGAAAACCATGAGAATCCCCCATGAGGAGATGGACTAGTCCAAAACCTGTCAGTTCTGTCAGATTTTAACTGCTTACTTTTTTGTTGGAGAGATCCTCTAAGAAAAAAAACTGCAGAAAGGCTAGCTGTTTGTGAAATGATGGATTTGGAAATACAGAAAACAAAAAGATGCAAAAAAACAAAAAAATGCAGCAAATCAAAGTATGTACTGATTCACTTCACAATAGTTTTTTATGCACCATCAACGACATCTTATCAAATACTCTATTTTAGGTTCCTGACTGAGCTGCAGCAGCTTCATGGGCTGCTCTTTCCGCACCTCCTGCGCCAAGGCATCACCCTCCGTTCTCCTGTAATTGCCTAAGTTCTTCACTTCCTAGTCGGCGCAGTCGGCCATACTACGTTGCACATGTGCAGTATGTCCTCTTGGGTGCCTTGCGATCGCGCTTATGTAATATGGCATCTCTGGGGAGCGTGGTCGTAAGGCCCCCAAGCAGACATACTGCGCCCATTTTGATGACATCACTGTGGCGCATCAAATGGCCTTGCAGCAGTCTTATGCAAAGTGAAGCAGAAGAGCTAAAGTCTATCAAACAGCATAGGGCACAGACAGGAGTACCATGCATGTGAGTATGGCCTTGATTCACTAAGCTGCGCTGCTTTAGCAAAAATGAGCAGCATGAGCTAAAAATCCTGTGCGCACACTACGCGCTGTAGTGCTGCGTAGTGTGCGCTGCTAACTTACACCCGCTACTTTCTAATTACCGGTTGCTCCGTTAATTCCATCCTAAGCCCCATCAGGTCCAGTGTCTTTGTAGGACGTGATCCTCGAACTTTGACTGGCCCAATAGGCTGCCTGTCAAGTTCATGCGCACAAGATTTTTAACTCCCGCTGCTTAATTAAAGCTGCAATGCTAAAGCAGCGCAGCTTAGTGAATCAAAGCCTATGTCCCGTTCTTCCCCCACATGCTGTATTTTTTGCCTGAAGATTTGCTTTAAAGGCTACTCAAGAACAGTAGAAACCAAAACTGGAGAAAAAGTGTACTTCTTGTAGGGACAAAACAGTTTCAGTGGTTACCACTAGTATGTCAAAATGGCTCACACTTACCTTTTGATGTCCAGGGAATGCTCCTAGCTTTATGATCGCATCCACAAAGCCTTCTTCATCCAGTGACACCACTTCACCATTACCAACATCCTTCCATTTGGGAGAAGTCATGTCATGAACCAACCTGACAGCCACCGATTTGTGCACCGTGTTAGTATTGGCCCAGTAGATGCCAATCTGAAAAGCCTCCTGAAATACAAAATGTCCATTAGCAAATGCTGAACTGAGGCATTAGTCTTCCCAAAGCTCCATCCATGGCACTGTACAATAGACAACATATAGTGTATATAAATACATACAGATAAGTTAATTGGCTTCCTCTGAAATTGGCAAACACAAAAAATAAAGATAATGGGATATAGACCTAATCATATTGCACATGTGTATGCTCGTCTCACCTTAACAAATATCGGAAAACCTCAAAACATAATCTAAGGGAGCTCAAAGCAATGTAAACAAACTACTTATCAATTGATCAGTACAAAAGCCCTTCAAAACCGCATATAAAATCCCACCCATAAAACCAACTATAGATATATAGGGGCAAAATGCGTGCAAGTCCCTGAATGGAGTGAATTCCTTGTTGCAGGAAACTAATTTTGCATGCATTAAATTATCTTCGGGCTCATCCTTCACAGATCATAAACTTGTGGCATCCAGTCAAAGAAGCAACACAAGTTGCCTCAGGCAGAAAAAAAAGTCTACAACCGGCCCTGGCAGAATATGTCGCAATATTAATACAAAATAAATAAACACAGAAAATACATAATTGAATAGGTCAGCTATTAAATTGCATAGAGGTGAAATATTTATACCCACATCAACTAGTAAAACTAGAACATGCTAGTAGAGAGAGCACTTCCCTTTCGAGCTTACATTCTAATGGGTAAAGGTACAAAAGTGGTGGGTGGTGGGTACATTGTATACAAGGTAATAGTGTGGCGGTCAGTGACTGATTAGAGTGTCTAGTTAAGAACAAGGATCTTCTACCAAAACTGTTGTAGTTGAATAGATATTACTTCATCACACTACAAAATCTGTAAGTGAATATATTATGAACACATGAAAAAATACTGTCAGTGTTAAATCAGGGCAGGTGGTGTTGTGTCCATACTTGTTATGGTCATTTGTCATGTGGGTCTCTATGAGGAGTAGGATGGGGTATATGTTTGTATGAACATTGGGGTGGTTTATCCAAAGTATTTCTAGAGGGCAACACAGGCCTAGATTTCCTCCCTATCATTCGCCAATAGCTTTATCACTACTTTTCACTACCAAATGATCTATATATTGTTATTTTCACCACCAATTAGGCATTCTTTGGGTGGTACACCTTTGCTAAGAATTATTTTATTCTAAATGCATTTTAATGGGAATAATAAGAACAAAATTGAAAAAAAAATCATTATTTCTGGGACATTATAGTTTTAAAATAATACAAGCTACTGTAACTAAAACCCACATATTTTATTTGCCCATTTGTCCCAGTTATTACACTGTTTAAATTATAGCAGTAGGAGAACAGAGGCGCCAGCAGGATAAAAGTGGATAAAAACTTTAAAATTTGCTTGGAGGAAGTGGTGGACTTACCTCCATAAAGCAGACACGAAAGACTGTCTTTATAATAGTAATCACATTTATTATATGGTACCCCAAAAGTGCAACGCGTTTCGCAGGCCGAGCCCGCTTTATCAGGCAATAAAGTGGGGACAAAACAGAATTCCAGCAGTAGCAGGTGTAGCGCCTCAGTCTGCCAGACTGTTTAAATTATATCCCTATCACAACGTATATCGTATATCGACAATATTCTATTTGGAAATAAAGGTGCATTTTTTAGTTTTGTGTCCGTCACTAATAACAAGCCCTTATTTGCAAAAATAACAGTAATATACCCCGTGACATACGGTACATATTGAAAAAGTTGAGTCCCTAATATAACTATTTGTATATTTTTTTAAGTGTCTTTTTTATATGCAAATGTTTAATTTTGATAACTATGGGAAAGTGGGGGAGGTAAGGGGTTCATTTTAATGTAGATTTAGTTATAAATGTGAAATGTAATGTATTAGGGTGTAATTTACTATTTCGCCAATAGATGCCGCCCCCCCCCCCTCCCGGGTTAATTACTACGTGTACTTTTAACAGTACACAGAGGAAGTTATGTGTGTGGTTTCACTTTCATTTTATCAGTGACAATGGCTTCTCATTGATACTGGTGGTCATTGGTCATTGATCACAGGCAATTGAATTGGTTAATGGGAACTGTGTTCCCCTTCACTGTTCTGTGCACTAATGGGCGGTGATGAGAATGTGCACAGGAGCACAAGCAGCAATCGCGGCGGTAGACGCATATCTACCTCCCTGGGACTTCAGATGAAGTCCTGCGGGACGTCGATATACTGCATGCGGTGCAGCAAGTAGTTAACTCAGTAAAATGACATTTTGCTGTGGTACACTAAGGTATATAGCAAGTTCCACATGATTACGTGAAATCAATTTGATTAAATAATCATAATTACATACAGTCATAATTGTGAGATTGTACATGAAATTTTGCATAATATAAATTGACACATTACGACCATCACTAGGACAGAAGGAGGCACAAAGGGAGACAAGGGGGCAAAGGTGGTACAGAGGCACAAAGGGAGACAGGGGAACTAGAGGAGGCAGAGGTGGCACAGGGGAAGATGTTGAGGGAAAAGGGGGACCAAGGTAACTCAGCGGGGACACAAGTGGCACAGAGGGGGACACTGGAGGCACAGGAGAGTAAGGGCTGGTTCACACAGACGCTTGGCGGCGTTTACCACCAAGCGTTCGGGACTCGTCGGCTAAACGCTCCCATTCAAGTGAATGGGAGCGTTTAGCATCATGCAGTTACCAGCGATTACCGTCGATTGCGCAAACACGGCATTCCAATCCCAATTTACCGCGTCGTTTCAGGCGGCCCTAGAAGCCGTATCAGGCGTCCAGGGTCGCCTAGCCGCCAAGGCTTCAAGTCCCATTGCGTGGACAGAAAACGCTGATTGCGACAGGAAGTTGATGATCGCCGTACCGCCACCCCTCAAATGAGACGTCACAGGATGACGCGGCATCCGGCCGCCAAGCGTCCGTGTGAACCAGCCCTAAAAGGAGACACTGCAGGCACAGGGGGCACAGAGCAGATACAGGGGACAAAGATGGAACAGTGTCCCAACTTAAGAACAGATTCAGGTTAAGAACGAACCTACAGTCCCTATCTCGTTAGTTACCCAGGGACTTCCTGCAATGAACACTGCTTGTATAATGAACTATTGCTTTCTTGAAAAAAAGAAAAAAAAAAAAAACAGATTTAATTGCTGGATTGTGATGTCAAGACGTGATGAAAAACAGTAATGTGATTGACAAAAACAGAAAACAGACCTTTCCAAGGTGGTGTGTGAGGGGGGAACCTGCTTATGTTAAAGAACTGCTTGCAACGCTCTGAACACTGGAAACTCTCCATACACGCTTGTTATCGTAACCTTCCAAGGACGAGGGCTGGTATTTTCCATAGGCGCGAATAACCTTGTTTTACACCAGTCTTTTAAGACTGGCTTTGAAAGCTGTCAGTGTTATTTGTCCCACATAAGAGCCACACAGGCAGCTATTAATTGATGTGATACTCCAGATTAACCTCTAAGGCTCAAGAAGTGTCAGGTTGCCCCAAGGTCAATGACTAAGTAAAAGAAAAAAAAAAAATCCGTACACTGCAATAAAAACAAGTGTTTGATAGAAAAATAGAGTCACAGTGAGTTGAGGATATTACACTTCCTGAAATTGCACAATCTCATGCACAGTGCTGTGTGGAAAGCTTCACTTAACAGGAATTTGCATTAGATTATGCAGATCTGCTGCCAAAGGCAACTGCGCCAGATCAGAGAGTTCTCGGGCGAAGTGGGACATCCGCTCAGTGGTCACGTGACCTTTTTAAACCTTCATTTCACTGAAGCCCACAGGTCTGTGTAAGCAGGGTTCGCTTTCATCTCACCTTCATTATCTGATGTCATGCAAATAACTCGCAAGATAGCTGCTTACAGGACAACTAGCCTGGGAGGGATGCAGTGGCTACCATATTTATTTCCTTATAAACAATACCAGTTACCTGGCATCCTGCTGATCTTTCATGCATCAGTACTCAAAGAACTCAGTCCCAAACTGTTGCCTGTGGGATCAAGTCCCAATCCTTACCTAAGGAGGAGGCCTCTGGGTCCTTCAGGAGCTTCCCATACCCTCCCTTGGACCTCCGCCACTGCCTGGGACTCTCCTGCACATCGCTACCACACTCCTCTTCAAGCGCGAGCATGGCTGGGCCTGCACAGTAGCAAGGAGCCACCTGTGCACCAGCCGCTCTTAGTTACTCTGCAGGTAGAGTATGGCGACGCTCGAGCTTGAAGAGAAACGCGGTCCCAAGCTTGGAAACCAACAAGCTCTAGTCAGATATCTTTCTGGTGGTGGGGTGGGTTGTGATTGTGTTCGGCAACAGGGGACTGGAAGCCGCTGGGGGAAGCCTCTATAGCAGAGGTGCCAAACTCAATCACGTAAGGGGCCACATTTTTTATTAAGATTTAACATTTATTGAACATTCTCAAAATAAGTGGCGTAGCTATAGCAAAGGTGGAGGGCCTGTTCCTCCCCCTTTTGCAGAGCAGTGCAGTGGAGGAGTTTAATATTTACCCAGTCCAGTGCTGCTTCCTGACAGCCACATGCCATATTCTACTTACCTCAGGCTCCTGAGACATGTCACATGATTGGGAGAAGGAGGTATGAAAGCACAGGGAGAGTTTTACCAGTCAGCAGGGGGGTTGGGTTGTTTGGATCCCAGTAAGGGGTATCATGCTTTCGTTTGGGGGGTTTGCCATGGGCTATTGCTGCACACCAGCTAAAAAAAACAGGGTTTCAATCATAAACACTGTCAGCAGTGTGCTCCTTTGGACGGAAGGCAGTGAGCTGTCGTTCTTTTACTGCTTACGATGATGGGCATTTAAAGCTCTTGAGGGCTACATAAAGTAGTGCGACGGTTAATGCCACTACTCAGATGACTGATTATTGGTGATCTGCGGAATCAACCAAAAATACAGACGCTATACTCGATTATGTGTGATCCGCAGAATCACCAATAATACCAGTATAGCAAGAACGAGAGCAGAGCGTAAGTGTGTGTCTGGTGCCACCGTATCGCTAATGGTTTTACAGGACCTTACCACAGGAGTTAGTAAGGAACACTCAGGACACCAACAGAACAGACTAGACACAAGGCCCCCCAGTGGGGCTGGAAGGTACAGATAGATAACTACGGTTCTAACGGTCACCTGTGGAGCAGGTGATTCAGACCTTACTGCAGTCTAAGAGATACAAATAACACGGCTCTAATGGTCACTTGTGGAGCAGGTGATTCAGACCTTACTGCAGTCTTAGAGATACAAATAACACAGCTCTAATGGTCACCTGTGGAGAGTGTAAGTGTTAAGGTGCAAACAGTAATACCTTGAGGACCGCACCTGGAAGGCAGGTGCAAGAGCAGATAGGAATACTGCTCAGCAACAAGTTCCCTCCGTAGTCTGGACTCTCCACGGGGAGGAGTCAGACAGGGAGACGGAAGGACAGAACGTGAGTGACACCAGAGAGAGGGTGTCACTAACAGGTCTGGCGTTCTCTCACGATCGGTGTAACACAGAGAGGGTCTGATTACCGGTGAACTGCAGTATCACCGAGAATGCAGAATATACCGGACTATTGATGATCTGCAGTATCACCGATAATCAGATATATATACTAACCTCTGGACACCTGAGTAACAAGTGAGTGTTTAAGCAACAGTAACACTTTGAGTATACACAGAGGAAAGTTCCTTCCAAGGCCTAGACTCTCCCGGGGGAGGAGCTAGGCTGAAGGTAGGAAGGACAGAGCGTGAGTGACACCAAAGAGGGGGTGTCACTTACAGGTCTGTGAACTGCCTCTAACAGTAAGGACAGTTCTCGAGGTCGGACAAGCCAGGTCGTCAACACACGGACAGACAAAGCACAGACTCAGGAGACCGATACGGAATCTAATGAACAGGCAGGGTTTGGCAACGGTGTATCAGATTAGCAGGGTACAGAATCAGAAGGCAGATACAGAGTCCAGGAACGAGCAGAGTTTGGCAACAGGATATCAGAAATAGCAAGGTACAGAATCAGAGTTCACAAGAATAGTCAGGCAGGCAGAAAGTCATAACAGATAATACAGTATAATTTCCTAACGCTAAGGTGTGAGATCCGTGGCCATCAACACCTTTGGGAACTATGCTAGAACACAGATACAGACAATTAGTACTTTAACCACTTGAGGACTGCAGGGCTAAACCCCCCTAGTGACCAGGCAATTTTTAGCTAAATTGGCCACTGCAGCTTTAAAGCCAAGCTGCAGGGCTGCACAACTCAGCACACAAGTGATCCCCCCCCTTTTCTCCCCACCAACAGAGCTCTCTGTTGGTGGGGTCTGATCGCTCCCCTCATGTTTATTTTTTTTTAAATAAATATTGTTTTGTTTTTTTTCTTCAAAACCCCTGTTTCTTTAAGTTTATTCCCTCCCTCCCTCCCTCCCCACAGCCAGCCAATTATGGCGATCGGCTGTCATAGGCTTCTGCCTATGAGAGCCGATCACTCTCTTGTCCCCCATGGGGACAGCCGTGTCACACGGCTGTCCCCAGTGCAGTGCTGCTGCTCATCGCAGCGCTGCACCTAGTAAATAGACGGCGTGATCGCCGTCTAACAGTCTCCCGAGCGGCAATAGCTGCTCGGAGACAAAAGGCGGGGCGGAGCTCCGCCCACCGAGCATGAGATGCGCGCGCACCATGCGCGCAATCTCATGCAAAACAGAGCCCCAGGACTTTACGCCAATTGGCGTTAGGCGGTCCTGGGGCTGCCGCCGCGGCCACGCCTACTGGCGTGACGCGGGCGGCAGAAGGTTAAGCTATCAACAGAATATGGCTAAGTGTGGATCCCCGGCTCCAGCCGTTTCTAGCACACTTTGGGATCTGACTATGGTCTGAGTACTGACACACAAGTGTACACGACGACAGACAAAGACAGAGTAACAACTCCAGGTTTAAATACTGGCAGCAGATTCAAGCAGCCCCGCCCGAGGGGCTGAACCAACCTGCAAGGAAGATTGACAGGTGGAAGTCAGCTGACCACAAAGTCAGCTGATCTGTCTCCTCTGCCCATAAAGGTCCTTTAGCTCCATGTAAAGGTCCTTTTGCTCCATGCGCAGGCGTGTGGACCCAAGCTGCTGCAACAGAGATCCCTGTCCCAGCTGAGTCGGGAAGCGACACCCAGGATGGCTTGGCCAGAAAGGTGACATCAGGTGTGAAAGCAGCTGCGCTGCTTTCCACCACAGAGGTAATGTTTAAGATCGTTACAAGTAGTAAGGAAGGACGCATTCGGCCCGTGGACCTTGTGTTTGACACCTGTGCTATATAGGCTACAGAGGCTTTCCCTCGTCTTAGGTAAGTATTTGACTTTTGACTATTTGACACTTTACACAGCACCCACTGAGGCTAGAAGAAAAATGAATTTGCAGCTTTGTAAAGAGTTCTTCATTGGGAGGGCTAAAAAAAAAGTGGAATACTATGCAATAAAACTCTAACCTTGGTGGAAGTGAGCATCACTTTAACACCTCCACACACTTCATCATACAGCAATGGGTGGAGCTCTCCTTTAAGTGAAACTTTTTTACAGTAAGTTTGCTGCAGAAGATTAGAGGGCTCCTTTTCAGATTGATATAAAAAAGGTTTAATTTTCTGCTGAACTGTGAAAGCGTTCTTAAACTGGAGGGCTGCAGACAATGCGGAATACTATACAGTATACTGTACTCCATGATTCCTGCACATACTGGAGCTAATTTTCAAAAGGGATTGGATGTTTTCCTAAAAGCACAAAATATACAGAATACCCACCATTCCAATAAAAATATTAAAAATACTGATCCAGTTATGTTATCCAACTGGCATTTGGAATCAGTAAGAATGTTTCTCCCCTTTGAAGAGAATTGGCCCACGCTTGTGAAGGGTTTTAACCTACCTCTGGATCAAATGCAGCTTCTAAATGTGTAAGAGATTTTTTTTTTCTTTAGTTGAACTCGGTGGACTTAGTTCTTGATTCCAGCCAAACTACGTAACTGCCTGACTGGCACCATGGTGCTGCACCCTTTAAGAGTGAACAGCTGAATGATGTAACTGCACTACTGAGCGAGTTCCAACATGATGTTCAAAAGCGCTGGTGAGGTGAGAAGACCGCCTACACCAGGTCTGGCTGTAAGTCTCATTTGGAACTACTGGAGGACAACATAAATTTGCATAAAAAGGTGTATAAAGTGTAAGCAGAATTTCAACCCGGTATATCCACCAATAGGGATGGCGATGCTTAGGAGAACTCATGGAAAAGCATGTGATCAGTTTGATTCCAAAAACATACGGATAAGTTAATTGGCTCCCCCTAAAAATTGCCCCTAGACTACAGTACTTACACTACATAATATAAACATATGGCAATGGTAGGGATTAGATTGTGAGCTCCTTTGAGGGACAGTTAGTGACAAGATATATATATATATATATACACTGTACAGCGCTGCGTAATATGTCGGCGCTAAATAAATACTAAATAATAATAATAATCAGCTGATGGATTTCTTTGCTGGTCATGATTATGCGTTAAACTAGAAAGTCATCACAGCAAATCCGGACCTTACAAATCTATCAGCTGATCAAATTGATCACATGCTTCTCCGTGAGCTCTCCTAAGCACTGTCATCCATATCCACTAATATAGGATAACAATAATAGCTCCAATATGGAGAGTCACACACTGCTAATTAAGCAATTTTAGTTCCAATATGAAGCACTCTAATAATGTAGATCAGACAAGTATCCAGATAAGGTAGTTCCCTATGACCACAATTGTAAATTGCAAATGCAGTAATTTGGGAACTGGGCCAATCACAGCCCGTTCCTACATCAAGACATCCATTCCCGGTTTCAATATAGTAGCTAAGTTAAAACCTGTGGATCCTATAGAGCCTTCCCTGTCCTCTCTTGTACCCCTTGTTCCAGGGCCGCCACCCCCATTTAATTTGCCGCCTTTGGTGGTTTCAGAAGCATTTGTGTCCTTGAGTGCTTCCAAAGATGGGCAGCTATGTACTGAGCATGCGCAAGTGTGAGCGCTTATGCATACGCGGTACGGAGCCGCCTGTCTTCAGAAGCACTAGGCGACACGAGTGCTTCCAAAGCCTCCCAAGGGCTCACAAATGTGTATTCGAACAATTGGTCTAGTACAACCAACAGGGGGTGACAATGTTGGAATGAGGGGAACAAGAGAAGACAGGGAAGGCGCTACTGGATCCAGACCCTTCGCTCTCCATAGGCAATATCTGACCTTTTTTTTCTGCCTTTACACGAACTTTAAAAAATATTATCCAAAAAACTGATACAACTAGGAGGATGTGCTCATGTGATGCGTAACGGAGTTGTTCTGTAAAGTGACTGTTCTGCACTGATTATTCGGCCTGTGGCAAAGCTCTGCCTCTCACCTCAGTTATAAAATGGAATAAGATGAAGCCGTTTGGATTGTGGTCAGTGGAGTTAGGAAAGCATAGCTGGATCTGACACATGGAGTCACAAGTATACACAATGTAACAATGTTCTAGGATTTATGTATACAACAAAAACAGATCATATCTTCAGCGTTCCAACTGGAGAAGCTTCTATCCATAGCTCTGGAGCACTTCCCACATTTCCCAATGTCACAAAGCTCAATAATTATAACTGTATAACCAGCCAAAGAAATTACAAATGTAGAAAGACCTGAGTAGGCAAAATAAAAAAACACTGTAACTAGACTACTTAGCATTAAAGAAACCCACCCTGAGCATTGGCCTAAAATGAAAATCTGAACTTATTGAGGCTTCCTCCAGCCCCCGGTTGCCCTCCAGGTCCCCCGGCATCCTCTTCCTCCCTTCCGTGGTCACGCTGGCGGCTCCGGTAATCAGACTTCAGCTAAAGTCATGCGTGCACCCCTGGTGCGTAAGTATGCTGGTCGCTGTAAGCATACTGCACATACGCGGTTCAGTCTTTAGAGAACCGCGCAAGCGCAGGATCCTTACGGCGACCGGTGTGATGACGCGCCAGAGAAAACTTAGAACTGAGAACAAAACCATGATATAGAGGCAGTCTGGAGAACTCCAGGTTAACCAGGGAGACAAGATGCTATCAAACTGCCCTTCTTAGTTGTTCAGAGAGGAAGCGATCTTTTCCATCCAGTAGAATTCACCTATTTTATGAATGATAGTTGGAGATCTCCACTCTTTAGCTTCCTGTCAATTTTTATTGGTCCAGGTTCAAGCTGCATAACATTTATATAATATTTAAAAGCAAGGAGATATTATTTGCATCTTATTAAAGGAGAGGTCCAAGCTAAAAGAAAAATCTAAATCCACTTATCTGGGGCTTCGTCCAGCCCCTGGCTGCTGTCCTGTGCCCTCGCCGCAGCTCCGGTGGCTCCCGGCATCCTCCGCTGCATAAGCCGATCTCCCCAGGTCGGCTTCTTTTGCGCCCCACCACGTGGGTCACTTGGTCTAGCCGATGTCATCAGGTCTGTACTGCGCAGGTGCAGAACTACTGTGCCTGCGCAGTACATACCTGATGATGTCGGCTAGACCACGTGACCCGCGCGGTGGAGCTCACAAGAAACCGACCCGGAAGCCCACCTGGCAAGGTCGGATTCTGCAGCAGAGGACACCGGGAGCCACCGGAGCTGCGGCGAGGGCACAGGACAGCTGCCAGGGGCTGGAGGAAGCCCCAGGTAAGTGGATTTAGATTTGTCTTTTAGCCTGGATGTATCCTTTAATGATCCCTAGTCAACACACTCTCAATCTATCCACTGAATCATATATTACTGGGCCACAGATGAGGTAAGCCATTACACAAATCTGTACATTTTACTCATTTTGGAGGATATTTCAGTCATTTGGGGGGATATTTTCCCTTCACCTTCCCCCTTGATCCAAACAATATCCACTTCCCACTATCCAAACACTCCCACATACTCACCTACATGTTGCATACCCCACTTTGAGCAGATTGTGCTGCCTCTTCCTACACTACCCAGGTTACTGGCTATTTAGATAACAGCCTCTGTCCTCAGTACCAGATCTTTTCCCATAGCTCAAATTAGGAAGGAAACTGGCAGGCTGACACCACCACCTTAGCCCCATGAACACATCTGACAATGCTGCACACCTCTGGCGTCCCCCACTATAGAGACCAAGCTAAACAAAGCTATGCGCTGTCATGCTGGACCCTCTCTTCTTGGGTGTGGGGGTGGAGCCCTCATATGATGGGGAAAAAAATGACCAGCCAACAGCTTTAAGTATAGATAAAAACATAAAACATATTATAGTTGAGTCCCATCTATCCAGAACTCTGGGCGCTAACCAGCAGTCTCAAACAACCAGCACAAATTGCAGGCAGTACTCACAGTGGTGAAGGCCAACTTCCTAGGCTGTTTGTGGGCTCTGCTATGCTTAATGACTGGGTTCCAGGGCTCCCCAAAGGTTAATATACTTTCAATCACTGTATTTTAACAATTAATACAGAATCCATGGTATGTATATAGATGGGGATATACAGCAGTACTGTATTAGCTAGGCCTCAGGAGCGTAACAATAGACCCTGCAAAGGATGCATCCGCAGGGGGGCCTATCATGAGAGACTGACTGCTAAAGGCAAGGAGAGAAAAAAACTTTCTGCTCTCTGCACAATTGTTCTAATGACTACATCTGCTCAACCACTGATAAGGAATCATACAAAGTTTTGCAGACAAAGATTTGTAGACAGTCCCTATCAAGTGTTCAGCAGAGTCTTGTGCACAGCGTTGTTCTTTTTGTGGGAGGGGGCCCCATTCAAAGTTTTTCAGGGGGTCCAGTGATTTCTAGTTACGCCTCTGCTAGGCCTATTTTTAACATTGTCTATTCAGATTCTGATATGGAACACCTTATACCGTATAGTGGGTGCTGGGCCTGAGTGCTAAGCCAAGTCACAGTTCAGTCATCGAGAGCTAGTAGGATCAGGTCCGCACACCAGTCTCAAGATGCAGTGTTTCCTGTTATTGCATTTGTCAGCACAGATTGACAATTGTTTTGGGGCCTTAAGAGGTCCCCTTCATCAGAAAAAGTGCAAACATACAAAAATGTATTTTTAACATTGAGTCGCAAGCAACCAGGGAGCACACTTTTTTGACATCAGCTAATCCCTGTTAGTGACAGATAACCAAAACTCCATAAACAAGATGTATACTGTATTTATACCTTTGTAAGCAATTTCCAAAAAATCTAAAATGATTGACTATCATTTCTATTGTTGCTATAACGATACAGCAGTATTCAGTATTAAGACTTCAATTCTAATAGATCATTTAGCATGATTGTAGCCCTTTAGCTTGGAGCTATGCTTTACCTACGGTGTTGAGACCATAAAAAAACAAAGTAGCAATTTAACAAGCAGCTGTCCAGTGACCTAGACCCAAACTCTGACCTACAGAGTTCAAGACTCAACTCAAACCACTGGAGTGTTCGGGAGCAGACAAAGATAATTGATCTCTATATTAACAGCCTACTCTTTCAGTAGCTGGCAAGTAGACACTCCCGACATGGGGGTCTGCTACTAATTAAGAGTGCTTCTAAATATGTTGTTCTTTGAGGATTGATTGGGGTATCAATAATATTTAATGGAGCACTAAGTACGATCCTGTAGCCCCATTACACAGGGAGCCTGGTGGATCTGAATGTCCCATAGGGAATGTTGACTTTAGAGAGGACCTGTTACTGACATCACATTTAGTATGTCAGCATTACTAGACTGCATTGGCTTCCTCTTGTCAGAGGGTGGGTGGAGGGTGCGGTATAAAAGCTTTATATCATTACAGGCTGCAATTTGTCCAGATGAGAATGTAGAAACAATAAGCCAGATAAGAAGCAGTAGGCACATTTATGAAGATGACCAATACATCTGACCCCATGTGTATGATGATACAGAATATTAAAAATGTCAACCCAAACCAAAAACTATTAAAGGACCATTATATCAAATAAAGTAAGCCATTAAAATCTGACAGGTTTTGGACTAGTCCACCTCCTCATGGGGGATTCTTAGGGTTTTCTTTTTTTTCCAAAAGCATTTCCTGAACGGCAGTTGCTAAGTCTAACTGTCAAAACAGTAAGATACCAGCTAGCCTCCCTACTCACTTGCACACTATCAGGAAAAGTTTTTCAAAACAAAGAAACCCCTGAGAATCCCCTATCAGGAGATGGACCAGTCCAAAACCTGTAAGTTCTCTCAGATCTTAACTGTTTACTTTTTTGTGAGAGTGATCCTTTAACATTAAGGCTCGGTTCACACAATCAATAAACTTGTTCCGTTTACTGGATCGGAAGGCAGTGGATAAATAGACATGTTAAGGGAACCAATGCCAAGTTTTGGATTTTTTCAGACATGGACATTAAGAACAGATCTGTTTGTTCAGTTCCCGTGAGTGAAATGCGGGCTTGTGCAGTACACAATGATTCAGCACACCGCAGATGCGGCAAATCCTCCATTCTGTCACCTTTCTCTGCCTTGTTACCTTCTGTCTTCTACTGTCACCTTTGCCTTCTGTCATCTTCTCTTCTTCCTTGACCCTTCTCTTCTGCCTCCATCTCTCAATGTCAAAGAACTACTATAGAACATTATACTCTTCTTCATCCTACCCAGTTGCAGCACCACATATGTACAATGGTCCCCACAACCACACTGCTAACTGGTGGAAAACTTAAAATGATGCAATAAAATAAAGAAATAAGTAGGCTGTTAATGGCCTAGAATCCAGTTATTCATTTATGTAAAAAAATAACTTATCTCTAGAAGAGACAGATTGTCATTTCCCTCCTGGTACCTCACTATTTGTCATACAATGTAAGTCAGAGCAGAGGTATGTGTTCTAGGTGGGCACTTATCATTGTGTGAATACTGGCAGATTAAAAACTGCAGGCTATGGCAGGGTTGCACCAGTGTTCAAGTGTAGGTGTGTTTAATTTGCATCTGTATAGCAAATTGTATAGTGTTTCTCTCCTGTCAGACTCAAAGTGCTTACGAGGCAGCCTTTAGAGCATACATGTCAAACTCCGGCCCGCGGGCCAAATCTGGCCCTCTGAGCCATTAAATTTGGCCCTAAAGGGGTTTCCCCACTTTGCATTATGTTTGGCCCACTCTAGACCACCAGGGAAGCCATATTGGGAGGTAGGTGGACAGCACTAAACACTAGGGAACTGTATGGGGAGGGTGGGGGCCACTAGACACCAGGGAGCTGTATAGGGGAGGGAGGACCACTAGACACCAGGGAACTGTATAGGGGAGAGGAGGACCACTAGACACCAGGGAACTGTATAGGGGAGAGGAGGACCACTAGACACCAGGGAACTGTATAGGGGAGAGGAGGACCACTAGACACCAGGGAACTGTATAGGGGAGAGGAGGACCACTAGACACCAGGGAACTGTATAGGGAAGGGAGGACCACTAGACACCAGGGAACTGTATAGGTGTATAGGAGTTGGGGGGTAATTTGACACCAGGAGGCTTTATAAGGTGGCCAGTAGACATTGAGGCCCGCGGCTAAGTGTCAGTGTTCAAATTCGGCCCACTTTGTCTTTGAGTTTGACACCCCTGCTTTAGAGCGTACTCAGTAGGCAATAGCAGTATTAGGGAGTCTCGCCCAAGAATTCCTTACTGAATAGGTGCTGGCTTACTGAACACGAAGAACCGAGATTTGAAATAAGGTCTACTGTGATGGAGGCAGAGCCCTTAACCAGTATACAAAATACACATGATTTACAATGGGGGTGTGGCTACCCTTCTGTGTCAACACATGGGTGATATCCAGCAGACATCACGGTTTTCCATGAAAACATCATTTACGTTTGGAAAGGTGTGGGCCTTCCCAAATCATAGATCTTATTCCGCAATGTACTAAATACCTTTCAGCGTGAAAAATGCATTTACCTTGAAGTTAGGAGGAATGATGGCTTTTCCAGCAGGGATTTGAAGAACGATATTCTCGCCCTCGAAAAGCCAAAGGTCCCATCTGGACTGGTTGATGAGGAGAGCCCATGGGAGCAGCTCAATCAGCAACGTCTTGAGATGGGGCTTCCAAAGGGAAAGCTTCACCCGCATAGGGCTGTCCCACTGAGCCAGATGCTCCCCACTGCAAGCACAAAGCATTACCATTACATGAGGCGTCATGCAAACAGCTATGTACAAGAACTAATGAAACAAATAAACAGGAACAAATAGAAGCATTTTTTCATTAAAGCCAGGAAGCTATTGGGTGTACCTTGGCTGCCAATACATTGTACAATTCTACTTCTCTAAGAGACCACCTGCTATACAAATATTACTTTGTGGAAGTGCTAGTAAGTGCAAGAGAAATATAATAAGGTATAGTTTTTTTCATAAACATTTTTTAGGTGGGATGACATTTTCTTACACAAGTGAAGGTAGAAACACTGGCGCTGGAGGTGGACATTACACAATGACTTAAATGGCTTCAGCATTCACACTGCAGTCTACCAGAATCTGAATGTGGATCTCCTTGGGAAAAGGCTGGAACTGGTACGAACTGGGGGAAAATATATCTGCATGCATCAAATTAGCAGGATGCCCAAGGGACCTGTGTACTACCCAAAACATACGAAGCAGGTAAATTAAGTGCTGGGGAAGTTTGGGTGCTGCCATAGGCGCCCATGTGATGGCCGCGATTAGTGGCTATAACTGGAAATTTGGGCAGGGCCATCCACTATACTAACTATGCCTGCTATTTGTAGTTGCAATTTGTATAGCAGGCGGCCCCAGTGGCCACTATCTTAGCAGGTGCCCAAAATTCCAGTTATAGACACTAATAATGGTTAACAGCATGGGCACCTATGGCAATGCAGAAACTTCCCCAGTGCCTCTGATAAAATAGCGGACGGAAGAACTGCAGCAAAGGTGGCGCAGATATCAGCGGAGATGCAGTTGGGGGGATGGTAAGTCAACGGTTGGGGGGGGGGGGGAGGTCAGTTTGGGTTAGGTATGAGTTGGGGGGGGGGTCCAATTTGAGTTAGGCTTCGGTTGGGGAGATCAATTAGGGTTGGTCATCAGTTATTAGGGTTAGGAGTCGGTTGGGGGTCAATTAGGGTTAAGCTTCGGTTGGGGGGTCAATTAGGGTTAAGCTTCGGTTGGGGGTGGGATCAATTAGGGTTAGGCTTTAGTTGGGGGGTTAATTAGGTTTAGGCATCGGATGGAGAACTACATACTAGATTTTCTAGAAGTTAGGTTAAGGCATCGGTTGGGGGAATAAGTTAGGTTTAAGCATTGATAGAGTAAGGGCAAAAAGTGAGAATAGGGCCAGGTTAGGTGATACTAAAATATCAGTAAAAATTACTGATATTTTTACGATCGTAATAACATGGAGCCTAATAGAATACCGGTAACTTTACCGATATTCTACTAGCAGCTATTTTCAACGCCCAAATTACCGCAGCGCCCAGTTGAAGCTCTGACCCATACACTTCTAGATTGCGACCGAATGGGGCAAAAAGATAGATTCCTCTCTGATCTAAATCCACTTAAAGAGGAATCCATTCTTACTGCACACAGTACATTGATTTTCAATTAGTTTCCAGCAAGGAATCTAATTGATTGAACTGCAGCGTTTCACTGTTCCAACGCAGTGCACCACTATGGGCCGTCAATCTACAGCCTCTTTTGCCCCGCCTCTGGTCAAAATAGATTCTCCTTCCTGTTCAAACGATTCTTTCGATAGATTTTTGGTCAAAATTGATCAAAAGTCTTGGGGGAACCGATTCCCATGGATCAAATCTGCCAGGAATTAAACAGGAAAATCAAGAAGTGTATGGGCACCTTAAAGGACACATCAAGTGAGAGGTATATGGAGGCTGCCATATTTATTTTCTTTTAAACAATACCAGTTGCCTAATGATCTATTTGGCTGCAGTAATGTCTGAATCACACCAGAAACAAGCATGCAGCTAATCCTGTCAGAAACACCTGATCTGCTTATGCTTGTTTCGGGTCTGTGGCTAAAAGTATTAGATGCAGAGGATTGACAGGACTGCCAGGCAACTGGTATTGTTTAAAAGGAAATAAATATGGCAGCCTCCATATCCTTCTCACTTCAGGTTCCCTTTAAGAAAACAAAAAATGTCACAAGTAGGAATAAATATCAGAATCAGAAATATTTTTAATCGACAAGCATGACTGGGTTGTGCCCGGAATTGGGTTTGGCACATACAGTAGCTCAGAATATGGATAGGAAGTATAGTTAACAGAACAAGCATAAGCAGGAGTGCAAAATTATTAAATATACAGCAGTGCAATATATACATATGGTTAAACACCAACCAAGTGCTGAAAGCCTTACAAACTAGTTTAAAAATGTTTATATGTACAAACAAAGTCATGTCTCAAGAGACATATTCTTAGTTAAAAATGTTATTTCTTCTTACACTGTTCCCTGTTTTGAGCATATACTGTATATCTACATACACAAAATTGACCATTGCACTGCACTCAAACAACAGGAAGGTGGCGCTGCTGCTTGAGCTGTTTACTGATCTCATACATTGCTAAGATTAGTTAGTCAAATCATAGATGTTAAACTAATGAGACATTCTATTATTTAATTACAAAAGTAGTCCATATGTGGGGGAGAGCCCTGTGATGTAAACCTTATTTAACACCTATTTCTATGAATTTAAATCAAAATTAATAAACCATTTAGAAGGCATGAGCTACTGAAGAACTAAAATTCCCAGCATGTCCTGAGCTTTACAATCTCTCAAAAGCTAGAGGAAGCCAGTAGCGCATGATTGGTATGTAGTATGGTGGGTTAATATCCAAAACTAAGGGAAATGCTCTGTATACTGTCTCTGCAGTGAAATAGTATATACCAGTGCTGTCCAACTTCGCGGGCATGGAGGGCCGTTTTTTTTCCAGACCACATGGTGGAGGGCAGGCAGACCTC
This sequence comes from Hyperolius riggenbachi, assembly GCF_040937935.1. Taxonomy (NCBI): domain Eukaryota; kingdom Metazoa; phylum Chordata; class Amphibia; order Anura; family Hyperoliidae; genus Hyperolius; species Hyperolius riggenbachi. Next base: position 389,273,261 of record NC_090650.1, on the reverse strand, counting down.
ATTTCTGCCCGCCGCCGATCTGTGGTGTGTTAGAGGCGGCAGCAGCACGGGGGAGAACGAGGAGGGGCTGTAAATATTTACAGTCCAGCACCCGCAGCATGGGGGAAAGGGGTTTAAAAGAAAAAAAAAGTCCTCTCAGCTCTGGGGACTCGGGGGGCCGCAGCAGGAGGCCTGGTGGGCCGGATGCGGCCCGCCAGTTGGACAGCACTGGTATATACCATCATAGTCATAGCTCACAACTGTCCCTCTTTTGGAGAGACAGTCCCTCTTTGGGAACCCAATCCCCCTGTCCCTCTTTCTTCCTCATTTGTTCTTCTTTCAGCACTGATGTACAGATTTGTGCAAATATATGTATTTTTCTACTGAAAAAAATGTATTTAATTGGCTCCTTTATACCCATCCTATAAATTGATATATTTCTTATTTTTAAATATTAATATGAAGGAAAATGAAACCGGATAGAGAAGACTGGTGTGGTTTGAATTATAAAACAACATTTTTCTTATGAAATCTGTATTATATGCGCGGCTAGGGGTGTGTCAGGGGCGGGATTAGGGGTGTGGCTTAAGTGTCCCTCTTTCTGATCTGAAAAAGTTGGGGGGTATGTATACCATAGTTACAGTTTAACCTTACCAAAAATTGTTCGTCATGTACTGTATTTTTTGGACTATAAGACTCACTTTTTCTCCCCCAAAAGTGAGGAAAAAAAGTCACTGCGTCTTATAGTCCAAATGCAGGGGGTTTCTGACTTGTGAACGCTGCCAATACAAACCTCCAACCCGCGGCAATGTCAGGGACTCCCTGTACTGTGCCCATTCAAAGGAGGACACAGGGGGGACAAATGGAGGGCACAGGGGGACACAAGGAGTACAGAGGCAGACACATGGGGGACACAGGAGGATAGATGAGGACACACAGAGACACAAGAGGTACAAGAGGGCATTAGGTACAAAAGTGGCATAATCCACAAGATGCCCCTTCACCATGGATGCACCAGGTTTAGTATATATTTTTCCCCCTGGTTTCTGTCCTCTAAGCCTAGGTGCGTCTTATGGTCAGAGCTTTGCAGAGTACATCATGCAGGTCACATCACTAACTGGCTCTCAGAGGGGCTCACACAATGTTCCAGGGCCAATTCTGGAGGGAGACAGCTGTCTTAGCAGAATTTTCTAGGGTTGAGGGAGAAAACTAGAGCTCCAATTGGTATATAACCCTGGCTGGTATATAATCCTGGGACTGCAGGTAGACTGTATGGAGGCAATCAGGGAAGGTTCTAGTCCTTTTCTGTACCATGTCAGTATGAAAGTTCCTAAAGACTTTCATTGAAGTGGGGTGCTGTAAAATTACAGCACTGCCCCAGTGTGAAAGAGTCCTGAAGCAAACTTGAAGGATGCAATGTAACTGCCAGCTTCTCTGACCTGCCTCCCACCTCATTTCATCTGAATCCGTCACCGCACAACATAAGCACACACATTTTTCCAGACCTGTAATTCTGCAAATTCTAAGGTGGATTTTTAAGACAAGCAGAAAGAAAACTGGAAGTAGAGTAGCTGCAAAGGGTACCGGTAACAAGTCACTTTAGGCACCTTCAACAGTTCTCTTTGCTCCAGAATAACTAATCAGCCTTGAAGAAAACATGTAATCAAAAAGAAATCCCCCTGGGGGATGCTTACTTCAGGAGGGGGAAGCATCTGGATCCCAACGAGGCTTCCCAGGTCCTCCTCCACCCCTCCGTTCAATTGTCGGGACCCCTGAAGAGCGGCGATGTAAATATTTATCTACAAGCGATCCTGTGCAGGTGCACTAGCCGGTCTTCATTCGGGTAAGGTGGAAATAGTCCTCATCCACCCCCAACCACCTCTCGGTGGGAGTCCCCCAAGGCTCGGTCCTTGGCCCTCTACTGTTCTCCCTATACACCCAGATCTACCTCCACACCCCTGACATGTCCACCACTACCATGGACAAGGTCTCCTCCTGTCTATCAGCAATCTCCTCGTGGATGTCCGCTAGGTTCCTGAAACGAAATCTAGACAAAACGAAATTTATGATCTTCCCACCCCGGCCATCCCTGAAGCACCCAGATGTGCATGTCACTGTTAACCACACTACCATTCGCCTTACCTCTCAAGCCCGCTGTCTGGGTCTCACCCTGGACTCCGCACTCTCCTTCACTCCCCACATCCAAAACCTCACTAAGTCCTGCAACTTCCACCTTCGTAACATCTGTAAGATTTGCCCTTTCCTGACCTCTGCCACCACCAAACTCCTCATCCATGCCCTCATAATTTCCCGCCTTGACTACTGCAATGCCCTTCTGTCTGGTCTCCCTATGACCCGAATAGCCCCACTGCCAGGGGCGTAGCAATAGGGGGTGCAGCGGTAGCGACCGCATCGGGGCCCTTGGGCCAGAAGGGCCCCGAAGGGCCCTCCCTCAACTACAGTATTAGCTCTCTATTGGTCCTGTGCTCATAATAATCACTTCTATATATACATTGAGTAGTGGTAAACATTAACAAGCTCTTCCCCATCCCCTTCTTGCACCTCTGACACTGTAGTTGCCATTGTCAGATTTTGGTGCGCCGTATCAATTGTTATGTATAGAGTGCCTGGGGGGCCCCATTGTAAAACTTGCATCGGGGGCCCACAGCTCCTTAGCTACGCCACTGCCCACTGCAGTCCATCATGAATGTGGCAGCCAGAATTATCCACTCCTCCCATCGCTCCACCACGGCAGCTCCCCTCCTTGAACCCCTCCACTGGCTTCCAATCCAGTCCAGAATCAGATTCAAGATACTGTGTCTGACCTACAAATCTGTCCACAAAACCTGTCCATCCTACATTTCCGATATTACTCAGAGGTACACACCTAGCCACTCACTCCGCTCCTCCAATGAACTTCGCCTGACCACCCCCGCATCACTCAGTCCCATGCATGCCTCCAGGACTTCTCGAAAGCTGCACCAACACTATGGAACTCCCTACCTCCACCCATTAGGGCAGCCACCTCCATCAACAACTTCAAGAAGGCCCTCAAAACTCAACTTTTCACTCTGGCCTACCACCTCTCACAATTGCTCTAAACCCACAGCTGAACTCTGGTCCCCTACCTTTCCCTCTAGATTGTAAGCCTTTGGGCAGGGTCCTCCTCCTTTTGTGTCCAACCTGATCATGCACCGCCATTACTGTGAACCCATGCTATGCATCTGAGTGACCCTAACTTGTCTAATCTCCATGCTCCATCCAGTGACTAAGCATTACCTTGTACTCATACTGTGCTGCGTGATCTGGTTTGCATGTATTCCTGTATTGTCATATTGCTGTATGTCACCCCTAAATATTGTCTGTAACCTTAATGTACATCGCGCAGTAGAGTGGATACGATCAGACTAGGCTATTTCCGCCTTACCTTCCGCCTTACCTAAACAAAGAGCAGCTAGTGCGCCTGCATTCCAGGGAGGTAAATATATCAAAGCCTTGTCAAGCTTGTTGGGGAAGGATTCGGGGAGCCAGCACTGGATTTCCTGAGGCTACAGGGGAGGGGGAAGCCTCATTGGGACCCTGAGGCTTCCCCCTCCCGAGGTAAGTATTCCCCAGAGAGCTTTTTTTTTTAAAGTACAGAATCTCGTTAAGGTGCCCATTAACTCTATCTTTTGATGTGATTTGAATGATCTCAACTAATAGGAGAACAATTATTAATTGTTTCCATTAATGGATCGATTTATGAAGTTTTTACATTCCAATTCGATTATAAAATCCAACTTTCGGATTGATATTTTTTCCTTTTCCAATTAACAAAAGAATCGTTTCACATCGATTTGTACCACACATATGGTTTTCTATACAATTCTATACAGTGTTCTATAAAATTTGATCATAAAAATTGCATCGAAAGATCAAATCTGAAGGAAACATTGTACCGGTAATGGGCACCTTTAGTGACACAGCCCTGCAGAACTGCCTGCTGGACGAAGGACTAAACTTCCAATGAACTCTAGTGGTGACTATTAGCGGCTAACATCCCAATGACATCACCAAATCCCAATGGCTGATGTCAGTTTTTAACTCTGCTGGCCATTGTGTGACAATGGATGAAGTGTTCAGTCTCTCCTTCCAAAACAGAAAATGTGATCATTTTTATGTTCTCAGAGATTTCTGCAGAAAAATACAACACGTGGCAGATCGAGGAACAACAATGTGTCAGTTTAATTTTATACAGATATGGCCATGTACATCACGTCTCCCATTAATTTCCATGTGACCTTCTCGCTGCACACACATTCATCAAGGCAGACACCTACCTGTCTGTATCCTTCTTATTATACGGCCACACAGGCTGATTACCGCTTTCTCCTCCATAAAAGTCGGAAATAACTTGACTTGCAGAGTATTCGCCTTGTGCTTTCATGGCAATTTGTTTAATCAGAGCTGTCGAGATGGGAACAGCACATTCTGAAGGGTCATCTTCCTCCCTGGAGGTAGAAGAGAACGTCTTACTGATGTCTGATGGGGAAAACCATTTCCTAAGTAATGTCTTAACTTCACATATAATCCAGCCCACGTTCCTGCAGTAAACATAATTACGGTCTTGCACACTCTCAGTTTAACTTTAAAGCAGAGTAACCAAGCAGCTTGGGGTGACCCAAACCACTAGGAATGTATGGGGGGGGGGGGGGGATTAAAGAGACCGAAAAGCCCTCCTACTAATAAGCAATGCTTGGTGAAATTTGCCTTCTTAAAACAGGAGGAAATTTGCAATAATTCAGCTAGAAGTGAACATTTGTGGTTACCCACAATGCACCACTACTGAATATGCAAATTATCAATTTTTGCCCCTGTAAGCTAGACAAGCATCCAGAACTGCTGGTGTATAGCAAGTCTATTACTTTAAATATTACACAGCCACACCAACCCCACATGTAGACAGCCTGTTTTGGGCTTTTGGCCCTCATCAGTACATGGCAGGGTTTGATATGGCTGTATGGGATAGGGCTTGGACCAGTACAACAGAGTAAGCAAGCAGCTCAGGGTGACCCAAAACCACTAGGAATGTATAGGGGAATTAAAGAGACCGAAAAACCCTTCTACTAATAAGCAATGCTTGGTGAAATTTGCCTTCTTAAAACAGAAGGAAATTTGCAATAATTCAGCTATAAGTGAACTTTAACACAGCTAACGGTGCATTGCCTAAGTTTTATTTTTCTTCCAATCACTGTGAATTGACCAATGCTCAGTTGGTGGCACATGTACTCAGAGCCGTAATTTAGGGCTTGTAGTTCCCTGGGCACAGTTGAGTGATTATGACCACTTTCTGCCCCAGACCAGGTTAAGCAGCACATGGGCCCTGTGGCAAAGGTAACTTGGGGGCCCCTTGCCGTTCCCAGGGGCGCCCAAGCTGGCTGCCACACCCTCCCTACGTGATCTTCCCCCAATTGTGCCCTGGGGCCCTTGGTTAATGTGTAGCTGCACTGCAATAACTCGCCTGTCCTGCTGGTTGCTCCATGAAGACAGAGCAGAGACAGGACAGGTGTGTTATTTGTAATTAGTCTGCAGTACAGGGATGGTGCACATGGAAGTGTGGGCTGCACATGGGATGGGTGTTGCTGCACTTGGAAGGGGAGACCCAATATACTTGGCCTAGGGGCGGAAAAAGTATAAATCCGGCCTTGGGGGAACTAAGTTTTATGACGGCCTCAGTAAGATAAGAGCTCTGATAAGTTATGAGTAAGCTGTATGTCTTAGTGGAATATAAAGCAGTCACTGGGGGATGTAGACAGTGATGGCCTAAGATATGTTTACCTTGCTTGGAATGTCAGATGATGAGTGATGTCTGGCTCGATGTTCTGCAATGGCTTTTCAAGTCCCTTTCCAGGAACCGCTTGTGTTTCATTTAGGCCAAGGCTTCTCTTCTCCAAATGTATAAGAATCTGATCAGGAAGATGACTCCTCATGATAAAAAGAGGGCTGAACACAATCTTAAAGGCAAAGAACAGAATGACATTACTCTCTGCGTTCTACAGCTGTCTGATGTTATAAATTGTGGCTTCCAAGGTCGTGGTGACCTTCATCTTATCCAGAGCACAGAGGAGGTCACAGCATTGTGCTATTTATTACTCACCATTCTTTGCTGGGCTTGAGAGTTGGGATCCAAGATTAGTATTGTGCACCAAACGTAAATAATGGCTCTGTTTGATGATGGCACCTGTGAGCAATAAGAGGGAGATTAATAAGGAAGCTTATCTTGGGCTTCTTCTGCTTCTTCCTGCTTTTAAGTCAACTTGGAACATTTTTTATAGTTGCGTACAGCAATGAAGGAATGTCACTTAAAATAATAAACTTTTAGAGTGCATTGCCATGAGGAGGATGGGTTTAAGTAAACCTGCTACATTATGCACAATGTTTTACAACACAGCCCTGCTGGCTTTAGTGCGGAGGCTCAGTATAGTGAATATACTGTGCCAATGATTCGGGTGCCACCATAGGCCATAATGAGAATTACGGCTATAGCGGTGTTCAGTGACTAATTTGGGCGCCGGCGACTGCAGGAGCTCAAATTAGAAAACAAAGAGGTAATTTAGCTGCCAGCAATAACTGGTGCCCGAATTATGCACCATCCCCCAAGTTGCGACAGCTTGGAGGGGGAATAGCATTAGCACCACCCGGACTTTCAGCAGGCGGAGGGGGAGCTGTTTTTCAGCTTCACCCTGTGCCAAATTTTGACTACGCCCATTTTACAATTTTAAATGTATGCCCCACAGGGCCTACAAACCTAACATAATAAACTATGTTTAAAGGGGCACTACAGCGAAAAATTATAACATTTCAAATATGTGCAAACATAGACAAATAAGAAGTGCACTTTTTCCAGAGTAAAATGAGCCATAAATTACTTTTCTCCTATGTTGCTGTCACTTACAGTAGATTGTAGAAATCTTACAGAAGTGACAGGTGTTAGACTAGTCCATCTCTTCATAGGGGATTCTCAAGGATATATTATTTTCAAAAGCACTTAGGGAATGACCATTGTTCTGTCCAACTGCCAAAAAACTGTGTAGCGAGCAGGGAAGCTGGCCAGCATCGTTGTTTAAATCCTTTTTAGGGAATATCTTTATAAAGAATAAAAGCCTTGCTGAGAATCCCCTATGAAGAGATGGTCTAGGTCAAAATCTGACAATTCTGTCAGATTTCTGCTGCCTACTGTAAGTGACAGCAACATAGGAGAAAAGTAATGTATGGCTCATTTTACTCTGGAAAAAGTGTACTTCTTATTTGTATATGTTTGCACATATTTTAAATTTTATAATTTTTCGCTGTAGTCTCCCTTTAAACACACATACTTGATGAATGATGCACTCCATTTTCATAGCCCTAGCAGTTTATTTGCAGGCAAACCCTGTCCCCACTTCCCATTCAGATGCACAATGAAATGGCCCTAGCAGTTTTTGCCCACCACTGATCGTGACCCGACTTTTTTTTAGTAGGATTCGGTGTGTGTGTGAGGGGGGGGTGTAGCATCCACCAGGCCCCTAGACTCTCTCCAGGCCCTAGGCAACTGTCTAGGTTTGCCTTGTGGATGATCCGGCTCTTAGATCAGTTACCTCACCTAGAAATTGTCTGGCTTGTCTATCTGGTTTCCAAAGAATATTGGCTACCACTAGGGGGCGCCCACATGATCTGTTATGCCTGTCACTATATAACTGAAAACCGAGGCAACACTGTTACTTCATGGAATTTCAAAGGTGAATCTTAACTGTCATGTACCAGAATCATAAGTGTCACACATGACAATCAACAAATTCAGACAGAGACAAACAATGTACGCCCTCCACAAACACTACCAACGCTCTGCCAGATGCAATGCACAGAACGTCTGCTGAGCATTGGAATAATGGAGGAATTTATTGTGTCAAGGATACTTTTTTTGGTCTTCTTTATGTAAGGGCAGGAAATCCATGTCTAACATATCAAGAGTAAAGCGAACAGATGTAAAATATCTACATCACATAATCAAAGAATATGGTGCTTGCCAATTTCTAAACAAGCCAGGAACATAGGGTGTGTAAATGAGCGCATTGCTTAAACATTTTCTCACACACAAGCTGCACACTGCTCCCCAGTAGCCTGTCTTGTAATGTGATCAAGATATATCACTACTGCGGGTCAGAGCCTCGCGAGTTTACTGCGCACCCATCCAGAACCTTGCCTCCCAATCAGACTAAACCAGCTATGAGCCGGCTGCACACCAAAAGATGATTCTCTGCAGGTCCTCTAATGACCTGTATTCTGCTGTCTGGGTAAGCTGTAGGCCTAAAGCTGGACTTTCTCAAGTCCCAGAATAACCTGTTTTTTGATTATGATTAAAAAAAGCCATGAGGTAGCTGCAGGCCTCCAGTAGCTGATGTTAGGATACCTAAATGTTCTGTTTTATACTCACTAGTGAAGCATCAGACCACCAAGGTCTACAGGTATCAGTATATTCCGCTTCCTTATCATTGTGAACAAGGTGAAGACTCCCAAGCCACGTTCTTAAAATTCCAAAATCAGAATCAGAATCAGTTTATTTCGCCAAGCATGACTGGGTCATGCCCGGAATTGGTTTTAGCATCACAGGGCAGCTCACAAAATAAATAAGAAGTTACAACGAGACAAACGTAACACAGTGCGCAGGCAATAAGTTACATCAGAGACGTGACAGAGTAAGAAAAACCTTGAGACAGTAGCATATCAAGCAGCAAAAACAAGATAACACAGTCTGAACGCAGAAAAAGAAAACACTCATGTACTATGGGTAGTGGGCAGCTAAGTAGGTGCTTCCTGCAAGTGTCAGGGGAGCGCAGGGCATTTATAGGGAGTTCAAGAGTCTCACCGCTGTGGGGAAGAAGGTGTCTCTGTGCCTTGACGTCTTGGTAGGGATGGCACGTAGCCTCCGTCCCGATGGGAGCAGTTGGAGGAAGCGATGACCCGGGTGAGATGGGTCATTAGCAATTTTTGTTGCCCTAGAGCACATCCTAGAGTTGTGGATGAGCTCCAGAGGGGGGAGGGGTTTTCCAATTATTCTCTCCGCTGATCTGATGACCCTCTGAATTTTGTATCTGTCGCTGGTGGAGGCGCCAGCATACCATACGAGTATAGAGGAGCACAGGACAGACTCTATGGTGGCGGAGTAGAAGGATTTAAGAAGTTCTTGGGCCATGCCGAACTTCTTTAGTTGACGCAGGAAGAAGAGTCTCTGCTGGGCCTTCTTTTGGGTTGCGGAGGTGTTCACTTTCCAGCTCAGGTCATCAGATATGGTAGTGCCCAGGAGTCGGGCACTGGGGACAATTTCAACTTCCGCCCCATCAATAAGAATCGGGCGGGGGGTGGTGCTCCGCCTTCTGAAGTCTATGACCATCTCCACCGTTTTGGTGGTGTTGAGCACCAGCTTGTTCCCCCTGCACCAGTGGCAGATTCTATCCACCTCAACTCGGTAAGCCTGTTCGTCGCTCTTACTAATGAGGCCAACAATGGTGGTATCGTCGGCAAATTTGATGACCTTGACAGAGTTGACCTTGGAGGTACATTGGTTAGTATAGAGCGAGAACAGAAAAGGTGACAGGACACATCCCTGAGGGGCACCAGTGTTGGTAATTCTTGGTCTGGACGAGATGTCTCCCAGCTTAACAACTTGGGACCTGTCTGTAAGGAAGTCCGTGATCCAGCAGCGAAGGGCAGGGTGGGTACCGAGATCCACTAGGATGTCGTGCAGTATACGTGGGCAGATGGTGTTGAAAGCCGAACTAAAGTCCAGAAGGAGCATCCTGGCATAGGAGTCCGGGCTGTCCAGGTGACCGGTGATGTACTCCAGGCATATGTTGATAGCATCATCAGTGGACCTGTTTGTTCTGTACGCAAATTGAAACGGATCCAAACAGTGCAGTGTGGAGTTCTTGAGAAGGGATAGGATCACTTTCTCAAAGGTTTTCATAACAACAGAGGTGAGGGCCACTGGTCTGAAGTTTCTCTTTAAAGTGAATGTTAAAGCTCTGGGTCCTATAGAGCCTTCCCGCTCCTCTCACGGTCCCCTCATTCCAGTGATGTCAACCCGTTAGCAGTATCTGACTGATCAGTTGAATACTGCTCTCTGCCACCGCAAGAGGCTTTGGAAGTCTTCGGGAGCCCGAGTGCTTCTGAAGATGGACGGCTCCATACTGTGCATGTGCATTAGCTTTAAGGACCTTTTACAGACACTAGTGGACTTTAAGCAATGATGAATTGGTGAATCCATGATAAACAATGCTCATTTTTACAGGCAACATTTTGAAAGCCTGTTGTAGTCATATTTTAATCTTTCAAAGGGTAAGATCAATTTTCAAAGTGGAGTCACACGATTGCTGACATCCTCCACAGAGCGTACAGTCAGTCACTAACTGTTCCTCAGAGGTGCTCACAATAGAACCCCTACAACAGTCATAGTCAGGGGTGGCCTTAGAGTACGCGGGGCCTGGGGCGAGTGTCATATGCGGGGCCTAGAAGACATATGCTGTGGACACACACACACACACACACACACACACACACACACACACACACACACACACACACACACACACACACACTGAATAGGTTAGATAAGTAAGTGCCTCCAGTATAGGTTAGATAGGTAGGCGCCCCGCAGTATAGATTAGATAGGTAGGTGCCCTGTAGTATGGATTAGATAGGTAGGTAGGTGCCCTGCAGTATAGATTAGACAGGTAGGTGCCCTGCAGTACAGATTAGATAGGTAGGTAGGTACCCTGCAGTATAGATTAGATAGGTGCCTGCAGTATACATTAGATAGGTAGGTGCCAGCCTGCAGTATAGATTAGATAGGTGCCTGCAGTATAGATTAGATAGGTAGGTGCCCTGCAGTACAGATTAGATAGGTGCCTGCAGTATAAATTAGATAGATAGGTGCCGGCCTGCAGTATAGATTAGATAGGTGCCTGCAGTATAGATTAGATAGGTGCCTGCAGTATAGATTAGATAGGTAGGTGCCCTGCAGTACAGATTAGATAGGTGCCTGCAGTATAAATTAGATAGATAGGTGCCAGCCTGCAGTATAGATTAGATAGGTGCCTGCAGTATAGATTAGATAGGTGCCTGCAGAATAGATTAGATAGGTGCCTGCAGAATAGATTAGATAGGTAGGTGCCTGCAGTATAGATTAGATAGGTGCCTGCAGTATAGATTAGATAGGTAGGTAGGTAGGTGCCCTGCAGTATAGATTAGACAGGTAGGTGCCCTGCAGTACAGATTAGATAGGTAGGTAGGTACCCTGCAGTATAGATTAGATAGGTGCCTGCAGTATAGATTAGATAGGTGCCTGCAGTATAGATTAGATAGGTAGGTGCCTGCAGTATATATTAGATAGGTGCCTGCAGTATAGATTAGATAGGTACCTGCAGTATAGAGTAGATAGGATCCTGCAGTATAGATTAGATAGGTAGGTGCCCTGCAGTACAGATTAGATAGGTGCCTGCAGTATAAATTAGATAGATAGGTGCCAGCCTGCAGTATAGATTAGATAGGTGCCTGCAGTATAGATTAGATAGGTGCCTGCAGAATAGATTAGATAGGTGCCTGCAGAATAGATTAGATAGGTAGGTGCCTGCAGTATAGATTAGATAGGTGCCTGCAGTATAGATTAGATAGGTAGGTAGGTAGGTGCCCTGCAGTATAGATTAGACAGGTAGGTGCCCTGCAGTACAGATTAGATAGGTAAGTAGGTACCCTGCAGTATAGATTAGATAGGTGCCTGCAGTATAGATTAGATAGGTGCCTGCAGTATAGATTAGATAGGTAGGTGCCTGCAGTATATATTAGATAGGTGCCTGCAGTATAGATTAGATAGGTACCTGCAGTATAGAGTAGATAGGATCCTGCAGTATAGATTAGATAGGTAGGTGCCCTGCAGTACAGATTAGATAGGTGCCTGCAGTATAAATTAGATAGATAGGTGCCAGCCTGCAGTATAGATTAGATAGGTGCCAGCCTGCAGTATAGATTAGATAAGAATGTGCCTGCAGTATAGATTAGATAGGTGCCTGCAGTATAGATTAGATAGGTAGGTGCCCCGCAGTACAGGTTAGATATGAAGGTGGCTGCAGCGGTGGGGAGAGCGGGGCATAGTAGTTAAAACTCACGTGTCTTCCTCCGATCCTCACAGCTACCATCTATTTCCTCTCCCAGCATCTGTGCATTGGTAACTGCGCCCTCTGTGGTGACATGCGGCCACGTCATCATAGGGGGCGCTGTTACCAATATACAGATGCTGGGAGAGAAAATAGATGGTAGCTGTGAGGATCGGAGGAAGACACGTGAGTTTTAACTACTATGCCCGCTCTCCCCACAGCTGCAGAGGGTGCGGGGCCTCTCAGGGCGCGGGGCCTGGGGCGATTGCCCCACTTACCACCCCCAAAGGCCGGCTCTGGTCATAGTCTTTTGTCGTGATCGTAGACTAAGGCCAATTTTGGAGGGAACCAATGAACTTAATTACATATTTTTGAGATGTGAGAGGATAGAGTTCTTTCTTTTTGAAGTTGAGGTGCGCATGGTGATAAAGGTAGTTCTGCAGTAATGTGGCAATAGCCTTATTGGGAATACGGAGGTATGGGGTGTGGGGGAGATGATGACTGACTACATGAGAAAGGGAATAGTGTGTAATGGATAATATAGGGACTATTCCTAATTATCACTGTTTTTAACCATACTTAATCCCCATTCACACCCTCCAATTTGAAGCTAATATTGTGTTAGAAGAATTTCCCCTTTACATTAACACAAAAAAGCAATTGTAAAAGCTTTAATGACTGCATCATAACAGAGGTAAAGAAAAATGAATATTTGTAATATATTATGTCGTAGAAGTAGAGATTACAAAAATAAATGTATTTTGAAATCATTTAGGAATGATAATGGCAAGGCTGCAGGTTAGCCAGCCTCGTGACATTTTGGATAACATTTAGTTTTTTTAAACTATAAAAGTCAACAAAAGCCTCCCAGTGTATAAATAATACATGCATGGCTGTGCCCACACGCAGTGGATGTTTAGGCAAACCTCTGCAAAAATAAATAGCCAAGATGACAATTTGAATTCCTGTTCCGCAATAAGCAGTTGTAAAATGAGGACCTGATTATTACAGAAGTGCACTCTTCTCTGGGGCATATTATCGGATGGAGAGCAAAGACAGGACAGATTTAAAATTGTACAGCACAAATAAGTGGCTATTTTGGCCAATTAGCAAATTCTCAGAGGCCAGATCTGGTATTTTATTACTTGGTCTTTAACAATAAATTCATAATTAAAGCTGGGGCGCAATTTCATTTCTAAGAATCGTTCTGTCATAATGGTGGATGGTGAAAGATCTTCACCCCGAGGAGCATAACTGAATATTTCCCAGCACAGTTCTGATGTCAGGGCTTTTTTGGAATTTTCAAAACATCTTGTTTATATTTTAAACACAGTCGTTTGAAATTAGGTACTTTAGCCTCAAATCCTAGGATTAGGTTCAAATTCTTGAAAAAAAAAAAAAATCACGATCTTATAAAGAGTTTTATAAACCAGACTTGGGAAGTTATAGAGTTGCATAAATTCAACAGAATTGTTATTTATTTTTTTACTTGCGTGTCTGTTTTTTATTCTGTATTTATTAGAAAGCAAACAGATACACAAACATGAATTAAAACGGAGCTTGATTTACTAAATAGTCTCCAGAAATCTTCAAGTGTCTCAAGATGGGGACATCATAATTCATCTAGCAGACCTGAACTGATTTAAATGTCTGCTATTAAGGAGTCACTGTGGTGACAAATTGTAGCATACATTCAATTATAAAGGATACCAACTTTGAATGTTCTTGGTTTTAGCATCAAGAAACACTTCCTATAGCTAGATACTGCTGTATATTGAATGTAGCCCCGCCCCTCGCAGTGATGCTTAGCGTAGGCTGAATAGCTATGCATAATTCACCCCCCCCCCCCCCCAGTATTCTGAGAGACCACGTATATTTTGTATTGGCTTCAGAACTCTTATAAAAAAAAAACGGTGCACAGAGATCACCTGACAGAACTAAGGGCTGCTTCACACGGCATCTTCTTTACTAAGCCCAAAGTGATTTATATAAAAGCACTAGCTAATGTGATGCTATGTGTGTTCTCACTTGAGTGATGTGATTTTTAAAAAAAAGGGCCACGCTAGCGAGATGCAGCTTGTCGCTAGCCTGCTATTTACCTCTGCCTGTCATTCACCGTTGCTCCCCCGCCTCCTGCATAGCGTGGCTCTCCACCTGTGTCCCTTCCCACCTCTGTAAGCCGATTGGAGGAAGCTTACGGAGGAGGGGAGAGAAAGGACACAGGCGGGGAGTCGCGCTATGCAGGAGGAGGGGGAGCGGCGGGTGGAAGACAGGCAGAGATGCATAACACACTAGCGACAATCTGCATGTCACTAGCCTGGCGCTTTTTTTTAATGGGGACAGCAGAGTCCGGGGAGGGGGGGGGGAAGGGGGGTTTCTGGAGGCACACTGGAAGGACACAGAGGCAGGTCATTGTAAACAGAACATGCCTCTGTGTCCTAATATGATTTTACAGACCCACCTCGGGTTCTCTTTAAAAAACCCTGGTAGTGTGAACCAACCCTTTGTCTTGGTTCACATGGGCGATAAATGTGGCGGTTGCGGCATTGATCATTTAGAAACCCAGGGAACTGTTATCACAGACCTGGACCATAGAGAGTTACTAGACAACAGAGATAGCCACTTAATCACTGTTGTACCCATTAGAAACACAACTATGTGTGATGAAGCCCCTATGAGACTTCTGACTGTATTACCTGCATTTCAAATAAAAAAAACTTCTAATGAGATTTTGGCCTGTCTAAAATAGTAACAACTATAGTACAATGCAGAGCGTAAATACTTAGAATATTTCATGGTCTAATTCACATTTTTTGCTGAATGTATCTTCTGCCTGCATGAATCAGGATGATGACTGAGCGCACATGGCTACAGGTTCTAGCTACTATGGGGTCCCGGGGCAAAAGAAACTTAGGAGCCCTACTTACAGACCCCCCAACCCCCCCCAAAGCAAATCCACCACACGAAGGACTCAAAGCTGGCTGACAGGCCCCATCCTACCTCACCGGTCATACAATATCATCTGGTGTCCATCTTATGTCCCCTCAAAAGCATTGTTGGGATCCCCATTATTTTCCTCCTCACATCGGAGTCTTACCTAATCCAGGCAGGACACAGGCAGCACCACACTCTATGCTACACACAGCGGAGTCTCACCTAATCCAGGCAGGACACAGGCAGCACCACAATCTATGCTACACTCAGTGGAGTCTCACCTAATCCAGGCAGGACACAGGCAGCACCACACTCTATGCTACACACAGCGGAGTCTCACCTAATCCAGGCAGGACACAGGCAGCACCACACTCTATGCTACACACAGCGGAGTCTCACCTAATCCAGGCAGGACACAGGCAGCACCACAATCTATGCTACACTCAGCGGAGTCTCACCTAATCCAGGCAGGACACAGGCAGCACCACACTCTATGCTACACACAGCAGAGTCTCACCTAATCCAGGCAGGACACAGGCAGCACCACACTCTATGCTACACACAGTGGAGTCTCACCTAATCCAGGCAGGACACAGGAGGCAGCACCACACTCTATGCTACACACAGCAGAGTCTTACCTAATCCAGGCAGGACACAGGCAGCACCACACTCTATGCTACACACAGCGGAGTCTCACCTAATCCAGGCAGACACAGGCAGCACCACAATCTATGCTACACACAGCGGAGTCTCACCTAATCCAGGCAGGACACAGGCAGCACCACACTCTATGCTACACACAGCGGAGTCTCACCTAATCCAGGCAGGCCACAGGAGGCAGCACCACACTCTATGCTACACACAGCGGAGTCTCACCTAATCCAGGCAGGACACAGGAGGCAGCACCACACTCTATGCTACACACAGCGGAGTCTAACCTAATCCAGGCAGGACACAGGAGGCAGCACCACACTCTATGCTGCACTCAGCGGAGTCTCACCTAATCCAGGCAGGACACAGGCAGCACCACACTCTATGCTACACACAGCGGAGTCTCACCTAATCCAGGAAGGACACAGGCAGCACCACACTCTATGCTACACACAGCGGAGTCTCACCTAATCCAGGCAGGACACAGGCAGCACCACACTCTATGCTACACACAGCGAGTCTCACCTAATCCAGGCAGGACACAGGAGGCAGCACCACACTCTATGCTACACTCAGAGGAGTCTCATCTAATCCAGGCAGGACACAGGCAGCACCACACTCTATGCTACACACAGCGGAGTCTCACCTAATCCAGGCAGGACACAGGCAGCACCACACTCTATGCTACACACAGCAGAGTCTTACCTAATCCAGGCAGGACACATGCAGCACCACACTCTATACCACACACAGCGGAGTCTCACCTAATCCAGGCAGGACACAGGCAGCACCACACTACATGCTACACACAGCGGAGTCTCATCTAATCCAGGCAGGACACAGGCTGCACCACACTCTATGCTACACACAACGGAATCTCACCTAATCCAGGCAGGACACAGGCAGCACCACACTCTATGCTACACACAGCAGAGTTTTACCTAATCCAGGCAGGACACAGGCAGCACCACACTCTATGCTACACACAGCGGAGTCTTACCTAATCCAGGCAGGACACAGGCAGCACCACACTCTATGCTACACACAGCGGAGTCTCACCTAATCCAGGCAGGACACAGGCAGCACCGCCCTCTATGCTACACACAGCGGAGTCTTACCTAATCCAGGCAGGACACAGGCAGCACCACACTCTATGCTGCACTCAGCGGAGTCTCATCTAATCCAGGCAGGACACAGGCAGCACCGCCCTCTATGCTACACACAACGGAGTCTTACCTAATCCAGGCAGGACACAGGCAGCACCACACTCTATGCTACACACAGCGGAGTCTCACCTAATCCAGGCAGGACACAGGCAGCACCACACTCTATGCTACACACAGCGGAATCTCATCTAATCCAGGCAGGACACAGGAGGCAGCACCACACTCTATGCTACACACAGCGGAGTCTCACCTAATCCAGGCAGGACACAGGCAGCACCACACTCTATGCTACACACAGCGGAGTCTTACCTAATCCAGGCAGGACACAGGAGGCAGCACCACACTCTATGTTACACACAGCGGAGTCTCACCTAATCCAGGCAGGACACAGGCAGCACCGCCCTCTATGCTACACACAGCGGAGTCTTACCTAATCCAGGAAGACACAGGCAGCACCACACTCTATGCTACACACAGCGGAGTCTCACCTAATCCAGGCAGGACACAGGCAGCACCGCCCTCTATGCTACACACAGCGGAGTCTTACCTAATCCAGGCAGGACACAGGCAGCACCACACTCTATGCTGCACTCAGCGGAGTCTCACCTAATCCAGGCAGGACACAGGCAGCACCACACTCTATGCTACACACAGCGGAGTCTCACCTAATCCAGGCAGGACACAGGCAGCACCACACTCTATGCTACACACAGCAGAGTCTTACCTAATCCAGGCAGGACACATGCAGCACCACACTCTATGCCACACACAGCGGAGTCTCACCTAATCCAGGCAGGACACAGGCAGCACCACACTACATGCTACACACAGCGGAGTCTCATCTAATCCAGGCAGGACACAGGCTGCACCACACTCTATGCTACACACAACGGAATCTCACCTAATCCAGGCAGGACACAGGCAGCACCACACTCTATGCTACACACAGCAGAGTTTTACCTAATCCAGGCAGGACACAGGCAGCACCACACTCTATGCTACACACAGCGGAGTCTTACCTAATCCAGGCAGGACACAGGCAGCACCACACTCTATGCTACACACAGCGGAGTCTCACCTAATCCAGGCAGGACACAGGCAGCACCGCCCTCTATGCTACGCACAGCGGAGTCTTACCTAATCCAGGCAGGACACAGGCAGCACCACACTCTATGCTGCACTCAGCGGAGTCTCATCTAATCCAGGCAGGACACAGGCAGCCCCGCCCTCTATGCTACACACATCGGAGTCTTACCTAATCCAGGCAGGACACAGGCAGCACCACACTCTATGCTACACACAGCGGAGTCTCACCTAATCCAGGCAGGACACAGGCAGCACCACACTCTATGCTACACACAGCGGAATCTCATCTAATCCAGGCAGGACACAGGAGGCAGCACCACACTCTATGCTACACACAGCGGAGTCTCACCTAATCCAGGTAGGACACAGGCAGCACCACACTCTATGCTACACACAGCGGAGTCTCACCTAATCCAGGCAGGCCACAGGAGGCAGCACCACACTCTATGCTACACACAGCGGAGTCTCACCTAATCCAGGCAGGACACAGGAGGCAGCACCACACTCTATGCTACACACAGCGGAGTCTCACCTAATCCAGGCAGGACACAGGAGGCAGCACCACACTCTATGCTACACACAGTGGAGTCTCACCTAATCCAGGCAGGACACAGGAGGCAGCACCACACTCTATGCTGCACTCAGCGGAGTCTCACCTAATCCAGGCAGGACACAGGCAGCACCACACTCTATGCTACACACAGCGGAGTCTCACCTAATCCAGGCAGGACACAGGCAGCACCACACTCTATGCTACACACAGCGGAGTCTCACCTAATCCAGGCAGGACACAGGCAGCACCACACTCTATGCTACACACAGCAGAGTCTTACCTAATCCAGGCAGGACACATGCAGCACCACACTCTATGCCACACACAGCGGAGTCTCACCTAATCCAGGCAGGACACAGGCAGCACCACACTCTATGCTACACACAGCAGAGTCTCACCTAATCCAGGCAGGACACAGGCAGCACCACACTCTATGCTACACACAGTGGAGTCTCACCTAATCCAGGCAGGACACAGGAGGCAGCACCACACTCTATGCTACACACAGCAGAGTCTTACCTAATCCAGGCAGGACACATGCAGCACCACACTCTATGCTACACACAGCAGAGTCTTACCTAATCCAGGCAGGACACATGCAGCACCACACTCTATGCCACACACAGCGGAGTCTCACCTAATCCAGGCAGGACACAGGCAGCACCACACTCTATGCTACACACAGCGGAGTCTCATCTAATCCAGGCAGGACACAGGCAGCACCACACTCTATGCTACACACAGCAGAGTCTTACCTAATCCCGGCAGGACACAGGCAGCACCACACTCTATGCTACACACAGCGGAGTCTCATCTAATCCAGGCAGGACACAGGCAGCACCACACTCTATGCTACACACAACGGAATCTCACTTAATCCAGGCAGGACACAGGCAGCACCACACTCTATGCCACACACAGCGGAGTCTCACCTAATCCAGGCAGGACACAGGCAGCACCACACTCTATGCTACACACAGCGGAGTCTCACCTAATCCAGGCAGGACACAGGCAGCACCACACTCTATGCTACACACAGCAGAGTCTTACCTAATCCAGGCAGGACACAGGCAGCACCACACTCTATGCTACACACAGTGGAGTCTTACCTAATCCAGGCAGGACACAGGCAGCACCACACTCTATGCTACACACAGCGGAGTCTTACCTAATCCAGGCAGGACACAGGCAGCACCACACTCTATGCTACACACAGCGGAGTCTCACCTAATCCAGGCAGGACACAGGCAGCACCACACTCTATGCTACACTCAGCGGAGTCTCACCTAATCCAGGCAGGACACAGGAGGCAGCACCACACTCTATGCTGCACTCAGCGGAGTCTCATCTAATCCAGGCAGGACACAGGCAGCACCGCCCTCTATGCTACACACATCGGAGTCTTACCTAATCCAGGCAGGACACAGGCAGCACCACACTCTATGCTACACACAGCGGAGTCTCACCTAATCCAGGCAGGACACAGGAGGCAGCACCACACTCTATGCTACACACAGCGGAGTCTCACCTAATCCAGGCAGGACACAGGCAGCACCACAATCTATGCTACACTCAGCGGAGTCTCACCTAATCCAGGCAGGACACAGGCAGCACCACAATCTATGCTACACTCAGCGGAGTCTCACCTAATCCAGGTAGGACACAGGCAGCACCACACTCTATGCTACACTCAGCGGAGTCTCACCTAATCCAGGCAGGACACAGGCAGCACCACACTCTATGCTACACTCAGCGGAGTCTCACCTAATCCAGGCAGGACACAGGCAGCACCACAATCTATGCTACACTCAGCGGAGTCTCACCTAATCCAGGCAGGACACAGGAGGCAGCACCACACTCTATGCTGCACTCAGCGGAGTCTCATCTAATCCAGGCAGGACACAGGAGGCAGCTCCATACTCTATGCTCCGGACTTTGGCTGTGTATTAACCCTGGCAACAGGTAGTGCAAATTATCCTCATACACATGGGTCACCATAGAAGAAGGGGAGAGGGGAGGAGACACCTTGGGGGCCCCTAAATGCTCTGGGGCACTGGCCCCATTTGCCTCTATTGAAGTGCCGGCCCTGCATGGCTGTCTCTGATTCATGGGACCCCAGAGCAGTCACATGGTCTACTATGGCTACAATTACACTTATAGTGCTGATAAAGTGCATCTGACAGATGCATGGCTTCCATTTACCTGAATGACAAAACTGTGCTCAGTAACATCAGAAACCAGGCTGACATCTTGGGACCATTCCTCTTCTCCTTGGGCCCTTACACACAGCTCTGTAAGCTCGCTGTTTTCCAGTACAAAAGATGGCAGCTTCTGTTTCTCCGCCAAGCAGTCAACATGTTCTCGTACCACAATCTGGCCATCTTGCCCCACACAATGCTGGACCACCTTCACCTCAATGCTGTCCGGGAGGTAACTGCAGATATTCTGCCTTCCACAGATTGTTACCTGTGGTAATAACAAATGCATGAATAAATCAGCTAGGAATCAGAAATAAAGTATATACAGTATTTATTGGCCACTATATATGGTGAAGAAGAGGAACCCATTAACCAAGTACTTCACTGAAATTAATGATGTACTTGGCCAACAACCACTCCCACAGTTGCTGCCACAGTGTGGAGGGAAAAATCAGTACCTGTTCCAACCTCTGTATGCTTTTTAGGGCCAAAAAGGCTCTTTTCTGGCCACTGCCCACAGGCAGTGGGGCAGCACAGCGGCGTAGTGATCAGCACTCGCTGCGTTCCCGGTTCACTTCTAACCCCAGCCAGGGCACTTTCTGCACAGAGTTTGTATGTTCTCCCCATGTCTGTGTGGGTTTCCTCCGGGGACTCCGGTATCCTCCCACATCCCAAAAACAAACAGATAAGTTAATTGGCTTCCTCTAATTTGGCCCTAGACTACGATACATACAATAAATGATACATACATAGACATATGACTATGGTAGGGATTAGCATGAATAGCAGGCTAATCCTTCTTATCACCCATTTTAACTGTAGATGCATTCAATTCATTGAAAGGACACTGTAGTGGGAGGTATGTGAAAAGCTGCCTTTCATCCTTTTAAAGAGACTCTGAAACCTAAAAAAACCCAGTTTTTACTTAACAGTCTTCATTGGTATTAATGCCCTACCTGAAACACTACATTCCCGAGGCTAAACTCTCAATTAAGACCCCCAAAATCCCAGGGCAAAAACTTGACTTGACTTTCTAAGTCGTGGACTTTGCTGCCTGGGGGAGGCAGATCTTTGGGCTGTAGCTCTGCCTCTAGACCAATCAATCTGCGCTGATCGCTGATTCTCCCCGCCCCTCTTAGTGAAAGAAGACTGAGAGGGGCTGGCGGAGGCGGAGATCCATGCAGATTGACGTGAGTAGAGGCGGAGCTACTGCCCAAAGCTCTGCCTCTACATGGAAGGAGCCCCAAATCTTCCCCCAGGAATTTTGGGGGTATTAATTGAGAATTCAGCCGCAGGGATTCTGCGTTTCAGGTAGGGAATTAATGCTTAAGAAGACTGTTAAGTAACAACGGGATTATTTGAGGCTTCAGTCTATCTTTAATCTTTAAACCAATTTCCTGTCTGTCATACTGATCTGTTGTTAGCAAAAAGTTGTGAATCAGAATTATACAATTTATTGGCTAACTTAAAGAGAACCTGTACTGAGTAAAAATATTTAAAATAAACACATGAGGTAACTTCAAATGAACATTACATAGTTACCTTGCCATCAGTTCCTCTCAGAAGCTCACCATTTTCTTCTGACAATTATCTCTCCCAGTTCTAACAATATTTTGTCAGATCTGAAATATATCAGTTGCTGTCAGTAAAATATAAGTTGCTGTCAGTTATAGCTGAGAGGAAAACTGATGTACCAGGTAATGTTCATGTTTCCCTATGGCTCAAGTGGGCGATGTTAAAGTTTAACTGTGTGCTGACCAGAAAGCTGTTATGGGTAATGGCTATTTTCAAAATGGAGGACGGAAAATCCCCTTGATCACAGTGAACAAACAGGACGCGGGCCAGGAGAAAGACACCAAGGAGTAGACTACATGGAAGGTAAGTATGACTTGTGTATGCTTATTTTGACTTTTAATTTTCAGTTCAGGTTTTCTTTAAAAGAATAAGAGTAAACTTTTGGCTGTGCAGCCTTCGTCAGACTTCAATCCAGAGTGTTATAATACTTTCAGCCACAGACCCAGAACAAGCATGAATAGGTGCTGCGATTAACGCCTGACCATATTCGTGACATGCTTGCTTCAGGTGCGTGATTCATGCTAGATTCACAGTGGGACGTTGCGGTTTGATGCAATGTTAAAGTCGCAACGCAAACCTTCAACACAACGGGCCAAAAAAGTTGCATCTCAGCGTTACCATTGCATACAGCAGAGCATACAGGCAATGAAAAGTATGCTTCCAAATCAGTACTGAGCATGTTCAAACAGACTAATGCAGCTAATGTCCTGTATCACGCACTGCATGCAGCACTTTCTCTTAATGTGTTGCGTTATATACAACAATGCAACGTGTGCCCTGTAAAGGGCGCATTGATTTATTATTGCAGTGCGTTACTCGGCGTTAAATTTGTTTTTAACGTGCGACTTTAACGTCCCACTGTGAACTTAGCCTCAGACTCTACTGCATCCAAGGAGTTTAGCAGGACAGGTGACTGTAATTAAGTAAGTAATTACCTATTTACTGTAGATGCATAAACCTCGAGGGGTGCAGTCTATGTCCTCCTTTTTCCCCCGTTTTCATCCGAGAGCTTGCAAAAGTGTCAAGACTGGGCAGCGACCCTCCCCTGGGTCGGTAGTCTTGACTCGGAAGCATAACTTCGCAATTGCCACTGCGCCGGCACTGGTCAGAGGCCCTATGACGCCGGGTCCTTACTCCCAGACTGCCGAGAGGGTCAGAGGGCTTCTGACTGCCGGCGATTACGGATAGGCCGGTCTAGACACTTTTGCAAACTCTTGGAGGAAAATGGGGGGAAAAAGAAGGACGCAGACCACGTCCCGAGAGTTTTATGCATCTAAATAGGTAATTTCTTAAAGGCATTCTCCTTGGATATTCTTCATGGGAAATGTCCTCTGTACATTGTTCTCCACTGATCTACTTATGTAGCACAGACAGAAACTCCACTGATGACATACTTGTTTCTGCACCCCGTTCAGCTGCTGCACTTTTATGATAAGAGTTGCTGTCCTGCCCTTGTAGTGAATTGTTCGGATAAACGTCCCAGCGTTGTCCACGTTGAAGGGCTCCGACCAGCGCCAGTTTCCCCAGCCCTCAATACAGATGTGGAGCAGCTGCAGAGAGATAAAACATCCATTAAGCAGCTAGGCTCATAAATACACTGCTTTCTGTCATTACGCCTTCATTATCATTCTTATGCAAAGATTTAGACCTTTTCCCTTCCTGAGGGAGAATAATATTTTAACCTCTTTGGAGAAACACAATCCATAAGTCTACTTTTTTTTTTTTTTACTTACTTCGCATAACAAAAACTATGCAGAGGTATGTTTTCTTTTTTTACTGTTATGTCACAAGAAGGAGAACCAGGAGGAAAGTGTGGAGTTAAATTACTTAAGTTGGAAAACAATGCAGAATATCAGCAATCTACCAAACCTTTGCTACGGTCACATCAGAAGATAGTGAGGCTTACTGAAAATGTAGCACATTAGTGGTTTTCCCACCACAGTGGCATTAATAGTGAGAACTGTTAAAAGAGGAACTTTAAAGAGAATCTGTATGTCTGATTTGTACAATAAAAAAAAATACCAATGGAGTCACTGTGATCTCCTGGATCGCTCTTTGCCGTTTCCGCCGCTCCCTGCCATGATTCTGGCTTTTAACCACTTCACCACTGAGGGGTTTTACCCTTTGACCACCAGAGCAATTTTCATCTTTCAGCGCTCCTTCCATTCGTCTATAACTTTATCATTACTTATCACAATGAAATGAACTATATCTTGTTTTTTTTGCCACCAATTAGGCTTTCTTTAGGTGGGACATTATGCCAAGAATTATTTTATTCTAAATGTGTTTTAATGGGAAAATAGGAAAAAATTTGGGAAAAAATGTATTATTTTTCAGTTTTTGGCCTTTATAGTTTTTAAATAATGCATGCTACTGTAATTAAAACCCATGGAATTTATTTGCCCTTTTGTCCCGGTTATAAAACCGTTTAAATTATGTCCCTATCACAATGTTTGGCGCCAATATTTTAATCGGAAATAAAGGTGCATTTTTTTCAGTTTTGCGTCGATCCCTAATTACAAGCCCATAGTTTATCAAGTAACAGTGTTATACCCTCTTGACATAAATATTTAAAAAGTTCAGTCCCTAAGGTAACTATTTATGTATTTTTTTTTAATTGTAATTTTTTTTTTTAAATTACAAAAAAAAAATAAAAAAATTGGGGAGTGTGGCAGTGGTAGTTTTACTATTTGGCCACAAGATGGCCACAGTAACATTTTGTTTATGCGACCTGCAAAAAGAGGCTGGGAACTTTATTTTTTTACACAATGATCGCGCTGCTTATCGGAAAAGCAGCGGATCATTGCGGGGCTTAGATCAACGAACGGGAATGGATTTTCCCGTTCATTGATCTCCGGGCGAGCAGCCGGCAGCGTGTTTACTAGCGGGAGTGCGCGCTAGAGCGAGCGGGAGCGCGGGCAGCGGTGGGAGCGCGGAAAGTACGCATTTCTCCATCCCTGGTGGTGAAAGGATGGAAAAAGGGACGGAGAAATACGTACGCGTGGGGGTAAAGTGGTTGATCACCAGTTTTAGGCAGTGTTTACAAACAAAAAACATGGCTGCCAACCAGGAAGTGTATACAAATTTTTTATTACATAGTGAATTTTTTGCACCCCAGTCAGGGATTCTCACAGTTTCTCAGCATGGGCAGTTCCCTCCGCTCTCAGACAAGCTTAAATTGAGAGCAGAGACCTGTCTGTGAGGGATAAACAAAGCACACACAAAGAGCCTGCAGGGGGCGTGGAGGTGGCATGCATAACATCTCCCTATCACAGCAGAGGCAGTGCATTCCTCTCTGGTTCGACAAAGCTTGACAAAGAAAAGAAGATTAGATATATTACAGAGACAGTGCAACTAGAAAAGGCTGCAGTAATCCAGACCACATTAGAACAGCTATAGGAACTTATAGGATAGAAGAAATAAGGCTGAACATTGTGTTACATAGTCTCTTTAACCCACGATTGAACTTCATTCCAAATCAGTAGCTGATAACCCCTTTCCCACCAAAAATGTTTACCTTTTCTACCAAAGATCATCAGGTGGGTCAGATTGGCTTATATTGTGGTGAAACCCCTCGCACCGAGTGATGTCATGACCATGGTCCTGACAGTTTGCTGTCTGTGAAACTCATTGTATTGTGGGAAATATCAGCTTTTTCAAACTGCCAAGCAAGCAATATCTCCCTCTGTGCAAAGAACTCTCAGTAACGATCATTCTGCACAGATCACCTGGCAGAACTATAGTTTTGTCACCGGTGATAGATTTCAGAATGTAAATCAGGGAGAGGAAAGATTTTACAATAGGCAAACAATGATTAAATAAACTATAAATATTGTAAAAAAAAATAAGCAATTTTATTCATTATGTTCTTTTCACTACAGTTCCTCTTTAAAGGGGCATTATGGCGAAAAATTTTAAAATTTAACCACTTCAGCCTTCAGTCATTTTCACTTTATGCATCCGAGCAATGTTCACCTCCTATTCACTAGCCTATAACTTTATCACTACTTATCACAATGAACTGATCTACATCTTGTTTTTTCAGCCACCAATTAGGCTTTCTTTGGGTGGTACATTTTGCTAAGAGCCACTTTACTGTAAATGCATTTTAACAGGAAGAATAAGAAAAAAACGGAAAAAATTCATTATTTCTCAGTTTTCAGCCATTATAGTTTTAAAATAATACATGCCTCCATAATTAAAACTCACGTATTGTATTTGCCCATATGTCCCAGTTATTACACCGTTAAAATTATGTCCCTATCACAATGTATGGAGGCAATATTTTATTTGGAAATAAAGGTGCATTTTTTCTGTTTTGCATCTATCACTATTTACAAGTTTAAAATAAAAAAAAATATAGAAATATTTCATCTTTACATTGATATTTAAAAAGTTTTGACCCATAGGTAAATATTTACATGTTGTTGTTTTTTTTATTGCAATGTTTTTAGTTTTTGTTATATTAAACATTTTATTTGGGTATTTTTGGGAGGGTGGGATGGAAACAGTAGTTTTTATAATGTAAATGTGTGCTGAATTTTATTTTTTTTATGTTTAGTTGTAGTTTTACTTTTTGGCCACAAGATGGAAGCCATGAGTTTGTTTACATGACGTCACTCTAAGCGTAACATACGCTTAGAGAGACGCATGGGGGGAGGCAACAGCCAGAAAAAGCGAAGCTTCCGAGAGAAGCTGTTGCTTTTTCTGCGGGGGAGAGGAATCAGTGATCGGGCACCATAGCCCGATTCACTGATTGCCTGGCTAACGAACCGTGGGCCGGGAGCGAGCATGCACGCGCGCGATCGGCCGCAGGAGTGAGCGGACGCACACATGGCCTCCTGGGCGTAGCTAGTACGTCCAGGAGGCCAAAGTAGTTAAAATATGTACAAACATATACAAATAAGAAGTACATTTTTTCCCAGAGTAAATGAGCCATAAATTACTTTTCTCTTCTGTTGGTGTCAATTACAGTAGGTAGTAGAAATCTGACAGAAGCGACAGGTTTTGGACTAGTCCATTTCTTCATTGGGGGATTCTCAGGGATTTATTTATTTTCAAAAGCACTTAGTGTATGGCAGTTGCTCTGTCCAACTCCCAAAAAACTGTGTAGCGAGCAGGGAAGCTGGCCAGCATCATTGTTTAAATCCTTTTTAGGGAATATCTTTATAAAGAATAAAATCCTTGCTAGTCCATCTCCCATGAAGAGATGGACTAGTCCAAAACCTGTCACTTCTGTCAGATTTCTACTACCTACTGTAAGTTACAGCAACATAGGAGAAAAGTAATTTATGGCTCATTTTACTCTGGAAAAAAGCGTACTTTGTATTTGTCTATGTTTGCACATATTTTAAATGTTAACATTCTTCGCCATAGTGCCCCTTTAATTAATCCAGGCCTTGGTTGTAATTACTACTGATAATATCTCACTGTGGGTACCACAAATAACTGCAACAGCATTAACTCTAAAGCCTTGTATGCAAGACAGGTATCGGTGGAGGCGACCGTTTGGGGCAGTCTTGGCTAAGAGAGAGTAGCGTGAACGGCAGATCTTAAACAACAGCAACAAGTGAGCGGATTGTTCACTTGCCAACCCTGCCTACTGGAAGCTGCTTCACGACGCCCCTCCTCCCCTCTCCATAGCAACAGTACAATGTTGTCTAATGCTGCAAATATTACATCCGCAAAGTCCCCTACTAGACACTATATATAACATTTAGATTATTATTAAAGCAAACCTGTAAGTTTGCAAATCATAAAAAAAAGAAAGAACTACTGCCTTAGGGCTTGTTCACACTATGAGCGTTTGCTTTTCTAAGCACTGGCAATTTTAGAAATCGCCCTAAACGCGCTCGTGCAATGATTCCCTATGAGAGTGTTCACATATGAGCGGTTCGATTCCGATCCACTTCCAAAGGTGCTGCCTGTACCATTTTCTGAACGCTTTTGCTCAATGGAAGGTATAGGCAAATTGCAAAGCGATTGAAAAAGCGCTTTGTATAGTCATTTCCCAAGCGCTTCTATGAATAAATACATTGTATTTATTTATTTATTTTAGTCTGAGAGAGAAAAAAATCCTCTGCAAAAGCACTTAAAAAAGCGCAGGGAAAGGTGATTAAAAAAATTGCAATAAATCGCTCAGCGCTGAAATAGCACTGGCAATTTATAACGTGAACGTAGCCTTAATTCTGATATGTTCTGGGCCCCATCTGTCCTGTTTTTGCAGCTCCCACAGCTTTTTTTCTGATCTAAAATCAATTAACAACATTTGATTGTATCTGGCAAGATGGCGGGGTCGTGGCCATCTTGTCAGATGGGAGTGTGGCTGGTAAAGGCTGGGAGGGGGTGTGTCATTGGCCACGCAGACACGGGGAAAACATACAAACTCCTTGCAGATGTTGACCTGGCTGGGGTTCGAACCGGGGACCCAGCTCTGCAAGGCGAGAACACGAACCACTATGCCACCGTGCTGCCCGTGCTATCCTTATGTGTATTTCTTGATTTGATTATTTTGTTATGTATATAGCTCCTTACTGCACGTGTAACGGCTTTCCAAACAATTACCATACTTTTGTTTTTAATGACTACTCAGCACTTATTCAAGTCTGTTGCAAATACAATTTATTATGTGTTAAAATTCGAAAGTGTTATGACGAATTTCATATAACAAGCATAAGTACCTCCTGCACTTGTTAGACATACCCCTGGGGTAAGCGTAACACTAGGTGAAAACTGCTATAAATAGGAATTATTTACATTCCAGAGAATGGCAGACGTTAGGCGCAAGATGTAATTATCCCCCTTCCATTTCTTGTTTTGTTTCTGTTTTGTTTCAGTACTATGGGAGAATAATTCTTTACAAATACTATTGTTGTTTGCTTCTTAAAGCAGCAGGGACAGCCATACTATCCCAGGGAAAAAACACATATATAAGTAGATAACTACTTGTTCCAGTTACATAACAGATGTATTGTACTGTCCACATTTTGATTTCAGTGAATTGTATATAGTATTAGTAAATAAAGAGAATTATGTTTCAGGTATTTGCCATCTTGATTCCCTCTTACTGAAGCCAATCCTGATGTCATTTCCTCCCTTACTTTTTTCTCCTAGAAACTGCACTGTCATAGCTAGCTTGATTTATAAACACAAGAGTGCAGGCATAAATTGTATTTCAGCAGCACATTTAACTGCCCTCAGCCAATCAGTGAGGAGCAGGAATGTGGGAGGGGAGGTGACAAGCTTCCTTCTCGTCGGCAATGTACCAAATAGAGCCCGGCTGACTGAGATAAAATGTATTACAGCAGAAACATTTCTGGATAGATTGGAGTGCTTACAATGCAGGGTATGGTTGCAGGATGCATATTAAACACAGAGCAGTGGGTAAATGGAATTTGATTTTGTGGCTGACAATCCCTCTTTAAGAAAGAATATGACATGCAGAAGAATACACCAACAATATTCACTGATATTTCTCAAAGGAAGAGAGTACAGATGCAGTTTTTTGGGCTTTGGCTGGTCATAACCTGGCCAACCAAGCCCTTAAAGGATATCTGAAGTGACATGTGACATGATGAGATAGACATGTGTATGTACGGTGCCTAGCACACAAATAACTATGCTGTGTTCCTTTTATTCTTTCTCTGCCTGAAAGAGTTAAATATCAGGTATGTAAGTTGCTGACTCAGTCCCGATAGGAAGTGACTACAGTGTGACCCTCACTGATAAGAAATTCCCCCTTTTATCTCTTTCTTGCTCTCAGAAGCCATTTTCTGCTAGGAAAGTGTTTTATAGTTGGAATTTCTTATCAGTGAGGGTCACGCTGTAGTCACTTCCTGTCAGTCAGGACTGAGTCAGCCACTTACATACCTGATATTTAACTCTTTCAGGCAGAAAAAGAAAAAAAAGGAACCCAGCATACTTATTTGTGTACGAGGCACTGTACATACACATGTTTATCTCATCATGTCACTTCGGATATCCATTAAGAAGGTTCCTTCTAGACTTCCACTTGCCACCGCTTCCACCATCATCTTTCTCTCTGGAAGAGCCTTCTTCTGCCGGGTCCCGTCATTTTGCATTCTGGCTAGCCTGAGTCCAAAAAAAGTGTCCACAAACTTAAGTTCTTTGTGTATTGGTTTCATCAGTCAACCACTTGGCATACTGGCTGGCCAGACTTCGGGCTTTGGCTGCAAAATACACACACGCACACACACACTTGAAAGTATGAATTACAAATTATATTGTGATTAAATTGTCAATCTGACAAAATTTCAATATAAGCCTACAGTCTACAAATGATTAAAGAGGGATTATTAGCCACAAAATCAAATTCTATCTACTTGTGTTTATTATGTAGTCTACATGCAGTCTGCACGGCAAGCATTCCAATATAATCATAAATGTTTCTGCCATAATGAATCTCATCTCAGTCAGCCTGGTTCTATTCTGGCACATTGCCAAGGAGAGGGAAGCTTGTTTTCTCTGGTACATTGCCAGGGGTCCATCAGTCATCACGGTATTGCCATGCACCCGATCGAGCCCTTGTGACTGAGATTTTTCCAACATGGATTTCTTTCTAATTAAATACAATTGCCGAAAATCGGAAGGTCAATCGAGTCGCAATATAGAGTAATAAATATTATTATTATTATTTATTTATAATGCGCCAACATATTCCGTGGCTCTAGGCACCTTTAGTTTTCTACTGCAATAGAGAACTACGTAGCTGTTGCCCCTTTAAAGGAATACTTAAAGGGAATGTCCAAGCAAAATAAAAAAATGAGTTTCACTTACCTGGGTCTTCTACCAGCCCCATGGAGCCATCCTGTGCCCTCGTAGTCACTCACTGCTGCTCCAGTCCCCCACTGGCAGCTTGCTGACCTCGGAGGTCGGCGGGACGCATTGCGTACATTTTTACGCATTCCCGCTAGTGCAGGAACATTAACACATACATTTTTACGCGTTACTGGTTCAATGCGTAAAAATTTACGCATTGAACCAGTAACGCGTAAAAATGTATGTGTTAATGTTCATGCACTAGCGGGAATGCGTAAAAATGTACGCAATACGTCCCGCCGGCCTCCGAGGTCGGCAAGCTGCCAGTGGGGGACTGGAGCAGAAGTGAGTGACTACGAGGGCACAGGATGGCTGCATGGGGCTGGTAGAAGCCCCAGGTAAGTGAAACTCATTTTTTTATTTTGCTTGGACATTCCCTTTAAGCCCAAAAAAAAAAAAAATGATATTTACTCACCCGGGGCATCCCTCAGCCCCCTGAAGCTGGATGGTGCCCTCGCAGCCCCGCTCCGATCGTCCTGTCCCCGCCGGCGGCTACTTCCGGGTTCGGACGACAGCCGCCGGCAGGCTGGGAATATATATATATATATATATATATATATATATATATATATATATATATATATATATATATATATATATATATATGCTATAGCAGCTCGGAGGGTGATATAGCGTCTGGGAACGCGGAGAATCAGCCGCGTTCCCGGAGGGTGATATAGCGTCTGGGAACGCGGAGAATCAGCCGTGTTCCCAGCCTGTCGGCGGCTGTCGCCGAACCCGGAAGTAGCCGCCGGCGGGGACAGGACGATCGGAGCGGGCCTGCGAGGGCACCATCCAGCTTCAGGGGGCTGAGGGATGCCCCGGTGAGTAAATATCATTTTTTTTTTGGCTTAAGTATTCCTTTAATGTTCCTCTCTTAACCAACTGGATGGAAATTTACCACTGAGCTCAATCACTCTTAACAGTAATAAATTGACTAAAATCAACTGGATATGTCCGAGACATAAGATCACTGGCAGATTAGATCAAAGCCAACAAATCTTCCTGAAAGCTGAACTGCATAGGGCATCCTGTAAAGTTTCAGGGAGTCATGTAAAATGTCATTAATGAGTGGAAATATCCTTTTAATACATAATGTAGAACAATGAACAATATTTTTTGCAATGAATGCTGTTTAGTTTACAATGCGGGAGGTCGTGTAGCACGGTTCATTGGAAGAGCCCCTTGTGTGCACAGTGTCCTTGTCATCAGCAGGAAAACAGACTAAAGCAAACATAGAAGTCGAGCAGTGGGTGGCTTCTGCATCGCTGACTGACAGTTGTGCTGCGGCTAGGCTGGCCTATAATCTTATCACTATTATTATTATTACTACAAGATATTCCAAGGTTTACTGCTCTGTTTGTAATAACAGATGTATGGCCAGGGCTGAAAGCCTGACCAGAACTCAGAGAGTCACACAGCACACTGCAGAAATCCACTAATGTGAAGCAGCAGCTCACCAAAAGCTTAAGCCAATAACTTACGGCCAGATGGATCGGGGGGTCCCCACCGACAAACGATCATTCCCTGATCCATCTGTCAAAATCTCAGAAAGCGATTGACTGGACACGATCCTTTCAACGGTCATTCTAGTCTTTCGCTAAAGCCTATTAACTTTAGCGAAGATCTTAATGATCGGTCATGGTGTGATTCAATAACAACAACAACAAATAACATTTGTAAAGCGCTTTTCTCTCGTGGGACTAAAAGCGCATAAGCATGGCTCAGACAATCGTGGTACAGAGGAAGAATTTTATAAGTCTGGAAATGCTAGGCTAAACAGGTGGCTTTTCAGTCTGGATTTGAATAGCTCCAGGGATGGTGCTGTCTTTAGTGGGTGTGGCAGGGAGTTCCAAAGAGTAGGGGCAGCATGACAGAAGGCTCTATCTCCAGATTTTTTGAGGTGCACTCTGGGAGTAACCAAGTTTATAGAACTTGCTGATCTGAGGTTGTGAGAGGTGTGGTGCAGCTTCAGCAAGTCCTTCATGTATCCAGGGCCCAGATTGTGCAGGGATTTGAATGTCAGCAGTCCAATCTTGAAGAGAATTCTCCATTCTACTTGTAGCCAGTGCAGTGAGCGCAGGATCAGTGTAATGTGACAGTGGCAAGGCTGGTTTGTTAGTGAAGACAAACGTTAGTCACGGATAGTCGCCGTCATTAACACCGCTTAATTTTTTTTTTGTAAAACAACGTTATGCAGAGTCGCAAAAATGATCATCATTGCAACAAAATCGTGCCGACTATATGGACCTTAGGCCTCATTCATGTACACCTTTTCCACACAAACGTCAGTGCATGTTTGTACGCATTTTCCCAAGCTTGTTTTTGGTCACCAGCAACTAATTTACATTAAAAAATTCAAAAAGACTTTATTGTTAAAAGAAATGCAAATAGACGTGGAAAAAAGCTCACAGTATTGCATTACCGCACAAACGTAAGGACATGTAAAGGGAACCATTCACTAAAATTGCACTTAAGCGCAAGCCACAGGCAGTTTGACCAAGATCTTATGCTTAAAGAAGTGACTACCTGTATACTGTAGAACCCACAGCTCAATTTTACTAAAAACAAGTTATGCGCCCTGCATCAAAACCGCTAGCACCAGACCACAGATGTGTGTCACAATGACATATATACGCAAGAAAAGCCAGATCAACTAAACTCTTTGGACAGCATAATCCAGGTTTCCAAATCCTGAAACCAGTATATGAACACCACCACTAGGATCTGTTCAGACATGTCTATTGTCAATGTATCAGTTGTCATCTTTGTGGTAGCGGAACACAAGGTGCTATCTTACATGGATTTTCCAGACACCACATATGCGTGTAGCGCACTGCACCGCAGGCAATGTGAACTCATCCATAGACTTTCATTGCCCTAATGGTAGGTTGCGGTAAAATGCCGAACCGATTCACGCCACTGTGAAAGGGCCCTCAAACATAACATTTGATCATTTTCATAATTTCTTGTATACCAATTAAAAACAAAAAGCTGCGACCCTATAAATTATTTAATCATTAAAAAAATCCTCCTATTGCACGGGATGCCTTCCATGTCCCTCCGATCTCTGCCCCACAATCCAGAAAGTCTGCACACTCAATCTTGCACAATGATAGTTTATTCACAAATCATGACAACAGCCCATTCAAAATAGACCAACGACCGTTTCGGGGCCACAGTGGGTCCTGCAAATGAATATTACATACTAACCTCACCGTCAGTTCCTCTCAGAAGCTCACCATTTTCTTCTTATAGTGATCCCTTCCAGTTCTCACAATATTTTGTCAGAACTGAAATATACCAGTTACTGTCAATTATACATCAGCAGCTGTCAGTCACAACTGAATGTGCAAGGTAATGTCCATGTTTCCCACAGTGTGCTGACCAGGAAGCTGTTATTGGGTAGTGGACATTTTTAAAATGGAGGATGGAGAAATCCATTGATCACAGTGGACAAATGAGACGCAGGAGAGGAGAAAGAGAATGAGCAGTTGACTACACGGGAGGTAAGTATGACCTGTGTATGGTTATTTTGACTTTTTATTTTCAGTTTAGGTTCTCTTTAAGGTATCAGAAAAGAATGGTCTCCAATCTCTGGCAATTTTTCTGGGAAAAGCTGTAAGGGCCCTTTTCCACCAGCGCGTTTGCGCTGGCTGAATCGCAAAAACGCAAACCGCTAGCGATTTTACAATCGCTACGGTTTGCTTTTTAACATGGGAATCGCGGTAGGTCATTTCCACTACCACGATTCGTTTTTGCCGGGAACGCGAACGCGCGGCGGAGCGATAATTGCCGCGATTTTGCTTTGCAGTGCATAGCATAGCAAAATCGCGGCCGCGAACGTCGGGGAATCGCCGGTAATTGCGATTCAGCAATCGCTAGCGTTCAGCGTGAACGCTAGCGATTGCTAGTGGAAAAGGGCCCTAAGCCAGCTGCAAAATCAAGTGAGCATTTAGGGAAATATTATCTACAATACTACAGCCGGTTATAAGTGGAATTGAAACAGTCTTGCAATTTGGCTACAGACAAAGTCAAAGGTACATTTTAATATAACAGCCTGTGCGCAGGAGCTTTATCTACGGAACATCTGATGTTTAAGGAAAGAGCAGCTTCACCTTAAACAGTGGATCCAATGTGTGTAATGGATTTGTGATGCTTAATTCTGAGACGACACATCAGAGCGTTGTGCACAGCTATACACAAGGATTTTACATGGAGTCCCAGCGTGAGTGAGAACCAGACCTGTATAAACACAGCGCTCTCTGACTCACTGTCACCAAGGAATACACTTGCCTGTTTAAATTTGCTAGACCTCACTTTAGACTTGCTGGCACGGTAGCTTTCCCTATATGTTACAAATGTAAAGCTACTGTGGCTCCATGGTTCACTACAGACAAGGCAGAGCTGCCAAGAGAATAAGGCAACAAGCTCACGAAAGCTATTCCCCGAGATTAATGTTTAGCTTCTACATATATAAATAGCACAAACCTAAAGCAACATAGAAACAGTGTGCAAGAGATTGAGTGAGCTGCACAAAGCTAAAATATGGAGCAAACCGAGCGCAAATCAAGCCGTTACTATCAAATGATTTCCAATGGCTTTTCTTTGTGTTCCCAACACAATCCACATCAATGGTGCTACTGAAACTGCTGATGGATTTGCAATAGGATTATAGGGGGGCCTATTAGTAAATCAGCTATAAAGGCCACTTCACAAAAGTCTGTCTTTTTACAACCGTTACCTTTATGCCATTATTAGACTTCAGATAAAAGCTAGAACTTTATTGTGAAGCTTAAAGAGACACTGAAGCGGGGAAAAAAATTATGATCTAATGATTTGTATGTGTAGTACAGCTAAGAAATAAAACATTAGGAGCAGAGACATAAGTCTAATATTGTTTCCAGGACAGGAAGAGTTAAGAAACTCCAGCTATTATCTATGCAAAAGTGCCATTGAGCTCTACGACTTTCAAAGTCGCAGAGAGCTCTGTCTTCTGAAGCTTGTTATCTCAACTGCCAGAGACTGTATTTTCTTTTTCTCTCCAGAGGACAGGTCAATATTTAACAAGACTGCTCTGTAAAAACATTTAGCATGCTGAGCAGTGTGCAAATATTAGAGAATGATGCAATGTTATAAAAAACACTATATAACTGAAAATAAAAATATGAGATTATTTTCTTTGCTACTAATCTTCTAGTAATTATCTGTACTACACAACCAATTCATTATATCATTTTTTTTTGCTTTAGTGTCTCTTTAAGGGCCGGTTCACACTTTGCGCTTGGAGCACCACTTGCCCGCAATCGCGTTAGGCTCTGCGATTTGCGGGCAACATCTTGTGATTCAGGTGTGTGTGTGTGCGTGTGTGTGTGTGTGTGTGTGTGTGTGTGTGTGTGTGTGTGTGTTTTTCAAGAAGGGCTACATGTGACTGCCTCATTTGCATATAAAAAGCATGCTTGCTAGAAAACAGGAAGTAGAAACACTGAAGATTTATTTTAGGGTTTGTATCAGCTGTAACAAAGAAATGTTTTTCGGTTATTATGCTATTGCATATCTTTTAAAGCAGAGAGGAAGTTCTGAGTTCAGGTCGGCTTTAGCTCTTCAGAAAACAAGACTGAGGTTGACCAATTTAGTTGAATAGCTCAGAGAAGCTCTTTTGCATAGGTAACAACTCAAAGTTTGTTGTTTTTTTTAACTCTTACTGTACCGGAAAGCAATATGAGACTCATATCTTAGCTACTAATGTTCTATCTTTTATCCATACTATACATACAATTCATTATCTTACAAGTTTATTTTCCTCGTCAGACTTGCTTTAAAGGGGACCCAAATTAAGAATAAAAGATTTCAGAAATAAAATCTATTTTCTAAGTTATAATATTAAATAGCAGCCCTTTTCAGCTGCATGATGACAAATATAAAATATTTTACATTTATTGGAGGAACCCCTCCCTTCCTTTCATATTGCCAGGACAGAATCCAGCAAACTGGTGGAGTAAGTGGTGTCCTGCAAAGGAGGAATTGCTAATGGCTGCCACCTGTATAACCCTAGTTATGAAAAGAGAAGGGTGAAAAGCATGCACTGAAATGCTCATAGGCTTGAACGAGTGTTTATTTATTTTTGTATGTGTCAGAGTGGTGCAACTAAATATTTTGAATAAAAAAAAAATGTTTGGTTTGGGTCCGCTTTAAAGAGGAACGTTGCAAAAATCTTAAAATTTAAAAAACATACAAAATAAGAAGTACATTTCGTCCAGAGTAAAATGAGACATAAATTACTTTTCTCCTATGTTGCTGTCACTTACAGTAGGTAGTAGAAATCTGACAAACGACTGGCTTTGGGTTAGTCCATCTCTTCAGGGGGCATTCTCAGCATGGCCTTTATTCTTTATAAAGCCATTCTCTGAAAAAGATTTACACAAAGATGCTGGCCAGCCTCTGTGCTCGCTGCACACTTTTTTGGCAGTTGGACGGAACAACTGCCATTCACAAAGTGCTTTTAAAAATTAAGAAAACCCTGAGAACCCCCATGAGAAGATGGACTAGTCCAAAATCTGTCAGTAATGTCAGATTTATACTACTTACTGTAAGTGACAGCAACATAGGAGAAAAGTAATGTATGGCTCATTTGACTCTGGAAGAAACATACTTCTTATTTGTATATGTTTACATGTATTTTAAATTTTAAGATTTTCGCGACAGAGGTCCTTTAAATATGGTGACCCTTTAAATCATACAGTAGTGTACACGACAGATGACAGAAATAAGAAACACAGCTTAATTTCAGATCAGTTTATTATTATAGTCTACAGGAGTAGAGGCCTTTTTTCAGCATCATTTCCCTCCACTCCACACTGACCTGTATACCTGTGCCTGTCCCCATACTCATCAAGCTTTATCTTCAAGGTCTACAGCACACAGAATGTTTGGCTTCCTGTGGAATTCAGATTGTATCCTGCATATGGAACAGCTTCAGAGAAACAGCTGTTTAATATCTTAAGTAACTAATTGGATAAATGTGTTCACTGACGGAACGGCCGAGATTGATGGACAGAATCGGCTAAAAAAATAATTAATGTAATAGCCCTAAAGGCCATTAAATGTGGGATATCACAGGAAAACGTAAAACATACCCAAGATATAATTAGCTGACTGAGAAAGGTTGCGTTGTGCGACTCCATGTATCAATCCCAAACGGTTAGGAATATTTTGAATATCTCGTTGAAGTACCGTAACTAGACCATAAAGACGTTTTTGTATTACAACTCATGTATCAGAGGCACAAATCAAGAATGACAGAGATATGACTGCAAACATATTTCTTAAAGGACAACTATCAAAGTCAAGTAAAATTCTAAATGCCACATATATTTCCAGTAATGACTAACTAATAGCAATACAAAGGCATTTTCTTCATCTTTTCATTTTTATGTGAAGAAAATATGACATTGACAGGGAACAGTTTTCACTGTGGGCATTACTATAGAGGGTTGTGTCTAGCATATCCAACATACAGAAACAGTCTTCACCGGCTGCAATCCTGTGACTGAAATGTCTTTAGAATTATAGAAGGCAGAAATATAGCATCAAATAGTGTATAAATAACCCATCAGCTGTTCCTGTGTTTATTTACTTCGCGCAGTCTAAAGTAAACTGAGTTTACAGCCAGGGAGAGCTTATTCTGAATGGGGGTGTAAGCATGCAAAAACAGAAATAAAGTAAGCCTCCTTCTCTTCAGATCCTTTCTCTATAGCTGAAAAATCTCTCAGGTGTTCTCATATGATCAGTGTGTGTATGAGCAGCGCAGAAACAAACAGTAAATCATTCCTCTGTGAATAGTGACAGAGAAGTGGCACCTATCCACATGGTACAGCCCCTGCATTCTCAATGCCGACTTTGTTACAAAAGCTGTTAAAGCATTCCTTTCACACAGGCTGTGA
Source organism: Hyperolius riggenbachi (assembly GCF_040937935.1). Classification (NCBI taxonomy): domain Eukaryota; kingdom Metazoa; phylum Chordata; class Amphibia; order Anura; family Hyperoliidae; genus Hyperolius; species Hyperolius riggenbachi. The sequence continues at coordinate 389,234,171 of NC_090650.1, read as the reverse complement.
TCAGAGATTTCTGAAAAGCTTTCTATTGTTGCTGGCTAAAAGCTCTACAGGTAGGTGGAGTTTACAGAACGATAGTTTTACTTGATAGTTTCTCTGTAACGTTCCTGGCATTCAATTTGGCTGGATTTTTGTGCAAAAAGTGGTTCAATTAATTTTCATGAAATTTTTGCCTGTAACTTACGAAAATGTGCCAAGCAAGGGTCTACTGTGCATCCTGTCTCTGCTGCTGTTCTTCCTCTACACGAATAACTGTGGATCCACAGCGGACTCTGCCAAGGTCATCAAGATTTCTGATGACATCACCATTGTCGGCCTCGTCACCAAGAATAACATCCAGACGTACCATTAGCAAGTGGAGAGAATATGCCACTGGTCTAAGGAGAACAGACTGGCGTTCAACACAGCCAAAACTGTTGAGCTGATCATCCACTTTAGGAAGTCTGCTCCCAATCTCTAGTGACGGTACTGAGGTGGCTAGAGTGCCCTGCGCCCACTTCCAGCGGTCTCAGCAGGAGGCCCGACATCCCTGCCACCCAGTGGAAATCACAGCAAAGACTCTTCTTCCTCCGCCAACCACCGCCAGTGACAGGCACAAGCTACAGAGGGTCATCAGGTCGGTGGAGAGGATCACCGGGAGACAACCTCGATGCAAACAGGCTGGTCACTCCCATGACGCACACAATCCTGGTTAAGGAGAGTGCTGGCCGTGCAATCCCTCGATTTCACCACTCCTGCTCCACACAATGATAGGCTTAAAACACAGAAGGATGCACTCCGCAGGCTAGAACGTGCGTTCATTTTAATGCAATGTCAGTACACTACGTTACGGGCTCCACCCTTCATCAGGTCACTGATGAAGGGCGGAGCCTGTAACATGTAGTGTACTGATATTGCATTAAAGTGAACACACATTCTAGCCCGTTGAGTGCATCCTTCTGTGTTTTAAGATCATGGGGAGACCCCTAATCTCACTTACCCTCCTGTACAACACAAGACTGTGCACCAGGGTGCTGAGGATTGCTAGTGAGCCCTCTCACCCAGGTCACTGCTTCTTCAGCTCACTTGTATTGGGCCGGAGGTTTCAGGCCATCTCCACCAGGATCACCAGACACAGAAACTCTTTCTTCTCCTCGGCCGTTAGCCTCTGGAACTTCCTCTACATTCTCCCACCCTCCATCAGCGCCCCACCGTCTGCTGAGTCGTGACTAGTGCAATGCTTTTCGGGCAGCCAGCCAATCAGACAATATAACTGAAAATGTACCAGAGCCGGAATAAAGTAAACATTTTATACATACCTGGGGCTTCCTCCAGCCATATATGCACGGATCGCTCCCACGCCTCCGTCCTCAGTCTTCTCCGTCTTCTATACCAGGTCCTGTTACGTCCGTCAGTCGCAGCCAGTCTGCGCTAGAGTAGTGCGCCCTCTATGTATCTCTCAGGCAGATATTGGAGTCAGATTGGCTACGCCACTTTTTGGCAGAATTTAGTAGTGTTTGAATTATGCATAGTGCTGCTGAATGTATATTGCGTATGAAGTATTATTTTCCTTAACACGGTCTTCCTTTTTGATCTGTAAACTGAATGTTGTGTGCCATCTTATCTATCTACCACCTGCCTCTACTGAGCTATGTATTGTGCCAAACCCAATTCCCGGCATGACCCAGTCATGCTTGGTGAAAGAAAACGATTCTGATTTTAAGTATAATAAAAGTTTCAAAGACAAAATCATGTCAAAAAGTAAATTAAATTAAATTTTCCCTTTCTGCAAGGCCACAATTTCCCCACTCTTCAGCTTTCTGGCAGAAAACGTGCAGTTTATGACGTGTTGTTTCGCATGAAAATCCGCTTTCATGTACGAATTTTCGCATGCAGGTTGCCAGAGCATGCAAAAGTTTGCATACAAATTCAAATTTTAACGTAAAAAAAAAATGGAACGCTGCCTTAAATCTGCTGGATGAACCTTACTCGTCCATACCGCTTTCAGCAATTTTTCCCTGGATAAGTCAGGCTCCTCCACACCGCCAGAGAGGTTAAAGCAAAACTGAACAGAAAATAAACATTTGTGATAATGAATTGTAGTACTAATGGTAAATAGAACATTAGTAACATGGGACTGAGACTAATTTTTGTATTTTCCGTTTTTAAGACTGCATTCCAAACAGCATCCATGACAGTTTAATGTAACATCTGCTTTGTTCAGCTGCATTGTAATGACTTTTTGAACATTTTAGCTCTAAAATATTGTCTGCTATGTTTCGCCAAGCTTAGGCTCAGGTGAGGTTAGATTTACTGTTTCAATATAAAAAAATATATATATATAAATGATTAAGGTCTCCCTTTCCTCTTCTAGACCCCAAATCACCTTTATACTCAGCTAACAATCTTTAAAATTCCCTCTTTTGCACAAATCCTGTTAAAATCCATTGGGAGTTCTGCAAACAAGTAACTATCTTTGCCTTAGATATACAGTTTTTGCAATACCAGGTTGACAATTAAATTAAAGTGTAGCATTGAATGATTACAAGAAACCTGGCAGAAGAATATAAACCTTCAGTTTCTAGATAACAGGAATGGATGTATTATAGGACATGTACTGCCAAGTTGGAAAAGAAACATCTTTGAATGTGTTTGGCAGTAGAGGGGACATTTGATGGATTACTCTTCAGAAGAAAAGATAATCATTGACAATGGGTTTAATACTAGTTAGTAGCTGTGGTTGAAGTGAAGATAGCCCCACACTCTAATAATGGTCACACAATGGTCAGTTTTGGAATTTAGCACAATAACACAGAATATACTATACTTCAAGTTCGGCTAAGAGGCAACTCAACTGACATCCAAAACAAAACATTAAGGCCTCTTTCACAGTAGGATGTTGTGTTTCAGTGTGACAGTAAGGTCGCACAACGTGGCCCTAACGCAACGCATATAGACTTTAACTTTGACGGTTTCTTTATGTGTCTCTTGGTGCGCCGTTTTCATCGCACAGTGATGGAACGAAAATGGCGCATGTGTTACATTTAAAAAAAATAAAATGAAAAATATTACTGAGCATGTGCAACACACTTACGCAGCAGATTTATTGCTAAACGCACAGCATGCAGCACTTTCTAATAACACTACACGTTACACACAAACGCAATGTGTACACTGTGAATGTCGCACAGACTTAGTATTGCTGTGCGTTAGTCTGCGCTGAAACATTTTCTAACATGCGACTTTAACGTCGCACTGTGAAAGAGGCCGAAAACGTTAAATCATACAACTTGTTTGCCTGGATGTATGGGTCTGCAGTTGTTGTGCGTCGTTCTATGATAATGTCCACATGCTGGTCAATTCTGGTGTTAGCAGCCCGACACAGGCCATTTCCCCTCTGGCCAGGAGTTTATTCCTCTGGTTTTATATAATGAGGCACAAATGCATTTATCAAGAACTGGCTTACAAAGAGATAGTCTATCAAAAAGAAATCTATTCGGATCAATGTGAAATATTCTACTGGTTTGGGGATACTAATGTACAGCATAGTAAAGACAATGCAAGCTCAGCACATAGATTCACTTGTAGGTCATTGGCAATAGAAGTCTGAATTTGCAGGTTCATGGTATAAAAGTACATGTCAAGTGCACATAAAGTAGACTTCACTAAGATAAAAAACACATGCACACAACCAAAAAAACAATGAATGAGAGCATCCCCTGTGAAGAATCAAAAAACGTGGTGCGCTTAGAAATTCTCAGGAAATAGTCACCTGGCTGAATGGCCATGTCACCCTACAGTTAGTCCTCAATGTACATTTTTAGCAGGACCCTCGCATGTGAAGACTGAGTTAGATAGAACACAGGAACTTGGCGGGAGACTGTGCCTCTTACCTGGTAGAGCCTGAGTCTGTCTTACGTACATAGAGCAAGGGCACAATTAGGAAATATGAAGATGTTCTATTCTACTTTTAGACTAGAATGAAAGCAAACTCATTTCCTGGGAAACACACCCTCAAAACTATTATAATAATATTAATAAATATAGATTTATACAAAAAGTAGACTAAAATTACTAACATACAATCAAATGAATTAGCAACACATAAAAAAATGATAAATGAATTAACACTAAAAGTAGACGACCTTGAAAACCGGAGTCGGAGAAATAATATAAAAATTAGGGGTTTCCCCTCAAATATTCCGACCAAAGAATTACCGTCATTAGCACAAGAACTTTTTAAAGATCTTCTATATAAGGACACTGAAAACAAAATTGTTATCGATAGAATCCACAGGATCGGCAGAGAAAGACCACAAAAAGAAGGGAAAAGTACAGATATTCTATGCAGGATTCACTTCTTTCAGGAAAAGGAGGGAATTCTAAACAAGGCTCGTTCCCTGGGTAATATCGAATTTAAAGGATGGAAAATTGAACTTTTTCCTGATCTCTCAAAACGAACTATTGATCGAAGGAGACAATTAAAACCATTATTGGAAGCAATCAAAAAAAAAGAGGGGCACTACAGCTGGGGTTTCCCCTTCTCATTGAGAGCAACTGTAAACGGGAAAACCTATAACCTTAAAGATGGAGAACCTCTGACAAATATTCAAGAGGCCTTAAAGCTACCCACAATACATATCCCGGGTTGGGAAGGCACTGAGGCTTGACTAGGGTCATATGTGTAGGGAAAGCCTATCAATGCTTTTCTGGAGAGAGGGGGGGGAGGGTTGGAATGTGCGTCAGATTGGGTTGCAGGGGCTCTATTCCTGTTACTACGGTTGATTGACAGGTCTAGAGGAGTCCGACACAAAAAGTCAACAAGGTTGACAGAGCGGACTAGGTCCAAAAAAGTGATTGTTTGACTGTTTGTAATGGTTTTTTTAAGTGTGACTGAAAAGTGTGTGTGGTGGAATGGATGTATAATCAATACCCTGGAGCCCTTCCCTCAGCCTGCATCTCCTCTGGCTCATGATTTTGTCATGCTCTCCTCTATCCGTGAACCATTTCCTTGTTCATTGCTTTTAAAAAAAAAAAATAATAATAATTATAATAAAGATGTTTGAACTAAAAATTCTTTCTATGAATGTAAAAGGAGCCAATTCAGGATGTAAGAGAGGAAGAATTATTGATGTGTTGTTAAAAAATAAAATTGATATTGCCTTTATTCAGGAGACACACTTTCAAGTGGGGAAGGCCCCAACTATCTTTGATAAAAGATATAAGGAATGGATTAACAACCCTAACCGCTTTAAAAAAACTTGTGGGGTTGCAATCATTATAAGAACTGGCTTAGACTTTTCTGTTGATAGAATCTACAAAGATGATGATGCCAGGGAACTTATTGTATTGGGGAAGGTGAATGGCAATCTCGTAACACTTGCTAACATATATGCCCCAAACAGAGGCCAATCTGCCTCTTTGACCAACTTCATTAATAAAGTTAGAGTTAAAGCTAAAGGGACGATAATTTTGGGAGGCGACTTTAATCTGCCCTTAAACCCTGAACAAGATACCTCTAAAGGCAGGTCATACCTGTCTAAAAATGAAATATCGGAAGTTCAAAAAGCAATTAGCAACAATAGAATGGTTGATATTTGGAGAATTAAAAATCTTAATGAAAGAGACTACACTTACTTTTCACACGTTCATCAAAATTATTCTAGAATTGACTATTTTTTAGTCCAGCAGGATACTATATTGTCAGTGACAGATGTAAAAATAGGGCAAATTACTTTCTCTGACCACGCACCGGTGATAATATCCATACTATTAGGGGAAAAACCTACTGAAGGTAAACAATGGAAATTAGATGGTACCCTGCTGGATAACATTGATCATAGGCAACAAATTGCAAATGAAATTAACCACCCTGGCGTTCTATTAAGATCGCCAGGGCAGCTGCATGAGGGTTTTTTTTAAATAAAAAAAAAAATATTTCATGCAGCCAACTGAAAGTTGGCTGCATGAAAGCCCACTAGATGGCGCTCCGGAGGCGTTCTTCTGATCGCCTCCGGCGCCCAGAATAAACAAGGAAGGCCGCAATGAGCGGCCTTCCTTGTTTTGCTTAGATCGTCGCCATAGCGACGAGCGGAGTGACGTCATGGACGTCAGCCGACGTCCTGACGTCTGCCGCCTCCGATCCAGCCCTTAGCGCTGGCCGGAACTATTTGTTCCGGCTGCGCAGGGCTCAGGCGGCTGGGGGGACCCTCTTTCGCCGCTGCTCGCGGCGGATCGCCGCAGAGCGGCGGCGATCGGGCAGCACACGCGGCTGGCAAAGTGCCGGCTGCGTGTGCTGCTCTTTATTTCATGTAAATCGGCCCAGCAAGGCCTGAGCGGCACCCTCTGGCGGTAATGGACGAGCTGAGCTCGTCCATACCGCTAAGGTGGTTAAAGAGTTTATTGAGCTGAATGAAGGATCTGTCAGTTCATATGGTATCCTGTGGGACTCCCTAAAATGCGTTACTAGAGGAACTCTAATTAGCATTAAAAGTAAAATAAACAAAGAAAAAAATAATAAAATTGATAGTCTATTAAAATCCCTAGAGCAAGCGGAACGGGAACATAAAAAATGTTTAACCATAAAAACGTTAGCAATTGTGTCTGAAATTAGAACAGAACTTAATTGTCTCCTGAATAATAAATGTTCATTAGAACATATAAAATTAAAAAAGCGATATACATTGGGGAAAAACAAATCAGGGAAAGTTTTAGCGGATCTCCTGAAAGATAAAGGAAGATCTAATTTTATCCATCATATAACGGATAAAAAAGGCACAATAATCCACGACACTAAACAGATCTCAAGAGACTTTTCTGAGTTTTATAATGAATTATATAACATTGATGAATCAACCCTTCTAAACCCGAAAGACTTCCTAGATAAAATAAATCTCCCAAAGATAAGTTCGAATGATAAAGCAGAACTAGAATCCCCGATATCCCCAGACGAATTCTGCAGGACTGTAAGTGAATTACCAAAAAAAAAAAGTCCAGGTCCTGATGGTTTCAATGCCGAGTTCTATCAATCATTCACGGATATCTTGGCTCCCCTCTTTTGTAAGTTAGTGAATAATAATGAAAATTCCATAATTTTCTCTAACGAATCAAATCGAGCAATTATCACTCTAATTCCAAAAGGAGATAAACCAAATCCAAGTTGTGCGCAATTTCGACCTATCTCTCTTATAAACTGTGATGTAAAAATTTATGCTAAAATATTATCAAATAGATTAAATAATATAATCGGTCATCTGCTGGGGAAACAACAATCAGGTTTTATAAAAAATAAACAAACCAAGGATAATATATATACCGCAATTGACTTGATTCAAAAATGTAGGAAAAGAGGGGAAGGTGCAGTGATGATTGCAGTAGACGCCGAAAAGGCATTCGATCGTATTTCAAGAAGTTTTATCTTTGCAGTCCTGGCAGAATTTGGACTAGGCCCAATATTTATTGAGAATATAAAGAAACTATATATAAATCAAAATGCTAGTGTTAAGGTAAATAATACGCTTGATCACACATTTATCATTTCAAATGGGGTCAGGCAGGGATGTCCCCTGTCACCCACATTATTTAATCTTGGAATTGAAACAATTATCCAAGCCATCCAACAAGATGATGCAGTGAAAGGTATAAAAACTAGGCAAGGCGAAATAAAGATATTGGCCTATGCCGATGATCTGCTTCTAACTCTGACGGACCCACTTAAGTCAACTATAATTTGTCGAGACAAGCTTAATCTTTTTGCAAAATACTCAAATTTTAAACTGAATAAAGAAAAAACTGAGATCTTAAATATAGGTTACCCTATAAAACTCATGGAGGAGATAAAACAAATAAGCAAATTCAAGTGCAATAATCACTCAATCAAATATTTAGGTATTACCCTCACCAACAACCCTGACTCACTTTTTAAAAGTAACTTCTTGAAAATTGTGGGAGAATGTAAAAAAAAGTTGAGATCTTGGGATCGCCCGTGCTTCAATCTAATTGGCAGGATCAACATCATTAAAATGCTGATCCTTCCCAAGCTAATTTTTTTATTGCAGAGCTTGCCAATAGCCATTCCTAATGCATGGTTCGAGAACTGGCACAAGATATTCCAGAATTTCATTTGGAACAACGCCAAGCACAGAATAAATTATAAATTAGTCATGAAAAAAAAAACCCAGGGAGGACTCGCCGCACCAAATTTATACAACTATTATAAAAGTATACATCTGTCAAGAATTTTGGAATGGAAAATAGAGATTTTTTCTGATGTAGAGAATAAGATATGGCCGCGGCTAGAGGAAGAGGAATCAAATTTTGATCTTGTCTTCACTTGGATCCCCAAAAATATTAATAAAGTATATAAATTATCATCCCATCCGTTGATTAAGCCAACCCTTAAAACATTGCTTTGGATAACTAAAAAATGGCAACAAAAAACAGGGTTCTCCCCCTTAACAACTCTTCGAGATAATCCAGACTTCCCCCCAGGTCTTGACCCAGCCTGGTTCGGCAAACACAATATAAGTCGTGAAACACGCGTGGTTAATATTGGGGGAAGCCCCGCCTTAGGAATTAAACCGATTCATCAATGTAACGATCATATCGGTTTGTGGGGTCTCTCCCAGATACATAGTTTTTTTCGAAAAATTACTTATCGGCCTGCCCAGAGGAGGGAATTGAACAAATTTGAAGAACACTTTTATCTGGGGAAAAAAATGAACAAATCAATTGCTAGTTTATATGCAGATATTTGTGCAATAGAGTGTGACCAGGACCTTCCTGCGTATTGCAGGAAATGGGAAACTGAGCTGGGGTCTAGTCTGGAAGGATTATGGCCACAAATATGGGCAAATACCTTTAAAATTCAAGATCCAAGGTTGCAATTAATACAATTTAAAACAATCGGGAGATGGTATATTACACCACTCCGTGTTGATAAGTTTGCAGGTCACAAGGTGAAGTGCTGGAGGTGTGGGCAGGGAGATGGAGGTGCTATACACATGTGGTGGGGGTGCCCGATAGCTAGTAAATTCTGGGATGATATCACCCTCCTGGCTGAAAGAATGCTAAAAGAAAAATTTGAGCTTACCCCGAAGGAAGCAATCCTCAGTTTTACAGTTAAAAAAGAGAGTCCGGGATGTTCTCTGATTAAAGAATACGGCACGATAGTGGCTAAAAGTATCATTGCTAAGAATTGGAAAAATCCGGATACATTAGATATAGGGGAATGGTTTGTTAGGATGGATGAACTGTGTAAGAATGATGATTTGGGAAATACGGTCAGAGTTGAAGAAGTATGGAGGAGCCTGACAGCTAACCTCTGTTAGGCTTGACCTAGGGAGAGCCTGAACTGTAAGCTGGGAACCAGAGGGGATAGACACAGGCTGTGCTATATGTGCGGCCCGCCCCTCGGCTTTCTTTATTCTCTCCCCCGTTGTGTCTGTCCTCCGTGGGTGGGGGGGTTCCCAGTTCTCTGGTATGATGATGGTCGTTTTCCCTTGGTGGCTTTCTGGGTGGCCCACTACTAGACTGTGGCGCGGCCCGCTTGGCCGGGAGGGGGGAGCACGTTGCTGGGTGCATCAGTTGCCCTCACTGCGACGGCCGGTGGATGACTGGCAGCGGCTGGTGTGCCTCAGTTCTGGTGGAGGTTGTCAGGGAGGGAGGGGATCGGTGCTGGTGCGGTGTGGCGGGCTACTGGGGGGGGGGGGGGGGGTGAGTGACTGTGTCAGGTTTTGTGGGGACTGTCTGGTGGATGTCTTGAGTGGATTGTCCGGTGCAGGCTCCCTTTAAAGAGAGAGAGATATGTACAGGATGTTGTTAGTGTATGTATACATATGAATGTGGTAGGAGGAAGATAAATAAATAAATAGTAGGCTCAGTAACAGTCGTTTAACGACTGGGAATAGTTGTTGGAGGGTGGGGGAAAGAGGGAACGATGGAAGAGAAAGGCATCGATACTAATATCCAGCTCCCACCCAACTATGATGATCACACAATTCAGTTCAGGGGTACAGCAAGAAAAGAGTATTGCTAATGCCCCAGATAACTGACTACTCATGAACTTGGGTCTGTGTGCTGAGTTGAAAAGAAAAAAAAAAAACAAAAGAAAAAAAAAAAAAAAAAAAAAAAAAAGTAGAAATGTATACAACTTTTAAATTTGCCCCTCCATCCATCCAGCTGCCATTGGCAGTCAGAGCCATTTCTAGGCATGTGCTATGGGCACCAATGTCTAGTGAGGATGCTTTGCACACTTTCATTGTAGAGTTGCTGTGCCTGGACAATGGGCAGGAGCCCGGAGAGAGCAGACAGTAGACTGACCATCATGGTTGCGGAACACCTTTGCAAATGCAGTCCCACCTACTTTTTAAACAGCAAGAATTCTAATGCATGATGGGGGAGGAGACAACAAAAAATGTACAGTTATACAGCAATAAACCAACCTCTGGATACCTGGGCCACAGGACCACTGGAAAACGGCCCATATGATTAAGCCCTTAGGGTTTCAACAAGGCAATTTTCAGGCAAAATTTGCAGTTAGTGTTAGCAGGGAAGTAGCATTAAGGATAAGTCATTTGGGGAGGGGGGCAGAGGTGAGAGAAGAAATGGATTAAGAAAAAATGGGGCCCTTGGCAAGATAGCAGTTTTTCCAACCACTAAGGACAACCTGGCATTTTTAGTAAGATTCGGTGGGTGCAAGTGTCCACCAGGCCACTAGAGTCTCTCCAGGCCCTAGGGCACTGCCTATAATTGCCTTGGATGATCCAACTCTGGGTGAGAGTGTGTTATCTTGCTTAGGGAAACAGTGGATAGAAAAGGCCCTGGGAGCCAGTCATGAGCCAAATGATCAGCATATGTAAATTACCGCAAGAATTTGTGTAATTCATGTAAGTACATAGTAAATACTTAATATTTAAAAAAAGATAAAACATATACATGACATGAATACAACTGAACATAAGTACATATGTATGGTAATAGAAAAGCACCCATACAAAGTACATAGGTGGCATGAGTGTCAATTTGGCACAGCACCACAAGCCTCTGTCTTTCTAGATGCCAGTAACTCGCATATTACAAGGCACATATTGCCAGTTGGACAAGAAATATAACTTAAATATGACTGGCAATACGGGGAACATACAATGGATTACTCTTCAGCAGAACAGATATTATTTGAAATAAGCTTAGTAATAAACTTTAGTTTCAAGGCTTTAAGCTCAGGCGTACAACTTCTCTTGTTTTTATGGCCCTAGAATTGCTGTGTAAACAGCCGCACGCTCTAACAATGGTTACACAAAAGTCAACTTTGGGTTTTAGCGCCATAACACAGCATTTATTTCAACTTCGGCCAGGAGACAACTCTACTGGCATCCAAACCAAAACACTAAAGATTAAATCATACAACTTGTTCTCTTTGTTTTATTGGCCTGCAGTTGCTGTGTAAAGTTTCCAAACACACACAAGAGACGGCACACCAATGGCTGCAAACAAATTTGCTGTATTGGATCAAGTACACTACATGTTACGGATCTTTACATCCTTCCTCAGGTGTCAAACAGCAAATGAAACATACACCATTATATATCATCAGGAGAGCAACCACACCCATCATGGCTAACTCCACCCTCTCCCATGATCACCAATGTCCATCTCTCACAAAAGTCTTTGCGGTCATCTGGCACTCCCACAGGCTACCACTAATACATAAACACTGACCGTCATAAAGGCACTTCCACCGATGGACTGCGGCGGCAGGACAGGCCCCAGCACCATGAGCAAGCAGCAGAGGGACAGCTACGACCTCAGGAAACGGCCATAAGTGAGGTGAGCAATGTTATCAATATCTCATCCCAGAGCCTGGATTCTGTTGAAATGTCTGTACTGGAAAAAGGTTTGGGGTTTGTGCCGACTCATGGTGACTCTCTGTTTGACTGGGAGGTTGATCTGTTCAAATTCACAAGGAGATTGAGATTAAAAGCCCATTTCAAAGATTCTGCCTATGAGGGTCCATGTGAGAACAGACTAACACGTTTTTTGCAGAGATCCAATTGGACTCCTGAGGAACAGTTTCCAGCAATAGATTTGTTTGAAAAAGCAGTTAAACAGGAAGTTAAACAGAAATGGGACAATAGCAAATATGCACATCCCAACCTCACTTATGCACAGAAACAAGCCCTTAAGAGACTGAGTGACAACCCTAACATTATAATCACTAAGGCAGACAAAGGGGGAGCCACAGTCGTACAGGATTTACAGGATTATCTGAAGGAGGGGTTCAGACAAGTACAGAATGAAAGACACTATGTCAAATGTGATGGTGATCCCACAGCCACAATAAAAGAAAAAGTAGACATATTATTGGCATCTGCTGTAGAGGACGGAGTGATTGACAGCACTACAGCAAGAGGGCTTAAAGTTGAACACCCGCTGGTCCCCCTGTTATACCTATTGCCCAAAGTCCATAAGCAATTGGTGAACCCCCCAGGACGCCCCATTGTGGCCAGTAGAGGGTCAGCATTATATCCATTAGCGGGGTTCCTCGACACGTACCTGCAACCGATTGTGGCATCTTTTCCACATTGCCTCAAGGACACTACAGATTTGCTAGTGAGACTGGAAAGTCTCTCAGAGATACCCAACGATATTATTTTCTGTAGTTTGGACATACAGAGTCTGTTTACAGCCATCCCCCAGGATGAGGCCATTTCTGTAATAGAGGATAGGCTACTTGAGACCAATTTGTCTAATGGACTGGTATATTTTTTACTCGATATATTGGAGTTGGTCCTTAGATCGAATTATTTTAAATTCCATGATGATATATATTTGCAGCGCCAGGGAGCCAGTATGGGATCTCCGGCAGCCCCGTCCATTGCAAATATTTTTGTGGAATCTCTTGAACGGTCCATGTTTTTGAAAAATCCGTTGTATGAAAAATATATTGTGCAGTACTTCCGCTTTGTGGATGACATTCTATTGTTATGGAAAGGCCCTAGGGAACTGCTCCTTGAGATGGTTGAGGAGACAAACAGGATGCATCCTACCATCAAATTTACCATGGAGGCATCTGGGGAAGGTGTGAGCTTCCTTGATGTATCCATTAAGGCATCAGAAGGGCGGTTTGTCACTAAACTGTATTGCAAGCCCACAGATCGCAACAATTTGTTGCGACATGATAGCCATCACAATTGTCATATAGTTAAGGCTATACCAAGGGGGCAGTTCCTTAGGGCCAGACGTATCTGCACCAACACGGATGATTATGATCGGGCCAGCCTGTCCATTCGCACTAAGTTCAAACAGAAAGGGTACGATGTCTCTAAAATTGAAAAGATTAGACAGGGAGTGCGAGCTATTGATAGGTCCACCTTACTGCATAGTTCCACTAGAAAAAGCAGCTCCAAGGGGATACCACTAGTCACCAACTTGGGGAAAAACACCACATTAATCAAAGAGTCCATACGTAGATTTTGGCCCCTGTTAAGCACTGATAAAGATATTGGGACACTTTTCAAAGAGGAACCCATATTTTCGATTAGGAGGGGTAGGACCATTCAGGACAGTGTTAGGCACACAGACACCGCCCCCAGGAGAGAAGAAGTGAACACGGGTAAACCAGGGACACACCCGTGTCTCAATTGTAATGTATGTAGTGGCATTATTAAAGGGGAGAGGGTTTGCCATCCACACACTGGGCGCAGAATAACCATCAAAGGCAGACACTACTGTTCTACACCTTGGGCTATCTATGGGCTTAAGTGCCCATGTGGGCTAATGTATGTGGGAGAGACCACGAGAGCAGTGAGGACCAGGATACAGGAGCACAAGAGGGCCATCAACAAGTATGCTGAAGGCGAGCGAAAGGGTTATGACACCTCGGTAGCAAGACACTTTGCTGCTATGGGACACAACGCAGCACAGCTGAGATGGTGTGTTCTTGAGGCACTAAATCCATCGAATAGAGGGGGTGATTTAGAGAAATTACTTAAACAAAAGGAATCCAGATGGATACATATGTTGGATGTAGTAGCCCCGAGAGGTATGAACGAGAGGTTACCTCTCAAATGCTTTTTATAGAAGATGTTTGCACAATTCCAAGACGCTGTTATAATGTGGCCAGTATACATGTTATCTATTTTGTATGTCATTTTTTAGGTGGAGTAGTGGCAGTCCATCGGTGGAAGTGTCTTTATGACGGTCAGTGTTTATGTATTAGTGGTAGCCTGTGGGAGTGCCAGATGACCGCAAAGACTTTTGTGAGAGATGGACATTGGTGATCATGGGAGAGGGTGGAGTTAGCCATGATGGGTGTGGTTGCTCTCCTGATGATATATAATGGTGTATGTTTCATTTGCTGTTTGACACCTGAGGAAGGATGTAAAGATCCGTAACATGTAGTGTACTTGATCCAATACAGCAAATTTGTTTGCAGCCATTGGTGTGCCGTCTCTTGTGTGTGTTTGGGTACTACCTAAAGCCGTGGGAGCAATCCGGCTGGGACAAGGCACCGGCATCAGTCACAGGCCAGGTTGACCTGTGAGACGCGCTCTCTGGGCATCTATAGTGTGTGGCTGTGTAAAGTTTCCCTGCTCCGTAATAATGGCTACACACAGGTCAACTCTGGCGTTTGCGGTCTGACATGAGCCATTATCACTCTGGCCAAGAGATTACTCTACTGGCATTCAAAACGGAACATAGTGCAGCAAGCAAAAACTGGCTTATACAGATATTTTCTATCAAACATCAATCCATTTGGGCTGGTTTCAACCACTCCACATGTTTAGGGAGAACGATAAGAGAAGAACTAAATCTTTCCAGTTCCACGATTCTAGAGGATTTCAAAACTGACAGAGGAAGATGAATCATTTTGAGAAGGAAACACTGCTCACCAGGCCACCATGCCAAAATGGGAGCAGAACCAGACGTAGCCAGACTAAACGGCACAGGTAGAAGGAAAGTCCGCTCAACCAACAGGCATGGAAATCCAATCTTTATTGGCAAATCATTCTGGACAGACATTTCAGCTCACGCGTATCGGAGCACAAACACTTCTCATAAAGTGCTAAAATGCTCTCTCAGTAGCAGCAATTTATACATGTGTAGTCACGCTCAGATGGGCAGATCAGTGCACTGAGGAGGGGATTATTTAGCTTCCTCATCCTGAACCTAAAATTCCACCAATGTAAGTTGTTTTAACTTTTTCTTTGTCAAAAAAAATTATTGTGTTTTAAAAATAATATAACAAAGTATAACACAATACAACAATATTATGCAAATACAAAAATACCAGGTACATTTAAAGGGAACCTGAAATACCTTAAAAAAAGAGCTTCAGTTACCTGGGGCTTCAACCAGCCCCCTGCAGCCGCCCTGTGCCCACGCTGTCACTCAAAGATCTTCCAGGTTCCCTACTGCGGCTTACTTTCGTATCTGCCAGTCGATGGCCACTGCGCCTGTGCGGCCCTGGCAACAAGCGTCCTCTTTCATGCTCCTGCGTCCTGTGCAAGCGAGGTAGATTTTCTCATACTGAGGATGCACGCGGCCAAGGCCGCGCAGGCTCAGTGGCTGTTGACTTGCAAGTCGGCGGTAGCGAAAGTGATCCGCGGCGGGGGACCGGAGGATCATTTGGTAATGTTGTGGGCACAGGGCGGCTGCAGGGGGCTGGCAGAGCCATAGGTAAGTGAAACTATTTTTATTTTAAACTATCTTCAGGTCCGGTTTAACTTCCACATACCGCGGAGGAACTGTTACAGTATTACATTCAGATGTCAGCAGCATCAAGGCAACAAGTACCGACATCTTAAAGTCTACATAAAGCACAAGGTTTTTGCTTTTATTACGGGCTACCATGCAGAATCGGTGGGTCTTCTGATCTAGACTACAGGCACTGTACCTGAGTTTCTAACATTTAAAGAACAAGCGACACTTATGCTAACCGAGAAATAAAAAACACATATATAAGTAGATACATACTAGTTCTACTTACATAACAGATGCATTGTACTGTCCACGTTATGATTACCTGTGAATTTTATAAAGGAAAAGCAGAGCAATACTATTCTAGACAGTTTCCATCTTGGTTACCTTTGACCTCCTGACATTTCCTCCTCAGTATTTTTTTTCTCCTCTTGCTAATTGTGTATTTCAGGGGTGCCCACACTTTTTCGGCTCGCGAGCTACTTTTAAATTCGCTGAGGCCAGGAGATCTACCGACGTTTCAAAGGCAACCGCCCCCCCCCTCCCTGGAACTCCCCTGCAAAGGTACTTAGGTATAGGTCCCTTCAGTATAGGTTAGCTAGGTGTCTGTGCCTCCAGTGTAGGTTAGCTAGGTGTCTGTGCCTCCAGTGTAGGTTAGCTAGGTGTCTGTGCCTCCAGTGTAGGTTAGCTAGGTGTCTGTGCCTTCAGTGTAGGTTAGCTAGGTGTCTGTGCCTCCAGTGTAGGTTAGCTAGGTGTCTGTGTCTCCAGTGTAGGTTAGCTAGGTGTCTGTGCTCCAGCTGGGTGCCTCCAGTGTAGGTTAGCTGGGTGCCTCCAGTGTAGGTTAGCTGGGTGCCTCCAGTGTAGGTTAGCTGGGTGCCTCCAGTGTAGGTTAGCTGGGTGCCTCAGTGTAGGTTAGCTGGGTGCCCTTAGTGTAGGTTAGCTGGGTGCCCTTAGTGTAGGTTAGCTGGGTGCCCTTAGTGTAGGTAAGCTGGGTGCCTCCAGTGTAGCTGGGTGCCCTTAGTGTAGGTAAGCTGGGTGCCCTTATTGTAGGTTAGCTGGGTGCCCTTAGTGTAGGTAAGCTGGGTGCCCTTAGTGTAGGTAAGCTGGGTGCCTCAGTGTAGGTTAGCTGGGTGCCTCCAGTGTAGGTTAGCTGGGTGCCTCCAGTGTAGGTTAGCTGGGTGCCTCCAGTGTAGGTTAGCTGGGTGCCTCCAGTGTAGGTTAGCTGGGTGCCTCCAGTGTAGGTTAGCTGGGTGCCTCCAGTGTAGGTTAGCTGGGTGCCTCCAGTGTAGGTTAGCTGGGTGCCCCCAGTGTAGGTTAGCTGGGTGCCCCCAGTGTAGGTTAGCTGGGTGCCTCCAGTGTAGGTTAGCAGGGTGCCTCCAGTGTAGGTTAGCTGGGTGCCCATAGTGTAGGTAGGTTAGCTGGGTGCCTCAGTGTAGGTTAGCTGGGTGCCTCAGTGTAGGTAGGTTAGCTGGGTGCCTCAGTGTAGGTTAGCTGGGTGCCTCAGTGTAGGTTAGCTGGGTGCCTCAGTGTAGGTTAGCTGGGTGCCTCAGTGTAGGTTAGCTGGGTGCCTCAGTGTAGGTTAGCTGGGTCCCTCAGTGTAGGTTAGCTGGGTGCCTCAGTGTAGGTTAGCTGGGTGCCTCAGTGTAGGTTAGCTGGGTGCCTCAGTGTAGGTTAGCTGGGTGCCTCAGTGTAGGTTAGCTGGGTGCCTCAGTGTAGGTTAGCTGGGTGCCCTTAGTGTAGGTTAGCTGGGTGCCCTTAGTGTAGGTAAGCTGGGTGCCCTTAGTGTAGGTAAGCTGGGTGCCCTTAGTGTAGGTAAGCTGGGTGCCCTTAGTGTAGGTAAGCTGGGTGCCCTTATTGTAGGTTAGCTGGGTGCCCTTAGTGTAGGTAAGCTGGGTGCCTCAGTGTAGGTTAGCTGGGTGCCTCAGTGTAGGTTAGCTGGGTGCCTTCAGCGTAGGTAAGCTGGGTGCCTTCAGCGTAGGTTAGCTGGGTGCCCTTAGTGTAGGTAAGCTGGGTGCCCTAAGTGTAGGTAAGCTGGGTGCCCTAAGTGTAGGTAAGCTGGGTGCCCTTAGTGTAGGTTAGCTGGGTGCCCTAAGTGTAGGTAAGCTGGGTGCCCTTAGTGTAGGTTAGCTGGGTATAGGAGCCCGGGTGCACGGAACTTACCTCCCTCCAGCTCCAGCGGTGGCGTCCTGGCTTCACTCCCTCAGCCGCGGTTGCCTGGAGGGCAGATATGCAGTTCGGGGGCTGAGAGAAGCTCCGGCGGGCAGCGTGAATGGAGGCGGAAGTATTGTCTCCAGCGCCGCCCATCTGCCATGACACTGCGTCGCCGCCCCTGGCCTCTCTGCCGCGCCCCTGTCCTCCCCGCAAGATAATAGCGGCCAGCAACATAGTCCGACAGGACGCGTAAGCTGCTGGCTGCAAAATTCAATGGGACGCGGCCGCGATCTACCAATCAGGTGGTCGCGATCTACCGGTAGATCGCGATCGACCTATTGGGCAGCCCTGGTGTATTTGTTACCCTCCCTCCTCCCAGAGTCTTCAGACACTACCACTGAGGTCTACACTAGGAAGTGCACTGTCTTATGTCATTAGAAGGAGGGGGAACTAAAGGGAAGAGGATGAATATATTATAGATGAAAAGACCCCCAGCATGTAACTGCTTGGCAATGGCAATTAAAGGGCCAGTGCTCCTAAGGTATGTGATAACTCCAAACAGCAGAAAAAGTTTTGAAAGTTTCGAATGCAGGATTAGCATATTTATCACTAATAAACTCAGACCAGTTGCTGTTGAAATTTGATTTTTATGGTGACAATCCCGCTTTAACATCTGAGAGACACAACACATTCCCCAATTGTAACCAAATTTAAAGCCAAACAAATAATACATACAGCACAAAACAATGTAGTGCAATTTGGTTGGGGTATGTACAGCCTAACACTGGTCGATTTGCCATCAGATTCGACCAACAGATAGATCCCTCTCTGATCGAATCTGATCAGAGAGGGATCGTATGGCCACCTTTACTGCAAACAGATTGTGAATCAATTTCAGCCTGAAACCGATCACAATCTATGGAGCTGGAGCTGCCCTCCCCCCCCCCGCATACATTACCTGCTCCGGCCGGCGCGAGTCCCCTGGTCTCTGCTGTCTTCTTCTCGCTCCGGGTTCCGGTTACTGAACTTCCTGTCCAGGGGAAGTTTAAACAGTAGAGGGCGCTCTACTGTTTAAACTTCCTGCCGGGACAGGAAGTTCTGTGTAGCAGGAACGGCCCGGAGCGGAGAAGAAGACAGCGGACCAGGGGACTCGCGCCGGCCGGAGCAGGTAATTTATATCCGCTGTATTGCGTCGGTCGTCGGGCATTCGAACGTGCTATCGACGCACTCCCGACCCCCGAAAAATCTTCCGCACGGACGGATCGACAGGAGTCGACGGGAATGATGGATTTCGGACGGAAATCCATCGTTCTGTCAGCGGTGTGCGCGGCGATTTCACGGCCGTTTCGATCACTGTGATCGAAACGGCCGTATTTCGGCGGGAAAATCGTTAGGTGTATGGGCCTAACGAGAAGGAGTATAGAAGTAGAGAGGAATTTTGCCAGTCAGATGGTTTATTAGATCTTCCAGGCAAGTTGTAAGATTTGCTTTAAGCGTGTGCCAATCGGGAGCACTAAAGAGTGTTTTTGTTAGCAGATCAATATCCAGGAAAAAAAGCCACTAAATAAACTAGTTTCTTCATAGCACTGCAGTTCTAAACAAACCAAATAAACCTTTTACTGTAACCCGCTTCATCTCTCGAAATTCCATACATTCATTTTAATCATGGCAAAGTAAACACGGGAGTTAATTGATCTTAGCATACAAGAAACGCAATCGCCTCCAAACTATTTTCATTGAGTTGAACTGTGTTACCGTGGTAAGAAAACATTTTGTCAAGGTTAAACAAAGTATTCAGTGGCAGCCGCTGCCTCTCTCAGCAGGACTGGAGGGTAATGTGAACCATGCCGAAAAAGGCAAAAAAAGATGGTTTGGCTTCGCAGTATCATAAACGGCATATAAGAACTTGTCCTGTCTTATTGTATCCCCTAGCGTGAGTCAAATATAAAGCAGCGCCTGGGGGAAGTCCCGTTCTGCAGCAGAATGGATCATTCCCATTTATCTCACAATCTGCTAAGAGTTCTTAAAATTCGCTCACTTGGCAAGTGCGGAATTATCATGAGGAATGAAACCATTTCAGAACTATGAGATCATGCCGAATTCCATGAACCTGACACTCTCGGTGATCGTCCGGGCCTGGGCACTGTTTTGACTTACAGGTAATCCCACTTCATTAATTCATTTAACATGGAAATTATTGGGGGAGAGAAAGAAACAGCATGTCAGGGAAACCACAAGTGCTTTCTATATAGGCTGGAATTCATAACATACACCGGATAGGCGATAATCTGCATTTCCTTCCAGGGACTCAGCACCGCGGCAATATTACTCAATATTGTTGTAATTTCCTCCGAATATTAAATGTCAAAGTCATCCAAGAAGAATCTCAGATGGAGCTGAAAAATAAAATATGGATTGACACCATGACTTGCTGCAGGGAAAGCCTCGGGGCTTTGCTAGAAGCATTTTGATGTGTTTGTGGTTGGGTAAAATCATTACAGCAACGGGGTCATCGGTGGAAAAAAGCATGACGTAAATTACACCAATTAAAGCTGAACTCCCTCCTGCACAAGGCTAAAAACACAGTGGAAATACACTCCAGGAATTTCAGAAACGCTACCATCCCTCTCGGCCTCTGGAAGAGCCAAGGGAACAGTGTGGCAGATTTGCCAAAGCCAATGAAGGAAAACCGGAGCAAAACGGTTACAAGAACGGTCTCTGATTGGTCACCCTCATCAACTGCTCCAATCATTGCATCAGTTTTGCTCCAATGTTTCTAACATTGGTTTTGATAAATCTACCTCAGTTTACAAATATAAATACATAATAACTTTATTTACATCTGCTCATCTCAACCACCTCTCCTACTGCTCTTCTTATGTTGCCCTTCTTTGCCATTCCCTCTATTGGCAGCCGTTTGCCCAAACATTCCAGTCCAAACTCAACGCTTTCTAACAAAGTTCTCTGTTAGTGCCCCCCTCCATACATTTCCTCATTAGGGACCAAATGGGTACCATATACCAACCTATCTGCAATCACTCTGTACACAAAACCTGCTGATTTCCCCCCTTTGGTCACCTTCTCTCACTTTCATATCCAGGACTTCTCATTAACTTCAAACCCACTTTGGAACTCTCTTCCACATCTCCACTGCCATACTTTGAGCTTTGAACCTTCAAGTGCACCTTTAAAATGTACCTCTTCAGACAAGCACAGAATCTGTCAATTACCTTCAAGCACATATCTATATTTGTATCAGATGTCAAAAGACTGACTGCCTCTTTTGCTAGATCGCTAGGTCACCTTTATATCTACTTGTTACTGAACCCTAGTGTGTAAGCTCCTCCCCAAGTGTTACTTGCCTCTGCTGTAATTCTTCTATCAAATGATCACGTACCTACATCACTTGATGTTATCATACTGCGCATTACAGGGGTTATTTCTTACTCCTGTGAAGTTGAATAATTGCAAATACTGTCAAATTTAAAAATGACCAATTGATCTTGGGATACCTTTTCAGCAGTAGTGCTTTTAGAATTCTTTAGACCCACTTCAAAAGTCCAAGTGGTGCTAATTCTTCACAACTTTACTGGTACTGTTATGGATATTATGGACTCAACCACCAGTAGTTGGTGTGCACAGGGTGCAAATACAAACTAGTCTTCACCAGTGTGTCCGCAGGGAAAAATAAACTGCTTGCCCAAGCAGGAAATAGATTAATTGCTGGTAACCAACAGGTTGTGGCCCTTTGAATTACCCTACTGGAGCCGGAGAAAAAAATATCACTGTGGTCTGGACATGTCCAGACATTGTTAATGTCCGAAGCAGAGGTGAGGGATGGCTGAAAGCACGCAATGTCAAGGTCACAGGCTGGTAAATACAGGCAATAGCAAGGTCTCAGGCCAAGATCACAAGTGTGTGTGTGTGTGTGAGTATATGAGTGTGAGTGTGTGTGAGTGTGTGTGAGTGTGTGTGAGTGTGTGTGAGTGTGTGAGTGTGTGAGTGTGTGTGTGTGTGTGTGTGTGTGTGTGTGTGTGTGTGTGTGTGTGTGTGTGTGTGTGTGTAGCGGTGCATACGAGACAATCTCGTGGTGGGCGGGGGAGCGTGAGGACAATGAAGTTGGCTGAAACTCGGGCAAGTTGATATGCCGGCGGATCAATGGCGGAGAGTCTGTACGGATGCATGACTATCAGCCACCACAGACGACTCTGATCATGCGTGTGTACGAGGCTTAAAAGTGAGTTGAGCTGTGTATAGAGTGAGAGTTTGTGAGCATATCTGCTGTATTTTCTTAGCTGAAGCTTTGCTACTTGCGTGAGATGAAATAAAGGAATTGTTGGTCTGCTTGTGGTGTATGGCCCCTCATCTCGTCACGATCACTGACCCACTTCTGACATTATCATATAAGCCACATCATTCCCTTACTGCAGTATGCTTCACAGATTAATAAAATAAATAATTTATTATTGTCCAGTAGGTGTTTAATATAAAAATGGCTGATTCACTTGGGGCAAAACAAAAAGACCAAATAAATCCCAAGACTACCACTGGCATCCAATTCTGAACACTATATAAGAAAAAGTCCAGAAGCCATAAAATAAACACTGAAATATATACAGAAATAAAAGCTGCAGAAAGCCTATCTTCCCATCTTGAAAACAAGCTGTGCCTATGATGTGAACGTGGCGTTATGAGGTGTTTATGAAACCGAGAGTGGCCACAGAATTTTTAGAAGGTGATTTAAAGCATTCTGCTCTGCAATCTGATATTACACGCTGCTCTGCTGAATACATTGTTTTGGGCCTTTGGATAGTTTAGACTAGCTTTGATTTACATCTTTCTACAAACTTTCTTCAAACATATAATCACCTTGTTTGTTTGAGAACCACTGGCATATCTGGTCTTGCCTTTATATTACGCAAGGAAAAATTATACATTCAGTTTCCTAGGCAATATTCAAATAATCCATCCTTGACTGTCAGTCAAGCACAAGTCAAACTCTGGTCCCTGTAATTTAAGCGGGGACACCACTAGGCACAGGTCCGTGGAAGCACGATATAGTGCGAAGCGGCCATCAGGAGTTTAGTGCCCAGCACCCACCACACCTTTCACATCTCACAGCACTGGTATGTCCTTTTCACTATAAAGCTGTACCACATGTGTGTTGTTTTGGACTGTGCCTCACTTCTGGACAATAAATGTTTTTCTGCAGTGCCGATCCCTCTCCCTTCTTTGACCTCATCAGTGCTATCACTTTAGGACCAGAGCATGCAGAACACACCCAAGTGAGCGAGTTGTGATAATCCTGCCTACCCTTTAACCAATTACCGGCATTCTGACTTATTAAAACCTCCTGTTTGAGCCTGTTAACGGCAACAGGACGGTTTAATAAGTCGCTCGCTATAGCCGCCGCTACG
Source organism: Hyperolius riggenbachi (assembly GCF_040937935.1). Lineage (NCBI taxonomy): Eukaryota > Metazoa > Chordata > Amphibia > Anura > Hyperoliidae > Hyperolius > Hyperolius riggenbachi. The sequence continues at coordinate 389,210,928 of NC_090650.1, read as the reverse complement.
CACGTGTGCACACCACTCCTGCCATCGTTTCCATCAGGACTCCGTGTTAAGTGATTGGGGAAGGTACTTTACCCAATAACAATGCTTGCAATGAATGGACATGACCGCGATCAGCGTCCACGTCCATTCATAAAACAGGAAGCTGTCCCAGTTTAGTAAAATGTAAAAAAAAAAAAAAAAAAAAGTGAACACTTCCTATAAAATGGGAGAGTGTTCACTAGCGCCATCTTGTGGCCAAAAATTTAGGGTAAAAACCCTTGGGGGTGAACTGGTTAAGATGCCAGCTATCCTATGGAGTAGTGCCAACTGTCTCTTTACCTGCCTATAGGGTGCATTTACTTACCTATGAGTGACTGCTCCCTAGCCCCCTGTGTATATTTGGGCCTCCCTCTCATCTGCTCCAGTACCGCAGGTTAAAGTACCCATGGCAATGTCGCACGTCTCTGGCTGACACGGTACATGCAACAAACACAATTGCTAACTTCCAGTCAGAGCAATATCCTGCCTCTATCTGGCCAGCAGACGCTAGTCAGCCAATCAGGTGCACTGTCATACACCCCTTGCCTGCTGTACCATACCTAGCAGGAATTACATAGATTAGCATTCAGGTGGGAGGCTTCGGTTGGACGCAATCGTGAATTGCGTCGTTTACAGGGACGCCCCGTGTAGGCACATCTCCCACACGGTCCCCTCCCTAACCACTCACCTGTCAACCGCATCCTAGAAGCTGCAAAAAATAAATTTAAAATCACAAACACTGGTCCACATGACAGCCCAGGGGCCCCAGGTGGGGTGAGTTCCCTGGAGGTGAGAGGTCCTAATCTATGTAATTCCTGCTAGGTATGGTACAGCAGGCAAAGGGTGTATGACAGTGCACCTGATTGGCTGACTAGCGTCTGCTGGCCAGATAGAGGCAGGATATTGCTCTGACTGGAAGTTAGCAATTGTGTTTGTTGCAGTTGGCATTCAGTTTAGAGGTGGTGGGGTGAGTTCCCTGGAGGTGAGAGGTCCAGGGCTTGCCCGCACTTCCCTCTAGGTGTCGCATGGTGGTTTGGGGGCCCCAGTGAGTGAGAGACCTGGGGCCCCTGGGCTGTCATGTGGACCAGTGTTTGTGATTTTAAATTTATTTTTTGCAGCTTCTAGGATGCGGTTGACAGGTGAGTGGTTAGGGAGGGGACCGTGTGGGAGATGTGCCTACACGGGGCGTCCCTGTAAATGACGCAATTCACGATTGTGTCCAACCGAAGCCTCCCACCTGAATGCTAATCTATGTAATTCCTGCTAGGTATGGTACAGCAGGCAAAGGGTGTATGACAGTGCACCTGATTGGCTGACTAGCGTCTGCTGGCCAGATAGAGGCAGGATATTGCTCTGACTGGAAGTTAGCAATTGTGTTTGTTGCAGTTGGCATTCAGTTTAGAGGTGGTGGGGTGAGTTCCCTGGAGGTGAGAGGTCCAGGGCTTGCCCGCACTTCCCTCTAGGTGTCGCATGGTGGTTTGGGGGCCCCAGTGAGTGAGAGACCTGGGGCCCCTGGGCTGTCATGTGGACCAGTGTTTCTGACACGGTACATGCCAGGAGGTGCAGTCCATTGATGAACTACATCTTGCCAGCTGGGGTCATATGACAACACCTTGGGGACATCAGGCTGCAGGTTGGCTGGAGGCCTGCTGCTGCATTGTTTATAAACGTCTCTGGCCGCCTCCGCTCACCACCACTGTCATCAGGATCACTGTCCAGCAAAAAGCAGGAAGGGAAAAAAGAAGGCAAAAGGGCGGCGGCGGCGAGGGGCGGAGTATAATGACAGAGAGCAGGAGGGGGGGAAAAAAGGCAGAAGGATGGCCATGAGGGGCGGAGTATAATGATAGAGAGCAGAGCAGCACTAAAATATACACTTTTTCTAAGTTAATTGAAGCTGCAGTGAGGGGGGATGACACAGCACGCATGTTGTACAGCCGCATGCGCAGTACCAACAGAGCAGCACAATCTGCGAAGCTGCACATTCTGTCACTACACCGGCTACTGCTGGAGATCACGCGCAGGCTGCGCGCGCATCTCCTTCTTTGAGGGGCGTAACTCCGCCCCGCCGTCAGTCTCTGAGCAGCGATCGCCGCTCGAGAGACTGTTAGACGGCGCAATCTATTTACTGTGTACAGCGCTGAGATCTGCAGCAGCGCTGTACTGGGGACAGCCGTGTGACACGGCTGTCCCCTCCATAGGCTGGGGAGTGATCGGCTGTCATAGGCTGAAGCCTATGACAGCTGATCACGCTGATTGGCTGGCGGGGGGAGGGAGCAGGGAAGTAGGAAAAAAACCCCATAAAACAATTATAATAATAATAAAAAAAAAATAAACACATTGGCATTGGCATCAGACCTGTTGGTGGGGAGAAAAGGGGGGGGGGGGGGGGGGGGGGGGAATCACTAGTGTGCTGTGTTGTGCCGCCCTGCAGCTTGGCCTTAAAGCTGCAGTGGCCTATTTAGAAATAAATAGCCTGGTCTTAAGGGGGGTTTAGCACTTTGGTCCTGAAGTGGTTAAATGGAAACGTCCATATCCCTCTCAGTTAAGGTTTCAGTTAAGGTTTCCTTAAATGTTGACATTATTATACAGCCACATACAGGTCCTTCTCAAAAAAATCGCATATTGTGATAAGGTTCATTACTTTCTGTAATGTACTAATAATCATTAGACTTTTATATATTTTAGATTCATTACACACAACTGAAGTAGTTCAAGCCTTTTATTGTTTTATTATTGATGATTTTGGCATACAGCTCATGAAAACCCAAAATTCCTATCTCAAAAAATTAGCATATCATGAAAAGGTTCTCTAAACGAGCTATTAACCTAATCATCTGAATCAACTAATTACTCTAAACACCTGCAAAAGATTCCTGAGGCTTTTAAAAGCTCCCAGCCTGGTTCATTACTCAAAACCGCAATCATGGGTGAGACTGCCGACCTGACTGCTGTCCAGAAGGCCATCATTGACACCCTCATGCAAGAGGGTAAGACACAGAAAGAAATTTCTGAATGAATAGGCTGTTCCCAGAGTGCTGAATCAAGGCACCTCAGTGGGAAGTCTTTGAGAAGGAAAAAGAGTGGCAGAAAACGCTGCACAACGAGAAGAGGTGACCGGACCCTGAGGAAGATTGTGGAGAAGGACAGATTCCAGACCTTGGGGTACCTGCGGAAGCAGTGGACTGAGTCTGGAGTAGAAACATCCAGAGCCACCGTGTACAGACGTGTGCAGGAAATGGGCTACAGGTGCTGCATTCCCCAGGTCAAGCCACTTTTGAACGAGAAACAGCGTCAGAAGCGCCTGACCTGGGCTACAGAGAAGCAGCGCTGGACTGTTGCTCAGTAGTCCAAAGTACTTTTTTCAGATGAAAGCAACCTTTGCATGTCATTCGGAAATCAAGGTGCCAGAGTCTGGAGGAAGACTGGGGAGAGGGAAATGCCAAAATGCCTGAAGTCCAGTGTCAAGTACCCACAGTCTGTGATGGTCTGGGGTGCCATGTCAGCTTCTGGTGTTGGTCCACTGTGTTTTATCAAGGGCAGGGTCAATGCAGCTAGCTATCAGGAGATTTTGGAGCACTTTATGCTTCCATCTGCTGAAAAGCTTTATGGAGATGAAGATTTCATTTTTCAGCACGACCTGGCACCTGTTCACAGTGCCAAAACCACTAGTAAATGGTTTACTGACCATGGTATTACTGTGCTCAAATGGCTTGACAACTCTCCTGACCTGAGCCCCATAGAGAATCTGTGGGATATTGTAAAGAGAGAGTTGAGAGACGCAAGACCCAACACTCTGGATGAGCTAAGGCCGCTATCGAAGCATCCTGGGCCTCCATAACACCTGAGCAGTGCCACAGGCTGATTGCCTCCATGCCACGCCGCATTGAAGCAGTCATTTCTGCAAAAGGATTCCCGACCAAGTATTGAGTGCATAACTGAACAATTATTTGAAGATTGACTTTTTTTGTTTTAAAAACACTTTTCTTTTATTGGACGGATGAAATATGCAAATTTTTTGAGATAGGAATTTTGGGTTTTCATGAGCTGTATGCCAAAATCATCAATATTAAAACAATAAAAGGCTTTAACTACTTCAGTTGTGTGTAATGAATCTAAAATATATATAAGTCTAATGTTAATCAGTACATTACAGAAAATATTGAACTTTACCACAATATGCTAATTTTTTTGAGAAGGACCTGTACATGTAAAACATGTGATCATCAACACAATACAACCACAAGTTTAATTTCCGAAGCATGTCAACGTTGAAGAAGAATACATTTCATTTAAAAATGTAAAAAAGAGAGGAGCGCTCTGAGATTTCCAGCAATGATAGATCAATTAACACTAGGAAAGGTCTCACCTAGTATTAGTGTGGCCGGTACAGCGTACTCAGCCGCGATTCGCATGCGTCCCTCTTAGGCAGCCGGGGACCGGACTCTCCGTGGCAGCAAGGCAGAGACAGGGCGGAGGCGACGTCACCAGCTCCAGACCTCCTTGCGATGGTAGCGAGGACGTCTGTTCAAACACACGCTGAAAGGCGTGGTGAGCAGCGTCCAATTGTCCGTGAATGGTAAAAATAGAGGCAGGGGAATAGACTGGCCACAGTGTTACAATATGGCACAAAATACATATGGGACTATAAAATAAAGGTTTATTAAAATGAAGTCCCTGTCTCTGCCTTGCTGCCACGGAGAGCCCGGTCCCCGGCTGCCTAAGAGGGACGCATGCGAATCGCGGCTGAGTACGCTGTACCGGCCACACTAATACTAGGTGAGACCTTTCCTAGTGTTAATTGATCTATCATTGCTGGAAATCTCAGAGCGCTCCTCTCTTTTTTACATATTCCTCTAGTGATTAACATGGGAGCAGCCGAGTGATTGTCGGGTGGCCAGATCGCACCTTGAGGGGCTCACTACCCCAGAACTTTTTACTTTCATTTAAAAAGGAACTGTAGTGAAAATAACAATTACAGTATATTCTGGCGTATAAGACTACTTTTTAACCCTTGAAAATCGTCTGAAAAGTCAGGGGTCGTCTTATACGCCGGGTGTCATTGATGCCGGGTGATACGCCCCATCCTGTTACCGCCTCTCAGATCTCGCTGCTGAGGACTGTAGTGAAGCGGCGCAGGTGTACATGTGTGAGATCTGACAGGCAGGGAAGGAGGTAAATATGATACAAGAGCAGGCCAGACGGGTCAAAGAGGCGTGTTTTATGGGCACAGCGCGATCTATTATTCCATACCGCTCTGATAAACAGGTAAACAAGGAGAGCTGACCAATACAATTAGGGAGAGTTGACCAAACCAGTCAATTGCCTATATACTGTTATATACTGGGTGCCACATACAGTACAGCACCAGTATCTGTTCATACACCGCACCAGTAAATGATTTTTTTTTTATTTTTATTTGGTGTGCGTTGGAAGAGGGGTAGTCTTATACGGCGAGTATATCCCAAAGCTCTATATTTTAACTGGGAGAGTTGGGGGGGTCGTCTTATACGCCAGACTATACGGTAATAACATTGTCTATGCTTTTATAATATTCATTCATGAATTATTTAGTCAGTGTTTGACCACTGTAATCTTTCCTCTCCCTAATTTACTTTTTTGAAACTTATCACAGGCGACATCATCTTTCATTCTGGCAAGTGATCTATGCAGAATGTTCGTTTATTGAGTTCTAAAGCCAGTACAAAAACATAGCTGGTCTCTCAGAATGCTCCGGGGGAGAAGCTTTAGTAGGAAATCGGGGTTACGTACCAACATACAGCAATACATAGATACTAGTAGACCTAAGCCCGTTTAAAAACGGACTCTAGGTCTGTTTCTCACCGCCACATGTCAGTGCGCATGCGCGCACACCCACCCGCCGCACATGTGCACACGCCCGCCCAGCTAACTGGTCCCATCCTAACTGTCCGTGCTGCTCACATGCACAGTAGCAAAAAGCACAGACCCGAGGACACATTTATTAGGTAGGATAGCAAGTGTTTCTGTTGTTGAAACCTGAATATTTAACATAAAAGTGGGTATCCTGAATAATTTACAGCATTCTACAAGACTGGGGTAGGATAGCTGTGATAGCTGTTTGTGAGCAGCACAATGCAGTTCTCATATCAGCGTTTTCATTATGGGGAAACCACTCGCTGTTTTCATTTTGCTATGGCATTTCTAACATTGAAACCCTGAGAAAAAGAATAAAAGGCTTAATCAAATGCATTGGTGGCTTGGAAAGCATGCTGGTCTGTACCTGTGGGGACTTGTGCGAGCGCCAGCAGTACTGGTGGCTATGGAGGCTGGCCAGCACTATATTCTCATCAGTATCCACTTGCCCAAACCGCAGCGTCTCTTGTGTGTCATTACAGACGACAATATGGCTGAATATCAACTCCTCTGCCTCAGGGCACTGGTTCTGCAAGACAAAAGAGCCGACTGTTTCAAGACTTCAACCTTAAAATTCATTCTGCATATTCATTTCTACAGACAAGTTACATATGAAAGTCTAAAGAAGAAAATGTTAAATGCATCAGCCACAGCAAAATAGCAATTTTAAATGGCTATTTACCAAATTTAAAGAAAACCCTAGGTGGATATTCGGGGGCAGATGGGGCACAAAGGCATGTTTCTCTGCCTAATGACATGGCTCTGGCAACTGCCGCTCTCTGCCCCCTCCAGCACTGCGCTATAGCCCCCCTAGGTTTAACAACAAGATTTGTTGCTAACTCAGTGGTAAACAGAGGGGAGAGGAATTTTCTTGTTCAAAACGCCCGCCAGGGGCGGTCCTGCAGGGTTTCCATTGCGGCTATTGGGCAGCTCTCTCTCTGGCCACGCCCCCTTCTGCTTCCCCACCTCCCTGCACGCTATGAGAGACACACAGTCTCTCCATGCAGCGTTCTGACCTAACGGGTCACAAAAGTGAAAGTGGGAAATTGCGGCCCACGGGAGTGGCGGGTTTTGTGGCTACCTGATCCGTTCAGCCTTGCGAATCAGGTAGCCTACCCTTTTATTCATTTTTTGAGCCCACCTCGGGCTCGCTTTAAAGGGAGTCTGAAGTGAGATTTAAAAAAAACAAACAAATACAAAACTAAAAAAACTAAACAGATGCTCACCTAAGGAGAGGGGAGGCTTTGGGTCCTATAGCCTCTCCTGGTCCCTGCGTTTCCCACGCAGGATCACCTGTTAGTACAAAGCTAACAGTGGCACAACTGATATTAACCGTTTCCAATTCAATTTTGCAATCACCGACATCCCCGACAGCACTTACTTTTTTTCCGGTGTGCTGGGAAAGGGGGGATTTGTGGAATATCGGGAATCCCGAAATTGCAGTGGCGGCAGTGATCCGGAGGGCCTGTACCTCCTCACTGTAGAACGAGGGGGCGATCTAGCATCAAGGGGAGGTAGTGGGACTGGTGCTGGTTTGTCTGCTGTAGCTCCGCCAGTGGCGCTGGAGCAGATTAAAGTGTCTGACTTTGTCCAAGACTTTGATGCACATAGGGCATGCCGGACTACACCCAGCAATGGCGCTCCTAGATACAGCCTAAAATGCAGCCATGTAATATTTATATTACATGGCACAATAGCAGAGGGTGGGGCTTAAGGTTAACGGTACAATTTTTCCTTCAGATTTTATCTTTTGATGCACTTTTTATGATCAAATTGTATAGAAAACTGCACTATTTGTGGCACAAATCAATGTGATACGATTCTTTGGTCAATCGGAAAAGGAAAAATTATTGATCCCAAAGTTGGATTTTATGATCGAATTGGAACGTAAAACCTTCTTAAATCATTACGTTGATGGGAACAATCGATAATTATCTCCCAATTAGTTACGAACATTCAAACCACATCGAAAGATAACATCTGATGAAAAAATTGTACCATTAATGGACACCTTAAAGAGAACCCGAGGTGGGTTTGAAGAATATTATCTGCATACAGAGGATGGATCTGCCTATACAGCCCAGCCTCTGTTGCTATCCCAAACCCCCCTAAGGTCCCCCTGCACTCTGCAATCCCTCATAAATCACAGCCACGCTGCTGACAAACAGCTTGTCAGAGCTGGCTGTGTTTATCTCTATAGTGTCAGTGTGCTGCTCTCCCCGCCTCCTGCAGAACTCCAGTCCCCGCCTGCATCCCTTCCCTCACTGCTGATTGGAGGGAAGGGACGGGGGCAGGGACCGGAGCTATGCAGGAGGCGGGGGAGCAGCTGAGACTGACACTACAGATGTAAACACAGCCTCACAGCATGGCTGTGATTTATGAGGGATTGCAGAGTGCAGGGGGACCTTAGTGGGGTTTGGGATAGCAACAGAGGCTGGGCTGTATAGGCAGATCCAGCCTTTGTATGCAGATAACATTCTTTAAACACACCTCGAGTTCTCTTTAAAGCGCAATTGAAACCATAAAAATCAAATTTCAACAGCAACTGTATGCATGTATTAAGTGATAAAGATGCTAATCCTGCATTCAAAAATGTTTCTGCTGTTATGGTTTGGAGTTATTACATACCTTAGGAGCACTGGCCCTTTAATTGCCATTGCCAAACAGTTGCATGCTGGGAGTCTTTATCTATAATATATTCCTCCTCTTCCCTTTATTTCCCCCTCCTTCTAATGACAGTGCACTTCCTAGTATAGACCTCAGTGGGAGTGTCTGAAGACTCTGGGAGGAGGGTGGGTAACAAATACACAATTAGCAAGAGGAGAAAAAAAGAGTGAGGGAGGAAATTATATCAGGGTTAGCTTCATTCAAAGGTAACCAAGATGGAAACTGACTAGAATAGGATTATCTGCTTTTCCTTTATAGAATTCACAGGAATCATAACGTGGACGGTGTTTTTAATTTCCTTTTCTCCCATTTAGTTGACTCTTGGGTTTTTGGATTAGTTCCCACTAGACTACTGATAAAAACTAGCATTATATGGTTAGAGTAGGACTCACCAGATCGGGGACACTTTGGCGCAGTTGGTGAGCTTAAGCGCGTTAAAGCGTAACCAAGAGCCCCTGTCACTGTTTTTCCTGTTGTGTGCTGCAGCCCCTCTGTATGTTATATATATTTCTTGTGGGGATTGGGGTCTCCACTGCTGCATGCAAACTTTACAAAAAAATTGCATTAAAAGTTGGTTTGTGCTGCTCACCCCTTGATAATTGATTATAATTTTCCCCTTGTGAGCCTGCATAACCACGCCCACCTCTAGCACAGTTAAGCATATAAATGAGTGCATTGCACATGTCCAGAGAGTTCGTTTGGTAGCTAGTGGAAGGTGAGGTGTTTTTAAATTCCTTTTCTCCCATTTAGTTGACTCTTGGGTTTTTGGATTAGTTCCCACTAGACTGCTGATAAAAACTAGCATTATATGGTTAGAGTAGGACTCACCAGATCGGGGACACTTTGGCGCAGTTGGTGAGCTTAAGCGCGTTAAAGCGTAACCAAGAGCTCCTGTCACTGTTTTTCCTGTTGTGTGCTGCAGCCCCTCAGTATGTTACATAACGTGGACAGTGCAATACATCTGTTACGCAAGTAGAATTAGTATTTATGTACTTATATATGTATTTTTTATTTCTAGGTTAGCATGGGTGTCACTTGCTCTTGAAGTCTGACACTTTTACCTGTAGGGGCGGACGCCGTGCCACATTTTATCCGACAACAGATCCCTCTAGCGGCAACCAGCTTTCATATATCGGACTATGTCCGACATTGGACTTAGCCCTACATAGGACTGGGAAGGGTTAAAGCGGTATCGTCACCATAAAAATCTAATTTCAACAGCAACTGGTCTGAGTGTATTAAGTGATAAAGATGCTAAGCCTGCATTCAAAACTTTCAAAACTTTTTCTGCTGTTATGATTTGGAGTTATCCTATACTTAAGGAGCACTGGCCCTTTAGTAGTCGGTGCCAAAGAATTGCATGCTGGGGGTTCTTTTTATCTATAATCTATTCCTCCTCTTCCCTTTATTTCCCTGCCAGCTGCTTATCTGAAACCTAATCCCCTATTCACTTGTGTTTACAAGCAAGGCTGAGGTGACTCAGTGATTGGAGAAGACAAGAAAAAAAGTAAAGGGCAGAAATGACATGAGTTAGCCTTAACTGTGGGCAAAAGACATGGCCCCCACCAGGAACAGAATTCTCGTCATTTACTATATAACATTCACTGAAATCAAAATGTGCACAGTATAATACATGTGTTATGTAAGTAGATCAAGTATTTATCTACTTATATATGTGTTTTTTTTCCCGGCATAGTATGGCTGATCCTACTACTGAAGAGTTCTGCTGAAATGTCCCTGCTGGCTTACAAGGTCCAACACATTGGAGTTCATATTACACTGACTGCTGAAAAATCTTCGCTTTTGCCCGGAGATAGGGTTTATTGCAGTTAAGAATGTGCAGACATCACATTAAAAGTATGGTTATCCTTTAATGGGGACAACAGTATTCTTACTGTAGAAAAATGTCAATACAGACCCATGAGGTAACCACTAAACATCTATGTATAGTCATTTAAGTCTTGAAATCACAAGCCATAGCACATTGCCATGTGGTGCAAAGTACCCTTGACATGAAAGGAAACAAGAAAATTACTAAAACAATTACAGAAATATGTCTTCCTGAAGCTCATGTTAACATTGCAAAATCCCTTTTATAAATCAGGGGAACCAGCTTCAGTGTGTACCTTTCAGCGGTATACAGCGTGACATATGGCTCCACTTAATGAAATACGCAACACTTCATCACTTCTGATTCCACAACTGGTAGTTTCAGCATCTAAGGACAGTTAGCAAGCCCCTCAGTCACACTTCGTTATGGACAACACCACTTGTGTGTTTACCTGACTTATTTTTATACATAACCACAGCAGGAATACCCCTCTATGACTGGAGACCATTTTGTTGTCAGTCCGGATCATCTGATAAGTCACTGGGATTTTGGCAAACATTGCCAAATACCTCTGTATAGACAGGCAGGGCATTATCTGCATAGAGTTTGCAAGTTCTCTCTGTGTTTGCACGGGTTTTCTCAGGGCACTCCGGTTTCCTCCCACATCCCAAAAACATACAGATTAGTTAATTGGTTTTCCCCTAAATTGGCCCTAGACTACGACTGATACACTACACGATACATACATAGAGATATGACTATGGTAGGGATTAGATTGTGAGCCCCTCTGAGGGACAGTTCAGCCATAGCTGAGCAGCATGTCTGTAAATTGCTTCATCCTGCAGTGTCGACCTAAAAATGTTTGTTAAGGGCGGCACTGATCTAGTATATGTACGCACCTCAAGACTTAAATAAGAGCTAGAGCCCTGATGAATTATTACTCAAGATAACTTTGATCTAGCTGGGTCCCTGGTTTGCATCTGGACCAGGACACTATCTGCATCGAGTATGGTTTCCTACCACATCCCAAAAACATACAGCTAAGTTTATTGGCTCACCCAAAAACTTACCTTAGGCTCTGTTGGACATAATGTATAACTGTGGTAGGCATTAGACTGTGATTTCCTCAAAGCAATCCTACCAGCATGTGGTGGCTGGATGGTGTACTGGTTAAGGGCTCCGCCTCTGACATAGGAGACCTTGGTTTGAATCTCAGCTCTTCCTGTTTAGTAAGCCAGCACCTATTCAGTAATGACTCCTTGGGCAAGACTCCATAACACTGCTACTGCCTACTGAGCACGCCCTAGTGGCTGCAGCGCAAACTCTTTGAATCCGCCAGGAGAAAAGAGCATTATAAATGTTATTGGTCTTGTTTGAGAAACAGTTAGCGACAAGACTATTTACACTCTGAAAATATCAGCGCTATTTTATTATTAATTAAATATGTTGTTTTTTTTTAAATTGCATAATTTTAATTAGTTGTCAGCATTAGTCTATACGTCACGCAAGCAATAAAATAAACTATAAATGTTCCTTTAATAATATCAACAGCCAGTGCCAAGTATATTTTGTATCTGAAGAATCTACCTGTCATGTCATTTATAATCAATTAAATGCTACACTCTGATGTATATATCCGGACCCAACTCACCTGCTCTTGTGACTTTAAGGGCCCTTTTCCACCAGCGCGTTTGCGCTGGCTGAATCGCAAAAACGCAAATCGCTAGCGATTTTACAATCGCTACGGTTTGCTTTTTAACATAGGAATCGCGGTAGGTCATTTCCACTACCGCGATTCACTTTTGACGGGAACGCGAACGCGCGGCGGAGCGATATTTGCCGCGATTTTGCTATGCAGTGCATAGCATAGCAAAATCGCGGCCGCGAACGTCGGGGAATCGCCGGTTTTGCGATTCAGCAATCGCTAGCATTCAGCGTGAACGCTAGCGACTGCAGGTGGAAAAGGGCCCTAAGGAATTTTTTTACAATGGTGACTCAAGTCAAAGTTTATGGAGATGCAGCAACTAGTAGCTGTGACAAAACTTCAATACACTAAAAGTAAAAGCTGAACACTCCTGACCATACGACACACCTAGGTATAGCAGACTCTTCTGTCCCCTTTGTGTCCTCCTGTGTCTCCATGTGTCCTCCTTGTTTCGTCCTCTATGCCCTTTTGTGTCCCCGGGTCCTCCCCTGCATGGGCACAGTACAGGAAGTCCCAGACATTGCGGCGGGTTGGAGGTTTGTATTGGCAGGCGTTCACAAGTCAGGAACTCCCTGCATTTGGACTATAAGGCGCAGTGACATTTTTCCCCACTTTTGGGGGAGAAAAAGTGAGTCTTATAGTCCAAAATATTCAGTACCTATGGAGAGTGAAGGCAAAGGATCCTAAAGTCCCTTCCCAATCCCATCTTGGTCCCATTGTTGCAGTGCTGTAATCCCCGTTAGAGCCATTCGACCAAGTGGTCGAATATACCTCAGAAAGCCCATGGAAGGCTTCAGGAGCAGTTGTGTGCCCAAGCGCTACCAAAACCATGTGTTCATACTACGCATGTACGACCGCGCATGTGATGTATGGAGCCACCTGTCTTTGGGAGAACTAGGGGACACGAGTGCTCCCAATGCCTTAAGAGGCCTCCTGGAGGCAGAAACTGCAAATGGGGGTGACAGCGCTGGAACCAGGACAAGGGATGAGCAAGAAGGCTCTTAGGATCCAGAGCCAGGTAAATATTAGAGGGTTTTTTTTCACTACAAATTAGCTTTAAATGGAATTACCAATAATAATGGCTACTTGCTGTGACTATTTTCTATTGCCTCAGCTGCTTCTTATGTGGCTTTAGTCTTCTAGTAGTGTCCGTTGTTCCCATCTGATTCTGAGCTCAGGGGGTACTGGAACTTTCACAGTCAATTCATTATAGTAAGTACTCAAATACAAAAATAAAATAAATGATATGTACAAAAAAAAATTGAATACATATTTTCCTTAATTAAAAGCATAATGGAAGGTTTGGAAAGCTTGTATGCATAAATTATAGAGTACTTCTAAGAAACACATGTGTGCCAGGGATAGGCAAGATGATGAAACCCAGAAACGGGTTATTTGCTGTCATTTAAGTGGGATGAAACAAAATAAATAAAATATTTTAAAAAGTAATGTATACACCCCAAAAAGTATTTTTCTAAATGTCAACCATTTTGAAAAATGTTCATTACATTTACTAAACACCTGGTTGATCTTCCAGCTCTGTTATTTCCAAAGCCAAGGAGGGAGAAGTAGATTTTTCATCGATTGTGATTTTAATGCGATTTAGATGTAATTGCAATTTTAAAGTGTGACATGATGAGAGAAACGTGTATGTACAGTGCAAAAGATATTAATAACCAGGCAGTTTTACATGTTTTATTTTGCTGCCTGAAAGAGTTTATTTCTAGACATGGAAGTGACAGCTTCTGTCTTGTCGGTACCGTGTCAGGAATATAGTAAGCCTCACTGATAAGCAAATTACAGCCATAAACGGTTTTCTGGCAGAATACAACCTCTGAGAGCAGAGGGAGAGAGAAAGATAGAAAAAAGGTCAAGAGTGCATGTATTTTCATTCAGGGACACTTAATAGGCTGAGCAAAGACAAGAAAACATTAATTCTACTTTTAAATGTTTAAATATAAAATAAAACAAGGGAAGTCTAAAAAAAGGGTCATTTTTAGGAGCAGGAGGATAAATACAATTGTTTATCTCATCAGTTTATTTTCACCTCGGGTTCACTTTAATGGAAAGTGGGTGGGATTGAGATTGTAAAGCTCAAGATGGACGCTTACGACCGTGTCAGCGTTACAGCACCACTCAGTAGTGGAAGAGGGGTGAAAGAAGAGGTGGAAGAGACTCTTCCATCACCGGGTGGCGCTGTAACACTGACACGGCCCCCTGGATCCCAATCACGTCAAATCAGGACCCAGAAGACATGCCGGAATTACATCGCCGCCACGGTGGTGGAGGAAGAAGAAGCCAATCCAGCTATCCGGACAGGTATCTATAAAAGCTCCCTGCCGCCCACTCTGCATACCCTGCTGAGCATGCCAGGCTGGGGAAGACACACCATCACAGCAGCAGGAAAAATTAGGCCATGCAGCCAAATAAAGTTTTACTTTATTTGGCTGCTAAAATGTTAATGAAGAGGTGCATGCATGCTGTAATGGTAGCAGTATGCATTCTTCAAGCAGTAGAAACAATAGGCAACAGGTTGATGGTTATGTGACTTTTTCAGGTTGACTCCTCTCTTCCAAGATGTCAAGAGCACCTTGGGCACCTGCCTAGTTTGAAGTTACTCAGCCTCCAAGACAGACAGAGGTACTACCCAAGTGGAAGGTTCCATCCCTATCAGATACATCCGCTATGACAGGTGACTATAAACGTACTCACCAATGGCCAAAGAGACCTCCCCCCTCCCCCAACCTCCCTGATTCTTTAATTTGCATCGTGCAGAACACGAGGCTGAAATCAGCATTTCAAGCTGCAAAATGTTTTCTTTTTCTTTTTCCTCCTCCAGTGATATTCAAACCAGCTGTAAGGATTTAGCTCACACTAGCTCTTGTTTTATGAATGTCCTCCTGCAACAAGCAAAGCCATGGAATGCCCTTAAAAAAGAATGTTTGATATAAAACAGATGTTTCATCCTCTAGTAGGGCTGCTGCTGTAGTGCCATGTTAGGTAATTAATCCAAACACTTCTATGGCTCTGCAGGCGTATAAATAAAAGCGACTTTGTTTTTCTTTGCCTAATTCTGGGGAGGAGCAGTGGAGCACCCAGGGGAGTCGACGAAGATCGCTTTATTAGCCAAGGGGTTTAGAGCTTGGAATTCTGGCTCCCAATGTTACACATACAATTAATTACAAAATACAAATAGCTCTAGAAGGGAGTTGAGGGGAATCAAATGGAACATCTCTACTATAGCAAAAGCACTCCATTAAAAAGCCTCACAATGGGGGAGGGGGGTAACTGACCAGCACGTGCCTGGTGTCCAAGAGGTTCTTACACAATCAAGATTAATGACTTGGCTTGTAGGAATGGCGTGATTAGCCTTCATACACTGAACAGCCTGCTACCTATAAGTCATATATTAAACATATGTGATATAGGAAGGACAAGACCTGGCTAACAAATGTTGCATGTCATTGTCATAAGTTGCTTGTAAGTACTTGGCCTTCACTGCCTTTTCTTACAATGACTCCAAACAAGAATATGTCTCATTCATTTATAATCCATCGATTCTGAATGCTACGGTTACAAGGCTACATGAGATGTGAAAATAAAATGGTCATATTCAAAGAACTAATCAATCACAATTCACATAAAAAAAATAAAAAATGACTGTAATTTGATCTGCAAAGCAGGCTTATGGACCAAGCAGCACAAGCAATTGATTGGGGCCCACTGTGGGTCCAGAGGGTCCTGCAGAAAGGCCAATGGAGACCCCCAATGGGTTGCTAGGTCAGTAATCTGGTCCTCATTAGCTGCAGAGTTGTGAGCAGAGCCAAGTTTCTCACATATCCAGCATCCCGTCAGCCTCCCCTCAGCAGCACTTAAGTGTCCGGTCTCCATGGTGGCAGCTGGCCTCTCTCATCATGTGACCCCATTAGTAAGTGGTGATGAGTCAAATGATGGGAGACACCAGCTACAGCCATGAAGACTTGACTCTATGCGGCACTATAGAGGAAGCTAAAGATGCGGTTATGGGAACCTGGAGAGGTGTGATTCTCTGTGCAAGGTGTGGGGACATCTAATCCACCTATAATGGTATTATGGAGGGGAACATTAGGCTACATAAGCACTGGGGGGAAATCAGGCTATACTGGAGGACAAAACTGGCTACTTATACACAGTGGGACATTACTGACTAACTATACTAAGGGGGCATCAGCTTACCTATAATGTGGGGAAATCTGGATACCTATACTGAAGTGGGTACCCAGGTACCTTCACTGCGGGAGAGATTAGGCTACCTATGCTGAAGCCACATATACAGCAGAGGGTACTGGCTTCCTATACTGGGGGAATTTGGGTACATTTACGGGGGGGGGGGGGGGGTGACGATCCAGATACCTAGATCTTATCTCTGAAGGCAGTAGGTGAGAGCTTGAAGGACACCCTGAGTCTTTATGAAAGAGTGTCCTATTTACCTGGGTGTTCTTTCACCCTCTGTAGTCTTGTGTGCTGTTCTTCCTCCAACACATGTGCCGCCCTTACTAGCATGCCTTCTTGATTGTGCTACGGTAAAGAGGAGCATTCTGTGCATGATCAGTTCATTAGGACTCATAAACACTGCATGAGCAGAGCGCTCCATGTGGCAGGAGTGCGATCAAAAAGCTGCGTCGCCAATTCTGCACTTGTGCCATAGTGTGCAACTTGGCTAAGGACAGCAAGGGACCTACAAGACTACGGAGCTGGAAGAAGCCCAGGGTATGTAAAAGAACACTCTCTCATTAAGGCTTGGGTGTCCTTTAAAAGGTACGTACACACGTCTTATATTTCTGAACAACTTATCGTTCAAACCGGTTATTTGAACGACAGTTGGACGTGTGTACATTCAATCTTTAGACTGATAGAAGCAGTTTTGACTGATCCACTTGGCGGATCCGTGGACTAACTGGCGTTCAAATAACAGTTAGGTCCGTACATGTGTCTATTAGTTTGACACCAATAGACATTCAAACAACAAGTCGTTTCATCAGTCTTTTGATCTTGTCCATTGTTCTATCCAGTCCATTGACCAGTGAAACGACATTTAAATTAGCTGTAATTAGCATTTCAAACCTTTTGCCATCTGTGTGTACAAGGAGCCTGAACAATTTTTTGCTTGAATGACCAAGTCGTTCAAACGTCCGGTTTGAACAACAATCGGGCATAAAATCAGATATGTGTACGCACCTTAAAAGTGATCCTGTGTATGCGAAATATAAAGACAGAAACCTATACAGTCTAAAAATAGCAAAGTATGGCTTACAGACTGAGCTCAATATTACAAAAGATTTACTGTCTTTTGCAAGATGTGATCTTCGCCTAACTTATTGGGTCCAGAGTGGGAATTAAGATTTTTATATAGATGACAAAAATTCAAAGAAAAACATTTCTTTTTAAGCTAGGTAAAATGACATTTTGCTGCAGTACACTACACAGGGCCGGATTTGCCATAAAGCACGTGCCTATAGGCGCCTAAAAAGGGAAAGGAGGCTTACTCCACTCACCAAGCCCCTCCCTTCCTCCTTCCCTATGCATGAGTTCCAAGCATGAATGTGAGGTTTTTCCACCCAGCTCTTGGCATTCCACTGATGAGATTCCCCTTCTGTCGGGGGCACCTCTAGCTACTTAATACTGCGATTACCTCTGGCTACATAATGCTAAGGGACACCTGTAGATACCTATGAGGGACACAGGGAAGTAACGGAAAAGTGACAGCTGGGCCAGCCAGCATACTTGTGGTGCGGTTCGGTGGTGGTTTGTAGGTTCATGGTGGGCAATGTCTAGGGTGCCAAGACATCTGTGCCTATAGGCTCCAGTGATGTAAATCCGGGCTTGACACTAAACTATATAGTTATATATAGAGTTATGAGTTCTGCATATGCATTTTAAAGCAAACTTGTGATCCAGTACCGAGACCCTCTGGAAGGTTGCATGGATTATATGAAATCAATTACATTTCAAAATCGTAATTACGTATCAACATAATTGCAAATTTTTATGTGAAATTTTGCATACGTGAGATTAGCTCATTAGGACCATCACTAGGACGAAAGGAGGCACAAAGGGGGACAGTGGTGACATAAAGGAGGACACTGGAGGTACAAGGGGGCACAGAGGAGGTACAGGGAACAGTGTTTTGACTTAAAGGACAACTGAAGTGAGAAGAATATTGAGGCTGCCATATTTATTTCTTTTTAAACAATACCAGTTGCCTGGCAGACCTGCTGATCCTCTGCCTCTAAAACTTTTAGCCATAGACCCTGAACAAGCATATGCAGATCAGGTGTTTCTGACACTATTGTCAGATATGACAAGATGAGCTGGATGCTTGCTTCTGGTGTGATTCAGACACTACTGCAGCCAAATAGCTCAGCAGGGCTGTCGGGCAACTGGTATTGTTTAAAAGGAAATAAATATGGCAGCCTCCATATTCTTCTCATTTCAGTTGTCCTTTAAGAACAGATTCAGGTTAATAATGATCCTACTGCGCTGGATGCGCGTGGCTGGATGGTGTAATGGCTAAGGGCTCTGCCTCTGACACAGGAGACCAGGGTTTGAATCTCGGCTCTACCTGTTCAGTAAGCCAGCACCTATTCAGTAGGAGACCTTTGGCAAGTCTCCCTAACACTGCTGCTGCCTATAGAGCGCGTCCTAGTGGCTGCTGCTCTGGTGCTTTGAGTCCGGCAGGAGAAAAGCGCAATATAAATGTTATTTGTCTTGTCTTGTACATGATCCTACAACCCCCATCTTGTTCATTAACTACCTGTATTGCACTAATCAATGCACTTTCAATACATGTGATAGATTTTCGGTAAAAATTTGATCAGTCAGAAATTTTAGAGGATACAATTTCCATCGGGGGAATCGAATCTGCAGGGGAACAGTATATGGGTAGTGACGTAGCAATAGGGGATGTGATCGCACAAGAGTCCCTGGATGAGAGGGGCCAATTAGGCGCCCTTCTTCATGTATCTTATTAGCTTTTCATTGGTGCTGTGCTGGTAAAGAACACCTCTATATGTGCATTGATTAGTAGTAATCATGATTTCCTTACTTTGATTACTCCTCTCTGACACTGAAACTGTCCTTAGTAGGTTTAGGGGCTTCATATTAGTGCTAGGAGACCCATGTAAAACTCGTACTAGGGCGCCAACTCCTCAGTTACACCACTGTGAGTACTGTTAGTTTTGTTTTTGGACATAACATGATGAAACCTGACAGTCTAATACAGGCAAGAGCTCAATATGTTCTTTTAATGTCACTATTTTATTTATTAGTTTTGAAATAAGCGTAGTTGATAATAAAAACTCCGGTACAATGCAGTTCAGCAGCACGTCACATAATAAGCAGTACATTATAATAGTTTATGGACAGAGAACCATGATTGATCACTGGAACAGCTTATTTAACAGATCTGGGTGGGATCGAGCAATAAGTTTACAAGTTCTAGCTGACAAAACGTGAGAAAACACTGCAGATGGCTGGAGTGATGAGCCCTGAGACAATATTTCAACATGTTTCTACACACATAAACAAACAGGGATAAGGCCTCTTTCTTGGATGATTATCATATTTGTTATCACGTTACAGAAAACACTAACCACATTCCTTTCTTGACAATGTCATTCTATGCAAATGTATTTCACTGTCAGGCAGAGACACATGGGGGAATTACTCCAAATTACTCACTCTACTTGTAAGAGACAACCAATGGTCAGGATAACAAGTGTCCTTACCTGCTGCCAAGCCTGGATGGCGGTATGAATGGAGTGCACAGAGTGCTGTCCGATGTTCATGAACACGGGGTCCACCAGGACGGTGCAGTCCATGAACTTCTCCAGTGTGCTGGCAGATATAGCCACCTGGCCCTGTACGTGGAACGGCTTCACTAAGGTCTTCATGGTGAGGTTACGGCACTCCAGCAGATGGCACACTGCCTCGGTGGAGAACTGGACCTCCTTACACAACGTCGTGCCGCTCCACTGCCGCAGGTAAACCCGGGGTTCCTTCAGAGATACCACCATGTATTCAATATCACTTGGCATGGCTTTATCAGAGATAAATGGCTGCAGGGATCTGGGTGGCACTAGAGAAAAAATAGATGACAGAGAAAAAGCATTATTTTGTGAACATCAGTGAGTAACTGAAACAACCAGGGTCTCTGTGGCAGGCAGCTCTCTAGTGACTACTACTAACTGCACTAAACAATTTTTTTTAATGAGTTACCTTTCATTTTCTCATCCTATTTGTACAATGGGCAGGGTCACCTCTGTGTTGGCTGGCCTTCCCTCCTTTCTCAAGCATTTGGTGATGTGACAGGGGAGGAGTTTGGGCAGCTCACATACTACTATACTGAAAGGGGCACTATGGCGAAAAATTGTAAAATGTAAAATATGTGCAAACATAAACAAATAAGTATGTTTTTTTCCAGAGTAAAATGAGCCATAAATTCATGTTCTCCTATGTTGCGGTCACTTACAGTAGGTAGTAGAAATGTGACAGGATTTGGACTAGTCCATCTCTTCATAGGGGATTCTCAGCAAGGCTTTATTCTTTATAAAGATATTCCCAACAAAAGGATTTAAACAATGATGCTGGCCAGCTTCCCTGCTCGCTACACAGTTTTTTGGCAGTTGGACAGAGCAACTGCCATTCACTAAGTGCTTTTAAAAATTAATAAATCCCTGAGAATCCCCTATGAAGAGATGAACTAGTCCTAAACCTGTTGCTTCTGTCAGATTTCTACTACCTACTGTAAGTGACAGCAACATAGGAGAAAATTAATTTATGGCTCATTTTACTCTGGAAAAAAACGTACTTCTTATTTGTATATGTTTGCACATATTTTACAATTTTCCGCCATAGTGCCCCTTTAAGTCTGGCAAAGCAATATCCGCCATTCACAGAGGGTGTAAATATTGCAAAATTAGAAAGATAAGGAATAATAATAATAATAAATAATAGAAAAAAAAAAAAAAAAAGAAAAGACAAACACTTATATAGCGCTTTTCTCCTGGCAGACTCAAAGCGCCAGAGCTGCAGCCACTAGGACGCGCTCTATAGGCAGTAGCAGTCTTGGGGAGACTTGCCTAAGGTCTCCTGCTGAATAGGTGCTGGCTTACTGAACAGGCAGAGCCGAGATTCGAACCCAGGTCTCCCATGTCAGAGGCAGAGCCCTTAACCATTACACTTTCCAGCCACTCCTAATAGAAGTATACTCAAGGCCTCATTTTAAGAATATTACACTACATTAAAACATATTTTAGAGCAAATCTGTAATGGGAAAAAAAGTCAGATACTCACCTATGGAGATGGAAGGCTACGCCTCCTAAAGAACCTTCTCATTCATCCCATTTTCCCTCAACCTTCTGGTTCCAGCGCTGTCACCCCAATTAGAGTGATTCCATCAACCAGTCGAATACACCTCTGTGAGCCCATGTAAGGCATCAGGAATAATTCAACCAGCATCTAGAATAATTCGACCAGCTGGTTGAATAGCTCTAATGTGGGTGACATCGCTGGAACAAGGGGACCAAGGAAGGTATAAGAAGGATTCAGAGTCTTCCCTCTCCATAAGTCAATATGACTTCTGACTTTTATTTTCCACTTCAGTTTTACTTTAAGAATGAAAAGTCACATTCACAATCAATGCAGATTGTAACCTCTGTCCATCTGTCCAATGGAACTGCCATTACGTTATTTAAATTTTGGTCCTCATCCCACGTCTCTTTCTATTGCTCTACCATACAAGTATGTAGCAATCCCCAGGCGTTTACACAGATGCAGCATCTCTTTACGCACGTGGCACCTGTGTGTACACTAGAGTTGGAACCCTGGGCCACTGCCCAGACAGCCCCCATTATAATCTACCACTGGTGAACAGAAACCAGGAAACGTGGAAAAGATGACTAACAAGAGCAATAACACATTGGTGGAACATGAGGCATAAAACATAATAAGGGAATGATGTTCCCATAAAAGGCTTCCTTTATAAGGTGTACTAATAGCTCAAAATCTGTACACTTTATTGTGTAAATTAGCCACATCCTAATTACGGTTACACTGTTGTATTCAGAAACAATTTGAAATGGGTGTCATTAAAAGTCCCGACTATAAAAAATGTAGTCAAATGCTGTGGAGGCCAAGAAAAACATGACGGCACACGGAAAAATAAGGCAATTTGTAGAGGCTTGTAAGATGGCCTTGCAGACTACATGAGCTGAATGAAAGCGTCATAGTGTCCAGAGTGCCAATGTAGTCCCTTAGCTTGCCAGGACTTGGGTTGTCATCCTCTAGCACAGTACACAAGCATTTGTTGTTACACCACTATGAGATCACTGAGGAGATGACTTCACTGATAACATCTGAGGCATTACATAAGCCTGACCTTGCAGCAATCTGTTCTGATGGACTGGATTAGTGGTAGCTACTGTTTAATAAACTTTACATGCTCCTGCGCTATTAAAGCCTACTCCCAGGCACCCAATTTTGTTAGTAACGGAGTTAAAAATAAGGGTTGAAAGACACCTAAAAAGAGAGGGATATGGAGGCTGTCATATTTATTTCCTTTTAAACATTACCAGTTGCCTGGCGGCCTGCTGATCTGACTTTTATTCGTAGAGATAGGGCTTTTTGAGTCAGTCTATGATCCACGTGTTGCATGTTAACTTTCTCTGTGAACTATTTTTGGCATTGTTGCAACTTTTCTAAAGGTGTTCATAAACGCCAGACTAAACAGGTGGCTTTTCAGTTTAGACTTAAACGCTTCCAGGGTTGGAGATGTCCTGATTGGGTGTGGCAGGGAGCTCCACAGTGTAGGGGCCGCATGACAGAAGGCTCTGTCTCCAAAGGGTTTGATGTGGACTCTGGGAGTGAGCTAAGGGTTTGTGTTATGTAGCAATGGCGGGTTGGCTTGTTAACAGCCTTGAAGCAGATTCTGTACTATAGTAATTGCAGGTGGTGTAGTTCTTTGTTTGGAAGACCATATTAGAGAACATTGCAGTAGTCCAGCCGTGATGTGTAGAAAGCATGAACTAGAGTTGGAAGATCTACTGGAGATGAGGTGTTTAATTTTTGGTGAAAGGATTAAAGGTTTCACAACAGCTAAGATTTGATTCCTGAAGCTTAATTTCCCATCAATCAGTACTCCCAGGCTGCGCACACAGTCTGAGTTGTTCAGGCCTGAGCTCCCTATCCTTAGTAGTGCTGGCTGAGACTGGAGCTGCTTTGCTGTCAAGCGCTGTCCTCCGACAACAAGTTATTATATTGTACTGTATATTGTATTGTTCTCCCCAAGTTTCTTTTTTACACAAAAAAAGAAAATTAAAAAAAAGAAAAAACCAACAACTTCATAAAAGCTTTCAAAAAAATATACCTGATCCCAACTGATCCAGATGATGGCACAAGTGTAACTCCAGGTAAGCAAACTGGACAGACACACCGAACGAAGGAACCAGCCAGGGTGTAAAACAGGAATCCACCCTCGTGCACGCTGCAAGCGCTGTGGGAGTCACAAGTTGGTCACAGGCACTCTGAGAGCCAGATTCACTTTCGGAGCTTTGGGAAAGATAAAAAAATAAATAACTAAACAATTCCAGAGTTATAACATGTTATATGATAAATGCAGATGGCCTTGTCCACTTGCCCAAAATATTCTCAAAAAGTGCAGCCAAGATAATTATATTTCATTTCACATCTGACCATTAGAATTTGCATAAATATTTATCTGGAAAAAAAAAGTGACATTCAATTGTGTAATTATATCCGAATACTGTTATTCTTTCCTATTTATAAATTCAAATGTTACGGTCCTCAAGCCAAAAAAGATAGAAGCAGGAAAAAAAAAAGAGGCAGCTGTAATTAATTTACTCGCTTAAGAAAAATAAAATTAAAAGAAAAGTCAGTTGGTAATTACATTTTTCAAATGTCTGGTAATAACATTTGATAGTTTTGTTCAGCAGCTCTGCTAGAGGCACGGAAATAGGAAAAAGTCAAGGAATTAATGCTTGCAAAGATATTAAACTATCTTGTGTTAGCAATTATTTACTTAGGGTGTAAAAAGTAAAAAACACCTAGGAAAAAGTCAAAAAATACAAAAATCAGAACTTGTAAACAAACACCACATGATGTTTAACAACCAATGATAAGCTAGAGGTTCAATTAATTAGATGTGATCAAAGATCATAGGAGATAGAGTAGCCCTGGTACTGTATGAGCACACAGTATAGTGCGCCAAAGAGGAGCCTATTGCACTGTGGTGAGATTTACAGTATGTAGACATTCACATTTTGTTGCTTTGCGGACTGAAATGAAGACACATAAAAATAACCTCTCCTTAGTAGTTGTATTTCCTCAATGCCACTTTTAACCCATTAGCAGTTTCAAACAAATGTTTCGTTTGAAAGCTGCAGGTGCAGTGAGCCTCTGTCGGTATGTCTTGTTTGGGTGCCTAGCGCAGCCAAATGAGCGGCAGGCAGGGAGCAGTTATATTTACCTGTTCCAGGCAGCTTCTTCTTTTCCTCCACCAGCGGCTCTCAACTTACGACAGGTCTTCTGGGTCCTGATCCCTTCCGATCACGATATGATGCGATTGGGATCCAGGAGACCGTGTCAGCATTACAGAGCCACCCGGTGATGGAAGAGACTCTTCTGTTACCACTCTTCCACCACTGGGTGAAGCTGTAAAGCTGACATGGTCTTCTGGATCCCGGTCACGTGTCATATCATGTGATCGGAACCAAGAAGACATGTCAGGAGTACATCACCACCATGGTGGAGGAAGAAAAAGCCGATCCGGAACTATGAAAGCTCCCTGCCGCCACTCTACCCTGCCAAGCTTGCCAGTCTGGGGAAGGCACACTTCCCCAGCGGCAGGAAATATTTGGCCAAACAACCCCCCCCCCCTTCCCAACACACCTTCATCACATCACGGCTGTACAACTGCAATGCCCTCTATGCAGGCCTTCCAAATAAAGTCCTACATAGTCTGCAGCTAGTACAGAATGTTGCCGCAAGGCTGTTAACAAGCCAACCCTTTGATCGTCTCATAACACCAATCCTTTGATCACCCCCTGGCTACCCATAAAATGGAGACTCCTCTTCAAATTTTCATACTAACATTGTAATCTCTACACAACCTAAGATTTGTTGCAGCTACGTCACACCTCCAACAACCTCAAATCAACACACACCCAGTGAAGACAGCTCCAACCCTAGAGGCGTTAAAATAAAAAAATTGAAAAGACAACTATTCAGTCTTGCCTTTATGATCACAAAGATTGTTCCCTTGTAACACATCATAAACCGCAACTATGTACTGAACTGAGACAAACTTATGCACTTTGGGTCATACAGAAGCACATATTTTAATTTTATACCAATATTCTGTTGTTGTTGTATATGGCTTCCACTCGACATCATCTACACGTAGAGCATTTCGGTTCTTTGTATAACAACTGACAGCAAATATTCTACTATAGGTGACAGGATATGGTTAAATCATCTCAGCGATAAAGCTGTTGACACATCTCATAACTATGGATAATATTGGTTAGTCACATGATTAAATAATGGGAATGCTAGTTAGACATTTTAAAGCAAATCTGAGGCAAAAATACAATAGAAAATGTGAAAGATACCCTATTAATTAACCCCTTACCTCTCCTCCCATAGTTAACAAAATAAAACATTTTTATAAAAATAAAAAATTAAAACAGTGACATTTAAAAAATTTTTTTTTTCCAAATTGTTACCTTAGGGACTCAACTTTTTTTTAATAGTATGTCATGAGGGTACATGAGGGTATATCACTGCTATTTTTGCAAATATGGGCTTATAATTAGGGACGGACGCAAAACAAACAAAAAATACACCTTTATTTCCAAATACAATATTGTCACCATACATTGTACTAGGGACATACTTTAAACATGTAATAACCGTGACAAATGGGCAAATAAAGTGTGTGGATTTTATACATAGCAGCATGTTTTATTTTAAACTATAATGGCTAAAAATTGAGAAATAACCCCCCCCCCATTTTTCCCATTAATCCCCCTCAAATGCATTTCCAATAAAATAATCATTAGCAAAAAGTACCACCCAAAAAAAGCCTAATTGGTGGTGAAAAAAATAAGATGTAGATCGTTTCGTTGTGATAAGTGGTGATAAAGTTATTGGCGAATGAATGGGAGGAGCGCTGAAAGGTGAAAAGGGAAAAAAAACCTCAGTGGTGAAGAGGTTAAGTCTGCTAAAGTATGATACATATACATATCAGGCCAGGGGGAGGGGTGGGTCTGCTCCTCTCCCCATCCTGCACATTCCGTGTCCTCACTCCACCTTCCTCCCTACAATTCACATCATTTGAGGCCCACACTATCTGCCTCTACAATCCTCTCTCAGCCATTGTTGCAGTCTTATACCGCCCTCCGGGCTCCACACGACAATTTCTCGACAACCTTGCCTTCTGGCTTCGACACATCCTCTCCTCTGACCTCCCCACCATCATCCTCGGGGATTTCAATATTCCCATCAATTAACCCAAGAACTCTGTTGTGACCCGGCTACTCACCATAGCCAACTTACATGGCCTAGTACAACACACCAACGCCCCCACTCACACTGCACGTCACACTCTCGACCTTATATTCACTAAATCCACCACCATTGCAGACCTCGACATCGCACCATTTCCACCCTCAGACCATTACCTTCTCACCTTCAACTTCCTCACGGAAGGCACCTCCAAAGTACCCGCTCACCCACCTGGTCGATGGCAGCGAGACCTACGCAAGCTCAACCCTGGCGTCTTTGCTGACTCCCTCCATGGCCTCTCCTCCACTCTCCCCACCCTAACCTGTCCTTATCTTGCTGCAGCTTAGTATCACCTAACTCTCTCATCAGCCCTAGAGAAAGCTGCTCCACCAATATTCCGCCCAACCGACCCCCTAATCCCCAGCCCTGGCGCACTACCCATACTCGCAACCTCCAGAGGGAAACACGTGCCACTGAACGAAAATGGAGGAAAACTCGACTAAACCAGGATTTCTTACAAGACTTACCTGCTGCAGTTCCACACTGCCCTTGCTCATGTGAAGCAGGAATACTTTACCAAGCTCATCGGAGCACAAGCTTCCAATCCCCGGCGTCTTTTTGGCACCTTCAACTCCCTGCTTAAACCCACCCCCACCTTCTGTTTCCTCCCTCTCTGCCACAGATTTAGCCACCCACTTCACCAACAAAATAGTCTCCATCCGTCAGGAAATATCCAATCTTCAATCTTCACCTCCCACCCGCTCACAACCTACTCCTCCTCCACCCTATCCTCCCCTCACCTCCTTCACTCCTACTACCACTGAGGAAGTCAACCACCTACTGCAGACTTCCCATACCACTACCTCCCCCTTGACCCTATCCCTTCTGATCTACTTCAGCCTCACTTCACGGATCTGGCCCCAGTCCTCACTATCCTGTTTAACCTCTCCCTATCCACAGGCACCTTTCCCTCAGACTTCAAGCAGGCCACAGTACTGCCCCTGCTCAAGAAACCCTCCCTCGACCCCTCGCTACCCTCCAACTACCGCCCGATCTCCCTCCTTCCCTTCGCCTCAAAACTCCTTGAGCGTCTGGTTCACAAACGCCTGACCCAGTACCTCAATGCCAACTCACTACTAGACGCACTGCAATCTGGATTTCGGCCTGCCCACTCAACCGAAACGGCTCTCACCAAAGTGGTCAATGACCTTGCCTTAGCTAAAGCTGAAGGTAAATACTCCATTCTTCTCCTCCTTGACCTTTCAGCAGCTTTTGATACAGTAGTCATCCCCTACTCCTCCAGTCCCTCCAATCCATGGGCATTCACGATCTCGCCCTGTCCTGGCTTTCATCCTACCTCTCCAACCGCTCCTTCACAACCTCCTTCAATGAGTCCTTGTCCACCCCTAACCACTTCTCAGTGGGAGTCCCCCAAGGCTCGGTCCTTGGCCCCCTACTGTTCTCCCTATACACATCCTCCATTGGCAAGGTTATCTCCTCCATGTGTTTTAACTATCATCTGTATGCAGATGACACCCAAATCTACCTCCACACCCCTGACATATCCACAACTACCATGGACAAGGTCTCCTCCTGCCTATCTGCCATCTCCTCCTGGATGTCCGCAAGGTTCCTGAAACTAAATCTAGACAAAACGGAATTTATGATCTTCCCACCCCGGTCATCCCTGGACCTCCCAGATGTGCAGGTCACTGTTAAAGATAATCTGTACTCTAAAATTCTTGCAATAAAAAGCATACCATTCTCTTCATTATGTTCTTATGTGACCCTGTGTGCTGTTTCTGCCACTCCCTGCTGCAATCCTGGTTTGTAATTAACAATTTTAGGCAGTGTTTACAAACAAAAGACTGGCTTCTAACCAGAGTATGATAGGCTGAGAACAGCTTACTGTGTGACTCATGCAGAGCTTGGAGGGGGTGTGTAAAGCTTCTGCCAATGACAAGCAGTGCTGCACATTCCACACATTCCAGCCTCAGCCGACAGACAAGACAGAGGAAAGGAGATACGATTTATTACAGAGACAGTGCAAGTAGGAAAGGCTGCAGTAAGACCGACCACATTAGAACAGTAATAGGAACTTATAGGACAGAAGAAATAAGGCTACAAATTTTGTTAGAGTCTCTTTAACCACACTACCATTCGCCCTACCTCTCAAGCCCGCTGTCTGGGTGTCACCCTGGACTCCGCACTCTCCTTCACTCCCCACATCCAAAACCCCACAAAGTCCTGCAACTTCCACCTTCGTAACATCTGTAAGATTCACCCTTTCCTGACCTCTGCCACCACCAAACTCCTCATCCATGCCCTCATAATTTCCAGCCTCGACTACTGCAATGCCCTTCTGTCTGGTCTCCCTATGACCCGAATAGCCCCACTGCAGTCCATCATGAATGCGGCAGCCAGAATTATCCACTCCTCCCATCGCTCCACCAGGGCGGCTCCCCTCTGTGAATCCCTCCACTGGCTTCCTATCCAGTCCAGAATCAGATTCAAGATATTGTGTCTGACCTACAAATCTGTCCACAAAACCTGTCCAACCTACATTTCTGATCTTACTCAGAGATACACACCAAGCCGCTCACTCCGCTCCTCCAATGAACTTCGCCTGACCGTCCCCCGCATCACCCAGTCCCATGCACGCCTCCAAGACTTCTCAAGAGCCGCTTGTGATGAATAGCGGAAAAGCCGCCGCGTGTTCTGACAGAAAGGCGGCTGATTCGGCGTCTGGTGCAGCGGTTTGTCCGCGTCAGCGTGCGTCTAGTTTGTCTGGAGCTAGTGGTGCGCATGGGAAGAATGGCAAAGGGGCTGCCGCGTGTTCTGATGGCAAGGCGGCGGATTCCGCATCCAGTACGGCGGTTTCCCCGCAGCAATATGCGTCTGGGTTATCTGGACCTAGTAGTGCACACAGATGGAGAGCTGCGCGCGCGTGCTGCAAGACAGGCTCTTTATACCAATAGGAGGAAGATCAGCTGATCAGGGCGGTCAGCTGATTCTTTCAGCCAGTGATTGGTTGATGGGAGCTGGGCGGCGCTGTGGGGCGTTTTACTATATATATCTCCTGCTGTTCAGTTGCTGGTTGTCTGGCGTTGCGAATGCCTACGTGTTAGCACTCAGACCTTAGTCAGATCCTTCAGTGTGGTGGAACCAGGTGGACCTGGGAATTCACACTTAGCCAGTTACTGTTTATCATCTGTGTTATTCTCTAGCATAGTTCCAGGGTGTAGAGACCACAGACCTCACACCTCAGACTAGGAATACTGTTTATCATCTGTGTTATTCTCTAGCATAGTTCCAGGGTGTAGAGACCACGGACCTCACACCTCAGACTAGGAATACTATTTATCATCTGTGTTATTCTCTAGCATAGTTCCAGGGTGTAGAGACCACGGACCTCACACCTCAGACTAGGAATACTGTTTATCATCTGTGTTATTCTCTAGCATAGTTCCAGGGTGTAGAGACCACGGACCTCACACCTCAGACTAGGAATACTGTATATTATCTGTGTTCTTCTCTAGCATAGTTCCAGGGTGTCGAGACCACGGACATCACACCCCAGACTAGGCCTTGTGTTGATATCTGTTATGACCTTACGCTTTCCTGACTACTCTCTGAATTGGTACCTTGCATATCTGATACACTGTTGCCGACCCGGCCTGTCTGACCTTCCGGCTGTCACCCCCCTCAGGGTGTCCGGCCTTCCCGCAGGGGTCCCCTGCTCCACAGAGGGGACACTGCTCCTCATCAGTCAGGGACTCACTCTCCAGGTGTCCTTGACTGCAGTAGAGTCTTCTCTACTTATTGGACCACCTGCTACCCCGGTGGTCCAAAGATTACTGTTGCACCAAAACACTTACACACTCAGGTGTCTAGAGGTTAGACATATTTGATTATTGGCGATTCTGCAGATCCTCAATAATCAGGTATATCTGTATTCTTGGGGATACTGCAGATCGCCAAGAATCAGATTCTCTCTCTGGTTGCTGACACCTATCGTTACACCGCTCCAACACTATGGAACTCCCTACCTCCACCCATTAGGGCAGCCCCCGCCTTCAACACCTTCAAGAAGGCCCTCAAACTCACCTTTTCACTCTAGCCTACCACCCCTCACAATTGCTCTAAACCCACAGCTGAACTCTGGTCCCTTACCTCTCGTGTCCCTACCTCTCCCTCTAGATTGTAAGCCTTTGGGCAGGGTCCTCCTCCTTTTGTGTCCTATCTGATCATGCACCTCCATTACTGTGCACCCATGCTATGCATCTGAGTGAACCTAACTTGCCTAATCTCCATGCTCCATCCAGTGAGTGACTAAGCATTACCTTGTACTCATACTGTGCTGTGTGATCTGGTTTTCTTGTATTCCTGTATTGTCATATTGCTGTATGCCACCCCTAAATATTGTCTGTAACATAAATTAATGTCCAGCACTGTGTAATATGTTGGCGCTTTATAAATACAATAAATAATAATAATAATATCTTATTGTTATTATATATATCAATATATACATGTTGTATTTGGCTGGTCTTTGAGAAGTTTAAGTCCTCAGATACTGATACTCCCATTTCCTGCCTGTGAACATGCTGTCATTCTACACGATGCACCCATTACTGGTTAGCCAATCAGATACCATTTTGGAAAATAAAGGTTTATGCAACCCTAGCAGATTGGCTATTAGTAGCTGCACGGTTAGTAATGGGCTATTAGTAGCTGATTGGCTAGTACTTTCGATAGCTGATTGGCTATTATTAGTTAGGCATTAGGTAAGGGATTTAGTGTTAGACATTACAAGGGTGGGTTAGAACACGAGCCGGGTAAGTCTACGGTAAAATATCTTTTTAGTAAAACATTGGTAATGTTACATTACTAATATTTTAACTATTGGCTTCATCCAGCACCCAATAGAATGGGTGTCGCCGCAATACATACTGTTTAATGGAAACCTTAAGTCACATGTGACATGATGAGATACACATGTGTATGTAGAGCGCACACAAAAATATGCTGTGATGCTTTTCTTCCTTCTCTACCTGAAAGAGCAAATATTCAGCTATGCAACTGACAGTTTTTCTCCAGTCCAGACCTAGTCAAATTACATATAAGGAATTACAGCCATAAATTACTCTGCTTTAGGGAGCCCAGTTCTCTGCCAAGAGAGCATAGATAAAAAGGGCAGTAGTATATATAGTAGTATCATAGTATATTTGAGCACTCTGAGACACAAAGACAGATTGTTACTTTCAGCTCAGACAAAACAATAAATCCTTTTTTTTTAAGTTTTTAGACATAACATAAAACTGTGGAATATCTAAAAGTCATTTTAAGGAGTAGGAGGATAGATACAATTGTTTGTCTCTTCACTTCAATGGGTACTTGTTCTGAAACTGCACTTTGTCACATAACTTGTCCATTTAGCCACTTAAGGACCCCGGGCTTAAACCCCCTAGTCACCAGGCCAATTTTTCAATAATTAGGTCACTGCAGCTTTAAGAGCTCGCTGTAGGGCCCTACAATTCAGCACACAAGTAATTCCCCCCTCCCTCCGATTTCTGCCCACCAACAGAGCTTTCTGTTGGTGGGCAAGGATCGCTCCCAGGATGTTTATTTTTTGGGGAGTAAATATTTATTTTCTAATAATAAATTTTACTATTTATTTATAATTTTTTCCCTCCCCTCCCTATGACAGCGATCGGCTGTCATAGGCTTCACCCAATGAGAGATGATTGCTATCCTGCGTCCCAGGTGGCAGCGCTGCCGTAGATTGCATCGCTGTACTATGTTAATAGACGGCAGTTTCACGTCTAACAGTATCCTAGAGGCGATCGCCGCTGGGAGGCTGGGGACAGAGCAGAGTGAGATCTCCTGCAAAACACGCCCCCAGGACTGCACGCAGATCAGCGTTAGGCGGTCCTGGGGCTGCCGAGTGGTCTTTACGAGGTTAAGGCGCAAAACAGACTTGTAGAAGTCTGAAGAGTAGCCTCTTGAAAGGCAATACATCTAACAGGGGCGTAACTACAGGGGAATAGCCCCTGCATCCGCAGGAGGGCCCAGAGCTGTAAGAGGGCCCTAACTACTCCTTCACTCCCTCCAATAAAGAGGTCCAATCCTTCAGATCAGGTGTTTTTGTGGCTACACTTGTTATGAGTGTGAAGATTATGATGCCCACACTTGTTTTATGACTCTTACAAGATGGGCCCCCAGGTTGTGAGGGTGTCGAGGGTTGGCAAGTGAAAGGGTGTGAACATGGGGGGGAGGGGGTGTAGATCAAATTTTTGCTGGGGAACATATGATTTGTAGTTACGACACTGACAGCTAAACTGTAAAGCTGTAATGTTTTTCAGGCTTTCCTTATTTCCAGTGCTTCCCAAACACACTTCCAAGGCATCCTGCATGTTTCATTTTAAAAAGTCAAGTGAAAATCCACCCTGCCAGCACTGCTGAGGACCACACAAAGCCGGGGGTCAAACTCTGACATTACTGTCCCTCCATGATCTGAGCCTCAGAGCCAAAAGAGATCAGCAGGGGAGGAAAGCAATCCCGCATTGAATGGAAATCACCGCTCCTATTAAATATGCCTGAGTTAATATCAATTCTTGACCCCAAAACTCAAGCGGCTGCCTTTGGTTGCCATGTAATCATCCCTCTGCTAACCATCACACCGGGCCAGAACAAACACAAGCCTCAATTTAAATCACATTTAACCGTCATTAAAGCGCTGCTCGGTTTGGGAATGCTGTTTATGTTCTCACACTTGCGTCCGAATTTAAAACACTGAGATTGCTCCACGGTGAAGTGTTTACTTGTAAGCGCTGTTCAAATTAGCTGGGATGTGAAATATGCTCTCCCCCCACAGAAGGATGTTTATAATGCGTTAGATAGCACTGAGTTCTTAATGTGGGGCCATTTACATGATTAATGATAGCCTTAAACAATCACAATCTCAATGGAGATGTCATCCTAAAGTTTAAAATACAATTTAAGAAAACAAAACAAAAAACAAGTCTGCTTCTAATTCACTTAAAGAGTGCAAATAGGGACATTATACCTGAAGAGTAACAAAAACTTAACGTCAAGGTACAAAGCCTAATGCAAGGTGAAACCCTTACCATCTAGTAGTATGCTCTAACTACAGGTCTTAAGGTGGCCATACATTAGAACGATTATGGGCAGATTCGACCAAGAGACAAAGTTATCTCTAATCGAATCTGATTAGAGATAAATTTGTCTCTAGTCGAACCTGCCCATACACTACAGGCCGATTCCCGTCCGATTTCAGCATTAAATCATCAGGGAATCGGCTGAACCGCCATGTCCGCCCCGCCACTGCCCCCAAAATGTGTGTAGTTTAGTGCATTTATACATTACCTGTCCTGTAGCAGCCTCCGCAAGGTGTCCGTCCATCTCGCCGGGTAACAGCTGTATACACGCTAGCAGCGCATAGCGTCTGACGTCAGACGCTATGCGCCGCCGGCGTGTATGTGGAACCCGACGAGATGGACGGAAACCGCGTGGAGGCTGACACCGGACAGGAAATGTATAAATGCACACACTACATACATGTAAACATTGCAGCGGCGGGGGTTTCGTCGTCTCATCGCTCGTTCGCAATTCGCCCGCCGTACCGCCGCGCAACCGACCAACCAACTTCGGCCCGACATCTTCCGGCATGCGCGACCGACCGTGCGGTTGCTTTGTCAGTCGGGCATGAACTTGGCAGCACCAATTTTCATCCAATTAGATTATAATAATCGAATTAGATGGTCGATTGGTTGGTTGGCTAATGTATGGCCCCCTTTAAAGAGAAACCGTGACCAAGAATTGAACTTCATCCTAATCAGTAGCTGATATCTCCTTTTCCATGAGAAATCTTTTTCCTTTTTTCAAACGGATCATCAGGGGGCTATGAATGGCTGATATTGTGGTGAAACCCCTCCCACAGTGTGATGTCAGGACCATGGTCCTGACAGTTTCCTGTTTGTGAACCTCATTGCATTGTGGAAAATAACAGTTGTTCACACCTGTCAAAAATGCATCATCTCCTTCCACTGACATCACCTGCCACTAGTAAAAATGTCGCCATATGATAAATGCAGGGCTGTGGAGTCGGTAGAAAAATCCACCGACTCCAACTCCTCAGTTTAGGATTCCACTGACTCCTCTAATTTGCATATTATAATCTTGTTGATTGAAAGTATGTAACATGAAATTCGTCTCTTAACTGCCAACGCTTAGAAATATTAAAAGACAACTGAAGTGAGAAGGATATGGAGACTGACATATTTATTCCCTTTAGTCATAGACTAAAACTAGTCCTTGGTAAGAGTACTTGTGAAAGGTACAGACCGGAACAAAGAACATCTATCAGGCCCTAGGCAATGTAACTGTGTGTACATGTAAGAGTGATGTGCAGGTACTCTGCAGGGGAATAAGGAGATTCTTCCTCTATCACACATTCTTCATGCACAATCTGAACCAGGTTTATGGGTGATAGACAACACCTCTGTGTTCAATGTGCACAACATTCTCAGTGGATTCCCTACAGCTCTGTGGAGAGTGTATATGTAGAGTATAGTACTACTGTGTAACAAAGTAAAACTGAGACAAGTGAAATTAAAGTTTTATACATACCTTGGGCTTCCTCCAGCCCCCTTCAGGCTAATCAGTCCCTCACTGTCCTCCTCCGCCACCTGGATCTTCTGCTATGAGTCCAGGTACTTGAGCCAGTCTGGCGCAGTGCGCACGTACACACTCCACCGCTGGGAGCGTACTACACCTGCACAGCACTATTGTGCAGGTGCAGAACGCTCCTGGCTGTGGAAGCGGCATGCGTCCGGACTGCGCTGACTTGCTGAATTACCAGGACTCATAGCAGAAGATCCAGATGGTGGAGGTGGACAGCGAGGGACTGATTAGCCTGAAGGGGGCTGGAAGAAGCCCCAGGTATGTATAAAACTTTTCTCTTCATCCTTCTCAGGTACCATTTAATTTGTAGTCACCAAACCAAATTTTAACAACATATCAAATTATTTGATTTCATGAGCAAAGAGAGTGCATACATTTGCATAAATCAGAATCAACGCAAAATTATTTCCATCTCATTGACCATCTCTATTAGTGACACGGCTACACATCAGGCTTTATACTTACAGCATAGATGTTATTTAGTATATATAAAAGATTCCTGTGTACACATCATATATACAGTAACAATCAGATGTGTATATCTGACTTTAAAAATACGGGGACTGCTTTAAGGAAGCAGCACAAGTAACTAATTTTGATTGGTTTATTTCATTTTTGTGGACTAAGCACAGCTATTACTGTATGTATAAATTATTTATAATGACTATTATCTGAGAAAAAGAAAATTTTATCATATTTTCTATTTTAATTTCAGTTTAAATTCATTAGGAGTCGGAGTCGGTGCATTTTTCCTGACTCCAACTCCAGGCACCCAAAATTGCCCCGACTTCGACTCCATGACTCCGACTCCACAGCCCTGGATAAATGTCACAACGTGAATCAGGGAGAGGAAAGATTTTACAATGGACAAACACTGACTAAATAATTTATACATAATTATTGTAAAAATTAAGCACTTTAGTTCATTACGTTATTTTCAAGAGTTCCTCTTTAAGCTGAGTACCTGCAGCCAGATGGAGCGGGGATCTCCACCAGTGAACGATCATCCCCTGATCCATCTGGCCGTATCAGCAAGTGTTATTTGTGCCGTCATAAATGAACAAAACCCACGGAAGTCAACGAGGATCAGATCCTCCGCATTTCAATCCAACAGATCGGTCTTTCAAAGCAAAACACGGCAGCGGGTGACGTGCATCGTGGAACATCATTTTTACTAATTTCCGTTAAATTATGTTGCTCGATATTGCGCAAAAAAATCATTCCGAAAAATCGTGTTGTGGATATGGGCTTTTAAAGCAACCATGTTGTATGAGGCATTAAGTAAACAATCTATTCATGCTATACTTAAAGGGACCCAGTAGTGATCTACTTCAACCTTTAGGGATGTTATCTGTAAATTAAAAGAAACTGTGGGAACTTTTAGGGCCATTTTCCACGGTCAATCGTGGTGCAGTGTGATAGTGATTTCACATATATTCACTGCTTAAGGTTCGGAAGGTGTGAGTATGTGTGAGTGTGTGAGTGTGTGTGTGTGTGTTTTTTTTGGGATCCAAAAATGTTTGAGATGCTGGCTGATCAGTGGACAGGCAAACACAATAAAGTGCAAATATTCCAGATTTGCATGCTAACTTTAAAAAATAAATACGGTAAATAACAAAACAAACAAACAAACAAACAAACAAACTGAGTAACTGTTTGCATGCAAACAAATAATTTAATCTCATTGATCATATCTGTTGATGGATAATTCATTTTTTAATGTTTCTTGGTGTAAAATGGGGGTGCAAGATCACTGGGATTCGACTTATCCCTGAATACATACTTGTAATGATCTGGAATAAAATATGTGAGGTCAAAAGAATATTGAGATATAGAAACTAGCAGCTAACTGGCAGAAGAGAAATATGGAAGATGCCATTGCTACGCTTCCTCTAAGAATGTTTCCTGGCTGTAGCACAGATCATCTTTCTACAATCGTCTAAACCACTCGTCTGGATTTAGTATGCAGATCAGAAATTCCTTAACTCTATACTAGTGCCATGTGAGTCACTCATGATGAATTGAAGCTGGAGGATCAGCAGTGTATATACTATAGCAAGGTGACTAGCATTACCAGAAGAAAGCCTCTTTTCCATGAGCAACTGAATTCACCACCTGTCAGCTGCTCCCATCCATTGTGCAGGTGCTTGCTAACACTGGGCACAGGGTGTGGACAGGAGGCCCCCCATGTAGTTGCATCTGAATACAGTTGCTTGCTCAGATGCAGCATGAGACAAGTGTGACATGCACAGTGCTACAGAATGCTGCCATTCAACTGCATGTAATTGCAGCTGAACCACGCTTGTGGCATGCATCCGGGAAACTCAGCTGCCCATGGCAAAGAAGCCCAAGGCCTGCAACTGCTGCTCATTATTTCCAGACAAGTGTGGAGTACTTTAATTCTATTTATAAAAAACTTTTAGACGTATTATGGTGTATAGTAGATGGTACTCTTGCAGTGTTTTAGTGAACTTCAACCAGGGAATATGCAGTTGGAAGCAGTTAGTTGAGTTGGCTGAGAATAAACAACCACACAATCCTAAATTACTTAGAATCCTAACCATCCATGTGGATTACACCCTAACCATTTGTTGGAGACGGTTTGTCAGGGCCTAACGTTTAAAGGACAACTGATGCAAGAATGGAGGCTGCCATATTTATTATCTTCTACAATACCAGTTGCCTGGAAGCCCTGCTGATCTATTTGGCTGTGGTAGTGTCCAAATAACACCAGAAACAAACATGCAGCTAATTTTGTCAGATCTGACAATAATGTCAGAAACACCTGATCTGCTGCATAGTTGTTCAGGGTCTATGGCTAAAAGTATTAGGGGCAGAGGATCATCAGGGTAGCCAGGCAACTGGTATTGCTAAAAAGGACAAGTGTATTGAGAGGGATATGGCAGTCTCCATATCCCTCTCAATACACTTGTCCTTTCATAAATGAAATTATCAGTTAAGTTTAGATTGGTGATTCATTATTTGCCAAACACAGCACATTTAGGTGTGTCAGTGTTGAACTCATTTGATCACATGATCAGAGTAAAGTAAAAAACTCCCATTTAGGCCACATCTAGGTGTGTCAGTGTTGCAATCATTTGATCACATGATCAGATTAAAGGAAATACCTCCCATTTAGGCCACATCTAGGTGTGTCAGTGTTGCACTCATTTGATCATAGGAAAGACCTCCCATTTAGGCCATATCTAGGTGTGTCAGTGTTGCACTCATTTGATCACATGATCAGAGTAGAGGAAAGACCTCCATTTTAGGCCACATCTCGGTGTGTCAGTGTTGCACTCATTAGATCACATGATCAGAGTAAAGGAAAGACCTCCCATTTAGGCCATCTAAGTTGACAACTATACAGATTATTCCTGTCTCAGCCTCTACCAAACATAATCAGCACAGGATATGGAACAAGATATCTTAACTCCTTTGTAATGCACATAATTTGTCTGGAGGGGATTGCTTACTGCCTACATAAATGAGGCTATCAATTTATAACCACCCATCCAATTCACCAAAACAGAATCTTTGCTTGGAAGGTGGAAAGCAGCAAATTATTATTGTGTACTTATCTGAAAAGTATTTCTGAAAAATGAATTGACATCTGAAAATAAAATCATCTTTAAAAAGCAACACTAGTCAGGATCACAACGTCAAATGGACTGACAAAGAAATACTATGCTGACTTCTAACTAGCAACATTTAACATTCCCACAGTATTCGCATTACTGTGCTTCCAAGTCAACCACAAAGGTAATTTTGCGGTGGTCCCAAACTCAGAAGAATTAACCCTGTCTAAAGCACTTAGCTTCTCAGTGATGAGATGCATTCTTTCACAATTAACTTGAAGAAATCGGTCCCAGCTCTGCCCAATTAATGGAAAGCAGATGTTAAATTTAGGTATTGATTTTTTGATCCACTTTGCCGATTTCCCAGATTCTCTTGGTATCTGTTACTATTTCTGCACAAGAGGCAGGGTGAATGCAACAAGTCTGTTGTAGAGTGATATTGAGAAGCAGATATTTGAACTGTTCCCTGTACAAAGCTCAGTGGATGGGCGGCTGCATGACAAATTTCGCTGTCAATTCCAAGCTCCAGCACAAAGTCTAAGCCTAGAAAATTCCTTCTATCTCCTCTGAGGACTGAGAAACTGGAGAAAGACGTCCAACTGATATCTGCTTAGGGAGCCTGTCTACAAAACAGCTTCCAAATGGATTAAGTTGTTGGTTGTTTACTATGTATGCAGCCTTCTCAATACCAAGAGGACCTATTAATGCATCTGTTGAGATTCTCCCACTGTTATGCCGAGTCAGGAGATTCTCAACAACGTACATATCAGTGACCTTGGAACCAAAGTTTACTGGAAGTTGCTTTAAATGGAAAACTCAGAACAAAATTGTTCAGGGGGAATGAATGGTAAAGGCTATGAATGTGCAGCTACTCATGCAGTGAGGTGGGAGGTCACAGAAAGTCTGTACTCCAAAAAAGTACTGTTGTCAGTCATGAAGATGCATGTAGAGATTACTACTTAAAGTAAACCTGCAAGTCTAGGCGAGATAGGAATCAGATACTTACCTTGGGAGGGGGAAGCCACTGGAGGCCCCCCTCCACCAAGGTGCACCAAAGCATGGACCCCCGAGGTGCAGGCACATCTAGCGTGTGAGGTAGCAAAGACCCATTAAGGCTTTGGCATCCATGCTACTACACAGGCGGCTCGCACATGCATAGTAGCATATAGCTTGGCCTTTGTCCCCCGAAGGCCAATGGGGTCCGTGCTACTGTGCATGTGCAAGCCGCTGACAAGCCCTTGTTGGCGGTTTTGCGAAGGGGAAAATGCAAGAATGGGCCGGTGGAGGAGGAAGGGGGAAGCCTCTTGAGAATCCAGATGCTTCCAGCTTCCGAGGTGAGTACCCCTTTCGGGGGCCCTTTTCTTTCCCTATAGGTACACTTTAAGATGGCCTATGCCTTTTTTTATTTAGTGCCCTATTCTAACTGCCTACTTATTAGGAATACTCAGTTTTCAGGGTTTCCTCTTAACAAAGCTATTTCTAACTGTATAACCAAGGCATTTCCAGGTCTTTATTCAAGGATGCCATAATTGTGAAGTGTACAACCTGTTCAGTAAAATCTAACTGGAAGAGAAGAAAGGTTCCGCACACCTGT
Organism: Hyperolius riggenbachi; assembly: GCF_040937935.1. Taxonomy (NCBI): domain Eukaryota; kingdom Metazoa; phylum Chordata; class Amphibia; order Anura; family Hyperoliidae; genus Hyperolius; species Hyperolius riggenbachi. The sequence continues at coordinate 389,170,375 of NC_090650.1, read as the reverse complement.
AATTAGGACCAATATTTTTTATTGTCCCATGCTGCACATATACATACTATCTCTGTCAACCGGTTATGTGGAATCTTTCTACTCTCTACTCTCTGGAATTGCTTTTCGGCTCCCACACCTTACCATTGCTCAAGGTGTGCAGAGTTTACTTCCTGGAATGATTTAGGAATACACTTTGGAAAACTGCCTGATAACCTTTTTTTTTTTAAAGAACACAAAATGAATTTTTAGTTTAGCCTCTCCTTAACGCACACTTGAAGTCAGAGGGTGGTTTTGCTTCACCAGGACTAATTTCTACCCATAGGGGAAATAAATATGGCATCGTCCATATCCCTCTCACTTTAGGTGTGCTTTAATTCATGGCTAAACTAAAAATTCATTTTGTGTTCTTTAAAAAAAAACAAACAAAAAAAAAAAAACACTATTGATTAGCATGTTTATTTTCAATTGAGATAGGAATAGTTTGGGAAGTGAAGTGAAGAATAGTGTGTTAAAGAGACACTGAAGCGAGACTAAATCTCGCTTCAGGTCTTATATATAGCAGGGGCACGTGTGCCCCTGCTAAAACGCCGCTATCCCGCGGCTAAACGGGGGTCCCTTCACCCCCAACCCACCCCCCGCAAAAGATGGTCGGAAAATGGTCGCTGGCTGTCTCTCTTCCTGGAGGCAGGGCTAACGGCTGCAGCCCTGCCTCCCAGCGCGTCTATCAGACGCGCATCGCCGCCTCTCCCCCGCCCCTCTCAGTGAAGGAAGACAGAGGGGCGGGGGAGAGGCGGAGATACGCGTCTGACAGACGCGCATGGGGCAGGGCTGCGGCGGTTAGCCCTGCCCCAACCAGGAAGTGCTCCCCCGCTGCACGGAGGGGGTTTGGGGGGACAGGGACCCCCGTTAAGCCGCGCTATAGCGGCATTTTAGCAGGGGCACACGTGCCCCTGCTATATATGAGGTCTGAAGCGAGATCTATTCTCGCTTCAGACTCTCTTTAAAGTAAACATAAACTGAGAAGGATATGGATTTTTGCTTTTAAAATAATTATAGTTACCTGACTATGCTGCTGATCCTGTGTCTCTAATACTTTTAGCCCCAGTCCCTCAACCAGGACCTGGGAGGTACTTCCTGGGTCGCGGCTTAGCTTCTGATTGGAGGAAGCTCACAGGAGGCGGGCAGAGACGGGGACAGAGGCAGGGGAGCTCTCATTGAATGACATACAGAAGGTAAATAGACGGCTAGTGAAAAGGAGACTGTCGCTAGCCGGGCGATTCTTACAGGGGGGCACAGGAGAGGGGGGAATAGAGGCAGCTATAGCGAGAACCAGAGGCATGTCATTATGCACAGACCATGCCTCTGTGGTCTCTTAAGATTTCAAATACTCGCCTTGGGTTCTCTTTAACAGTGCTAGGGGGCTGATTGCAATTAGTTACACTATGCCTGTGGCATTATGTCAAATAACACATTGCCAGGGAATTAATCCATATACTGTTTTCAGATAGCATGTCCCTTTCAGTATGCAGGCATAGCGCTACTGGCACAGTGGCTGCTACTGTTACAGTGGTGGCTGATAACCTACAGGTGAGAAAAGAGGGAGGTAAGAGCAGCGATACAAGGTGGCTACTGCATGTGGCTCCACAGCTACGGCATGTGGGCCGCGTGGAATTATCAACTGTAGAGAGCTTTAGGGGCCACCAAAAAAGGCTTAGCGGGCAGCATCCCCAAGCCGGACTTAGAACATTCCTGATCTAGAACTAGTCTGTTGCTAAAGAACAGATTTGCGAGAAGTATTTTACTTTGTAACAATTTCCTCTAAATTCAATGTGTTTATTGATGACCTATATGCAATACCCTTTCTTTACATTGAATTCCCCAGTGCTTCTATCAGAACGGAGAGCATGAACGAAACTTTAATTACCTTTGGTCATCCATGGCATTGACGTTGCCATTCAGTACAATTCGCCAAAGGTCTGACGCTACCAATTCTTTCTGGTCGTTGACTGTGGTGACGCTGGGCAGCTGAAGCTCACACGGCTTGCTCTCAGACAGACTGAACTCGCGGAAGGCAACGAATGAACGCTGGAGTTCGTCCCAGTACTCAAGGCTACATGGGATCTATAAAACAACAACAGATTCAGATATTTCAGCCATAAAACTTAATATGCAAGAAAATATGCAAGCATGCAAATCTTGCCTTAAAAGACCTCAGTGCAGCCTAAATAAGTAAATATGAAAAATACACCACCATACATAGAAATCATTATTGAGGAGTGAGTCAGAAAGGCTTGGTGACTCACAATGGAACGTACTTAAACACAAGAACCCAAAATAAAATAAAAAAAATCTAAAACATAAAATGAGCTAATCAAGAAGCATAACAAATTGTATAAAATGTTCTATTGTGTTTGCATACCGAAACTTTGGCTTCACATCTACTTTGGATAGAACTTACCAAGTGTTCTCACTAGCTCTGAAATGTGCACATCATCTGCTATGGCTACTCACATCTCCAAACACAGCAAAAAGATTTAAAGAGAAACTCCAACCAAGAATTGAACTTTATCCCAATCAGTAGCTGATACCCCCTTTTACATGAGAAATAGAATGATTTTCACAAACAGACCATCAGGGGGCGCAGTGTGACTGATTTTGTGCTGAAACCACTCCCACTAGAGGCTCTGAATACTGCGGTACTCCTGGCAAACTGCCACAATGTAACAATGTTCACAGACAGGAAATGGCTGTTTAGAGCTGTCTAACAGCCAGAACAGCTAGAAACAGCTACATAACATGCCCACAGTAAAAATGTCACCATGTAATACATGTCAAAATGTGAATCTGGGAGAGGAAAGATTTTACAATGAGCAAACACTGACTAAATCATTTATACATAATTATGGTAAAAATGAAGCACTTTTTTTATTACATTATTTTCAGTGGAGTTCCTCTTTAACGTATTAAAACAATCACTACTGGGTTTATATAACAGCAATTTCACGATTACAGATAAGGAACTAAATTTCCTTATTCCTCATTCTCACTCAGTTGTCCCTCTTTTAGGACTCATGTGCGGACCTGTACAAATAAATGTACAGTATAAAGGTAATAGGTTCAATTACTAACCTAAAAGAGAGTTATTATTATGCTAAACTTTATGTTCAAACTTTGAATTACAGCTTTTCATATGCGAGTTTAACCACTTAAAGAGAACCTGAGCTGAAAATTAAGTCAAAATAAACCGAAACCCCTCATACTTGCCTCTCGTGCAGTCTACTCATCAATCTCTTTCTCCTCTCCTGCGTCCTGTGTGTCCACTGTGATCAATCAAAATTCTGTCCTCCATTTTGAAAATGGCCATAACTCCATAGCAGCTTCCTGGTCAGCAAACTGTTAAACTGTAATATCGCCCACTTGAGCCATAGGGAAACATGGACAGTACCTTGCACATTCAGTTGTAACTGACAGCTGCTGATATATAACTGACAGCAACCGATATATTTCAGTTCTGACAAAATATTGTCAGAACTGGAAGGGATCACTGTAACAAGAAAATGGTGAGCTTCTGAGAGGAACTGAAGGCGAGGTAAGTATGTCATATTAATTTGCAGCTACATTATGGATTTATTTTAAATAATTTTACTCAGTTCGGGTTCCCTTTAAGTACCAGTGGTCTCTGCCCCCTTAAAGAGAACCAGAGATGAAGCAACCTCATGTATTTTACCTTATAAATCAGTGGGAACATGACAGTAAACACCTAATCTGCTCTTTGTTACATTGTTCTCTGTTTAATTTGCCTGTTATCACCTCTAAGATAAGAATCCCGACTAAGCAGTCGGTCTGGCTTTGCTACAGAATAATTATAGCTGAGACTGTGTTCTTTGCTGTCTTCAAGTCCAAGCCTGCCCCCTGCTGGCTTTGCTCAGGAATCATTATAGCTGAGTCATTATAGCAAAGCCAGACTCAATGCTCAGTCCGGGATTCTTATCTCAGCTAGATAACAGACACTTTTAGCAGTGAGGATGGAACAGAGAGCATGGTAAGTGTTTTCTCTAATGTTCCCACTGATTTCCATGGTAAAATACATGAGGATGCTTCGTCTCTGGTTCACTTTAAGGACCAGAGATCGCTGGTACAAGAAACGGCTGAATCGGAAAATAACGAATCTCCATTGCCGTCACCGCCGCACTTCGGGATCCTGGGCCACCCACTCTGCCGTCTCTATGACGGCTGAGTTCCTGTGAGCGGGAAAAGAACCGCCTTCATTGGCTCCTGACCCTGTCTTTCAATGTAAGCCAATGGGAGTTGCTTACATTGAAAGACAGGGCCAGAAGCCAACGAATTTGGCTCCTGTCCCGCTCACAGGGCTTTGCAGTCATAGAGACAGGCAGAGCAAGTGAGCTGCGGCGAGAGACTTCGGGATTCAGCGGCGAGAACGGCGGAAGCACCCTGCCAGCCAGGTAACCACCAAAACAAGGTGTAGATTTCAATCAGCTTGGTCCTTAAGTAGTTAAAGGAAAAGTACAAAACATATGAAAGGAAGTATTAGTGTGACATGAAGTAAGAAAATGTGTATTTTACCCATGAAATCTGGCAAAAGTATGGCTGGAAATTGAAGATGTGACTGTAATCAAGGAACTGTAACCAAGGATTGAATTTCATTCCAATCAGTAGCTGATACCCCCTTTCCCATGAGAAATCTTCAACTTTTCTAGAATCAGTGGAGTCTGTATGGTGGATACTGTGGTGGATCCCCTCCCAGAGTGTAATTTGTCTGTGACCCTTGTTGCATTGTGGGAAATAACAGGTGTTTCCAACTGCCAAGGAACCAGTATGTTTCGGTGTGCGTGTGCGTGTAAATATATATATATATATATATATATATATATATATATATATATATACTTATATATATGTATATGTATATATATATATATATATATATATATATATATATATATATATATATATATATATATATATACTTATATATAATCAACCTTTCCAGCACACAGTTCCCCAACCCTGTCCTCAAGGCCCGCCAACAGTACATGTTTTGCAGAAAACCATAAACATGCAGGTTGAATTTTAAAGCAAAAAAATACATTTGCATTACAGGTAGTTCCTGGTTAACGAACGAGATAGGGACTGTAGGCTCGTTCTTAACCTGAATCTGTTCTTAAGTTGGAACATTGTGCAATCTCTGTCCCCTGTACCTCATCTATTCCCCCCGTGCCTCCACTGCCCTCTGTACCTGCTTATACAAGTTTAAAAGCTATTTTTCTTTGATTTTTTTAAAATCGATTTTCTCAAAAACTACAAGTCCAATTTGAAATTTTTTTTTGACTTGTTCCCATGGAAACACAGAATCCATGCCGTTCGTATCGGCGGGTCGTTCGTAAGTCAGGCGTTCGAAAGTCGAGGACTACCTGTACTTTATGAAATATATCTGTAGAACTACAGATCTTCTTGACACATTTGTCACTGCAATTCATCTTCAGTATCCATTTTACAACTCATTTTTTAACTCATGCTCAATTTGTTTGAGATGGAAAGCTTGCAAGGGCAGGGCCCCCTCATTTCATTGTCTGTATCATTATGTACCCCATGTTTGTTTTTCTTACTTTGTGCAGCACCACGGAATATGTTGGTGCTGTATAAATCAATAATAATAATAAACTGGGCGTAACTAGAAATCATGGTGCCCCCCAGAAAACCTTTCATGGGGTCCTTTAATGTAAACAATATTTTCTTTACCTCTTTTGGCGACCCTCACAGCCCGGGGGCCCATCTTACAAGGGTCATAAAACTAGTGTGGCCATCAGGATCTTCACACCCATAACAAGTAAAGACACAAAAACACCTAATCTGGAGTATTTGAGAAAATACACACACACACACACACACACACACACACACACACACACACACACACACACACACACACACACACACACACACACACACACACACACACACACACACACACACACACACACACACACACACACACACACACACACACACACACACACACACACACACACACACACACACACACACACACACACACACACACACACACACACACACACACACACACACACACACACACACACACACACCTCTGGGCTCCCATGGGGGCTGCTCCCCCTAATTACACTCCTGATAATAAATCATTATTTAATTGCCTAGGTTTGTGACAAGTGCCTCCTACTAAGGGGTGTATCTTGCTGTATAAAGGAGTAAATGGGTCATTAAGCTGTTGGGACATTTGATAAATGGCACTAGCTGAAAACAATGTTGCTCTGTATAATATCACCTGGACTAGTGCAACATAGTGCAATAATTAGAAAATATCCTGTATTATCCTGTATTGTTGTATTATCTATATTTAGTATCCCTACTCTAAGCAATTGTATGTGCCAAACCCTATTCCGGGCACGACCCAGTTGTGCTTGGTGATTAAAAATATTTCTGGTCTTCCTGATATTGTGAGCTATTATGGGACACAGTGAAAAGAAATGATTAATGTATTCTTGCGCTGGAAAACGTGTTAGGTCTTCTTGAATAATAATAATAATGTAATCTTACTACTGCAAAATAGCATTGTGCGTTAAGGAGCTGGTGCAGATGTACAGCCTCAAGATGAATGTTGTGATCATAAAATGATACAGATGAGCCCTGGGAGTTCTTGTTCAGATGTGTTGTGTGTAATGTGAGGAGTGACGATTCTCTCAACACTGGAGATTAAATCCAGAGCTATCTGCAGTCCTGAGTGTTGGCTCAGAGTCCGCTGACGGATTTGTCAGCATTCTCGGAATGACAGAAATCAGATGGTCTGAACTGAAGCAACTAGCGCATAGATACGCAATGCCATGTTTATGATGGCTGATAGGCCACATTTACCAGGAAAAGCATCTCTACTCGGTTTCAATGGGTGGATATGGGTAGGATGGAGGAGCCCAATGTGTGTTCTGTTTTAGTATTTTAAAATATAAATAAAAAAAAAATATAATAAAAAAAGAGAGGTAATAATCAATTACCTCTCCAGAAGATATAGACAATAGTTCAACTGGAAAAACGTTTTTATACAAAAAGCAATCTGACAACGTGTTTCATGGGTTTATGGCCCACTTCCTGGTTTTTTTTAACTTATATTTTAATACACTAAAATAGAACACACATTGGGCACCTCCATCCTACTACCTCTTACCAGTCAGCCCTCCTTAGGAGGTAATGGCTTTGCAGTTTTTCTGGAAAGTCTATCGTACTACGGGAGTAGCAGTAGAGTGTTGTACCGTGTTAGCCATCAGTAAAAGCAAGAAGTTTTAAATCAGGATGATACCATTTATTGGCTAACTAAAAAGAATAAGAATAAGCAAGCTTTCGGCCTTGCAGCCTTCGTCAGGCTTACATCCTGTTAGTTTGCAGGCTGGTGGTACAGACAGATACAGTATATACATGCAACATCAAAAGGGAAAACAGATTTTTTTTTCAAGCATAAATACATATTAAGATGCCTTAAAGAGTAACTGTCAGGCTGCAGAAGCTAATTTAAACCTCTATTCTCCTGTGTTAAACAGTTTAGACGGAAGCCAAAAAGGCAATAGTGAAGATAAAAATCTCTCTTTCATTTGATGTGTGCTTATCAGCAAAGCTGTTAGACCCAAGCTCTTAAGAGGACGCAAGCCGCATACCATACTGCAAAGCATTCTGGGGCCCTCCCCTCGGCTGCTAAGGAGAAGTTACAGGATCAAGTTTCAGCAGCTTGTAACTCAGTCCAGCGCACAGCACTGAAAAATCTCCGGGCAGAGTACACTGCAGGAGTCCGCTATTGTTCCTAGCCACATGGCTAATTAATATTCACTGCACACTAGTGTTATTCAGTACTAGCTTTTCTGTGATCAGGAAGCAGGCAGGACATGACGACACATTTGGCTTCATAGGAGACAGACAAACATGGAACCTGCCATGAGCTGTCAGGAGCATCAATCTCTGCATATACTATATACAAATTCTGTGAAGTACAAACGTGGACAGTAAAATGCATATGTAATGTAAGTACAGCCAATCTTTAGCTACTGATATATGTGTTTATTTTCTCTGAAACCTTATACCTAACAGCTCCTCTTTAAGTGAAACAGAACATCTAAATGGGGTGAGAGGTTGTTAGCGGAGATAAGGGTCCTTGTTTACACCATGCTCCCAGACCTGGGAGTTGGACTGACACAGAGGTATCGTAAATTCTAAATTCACAATTTTTTTTTTTCAAAGTGTTTTATTGAACATTTTTCCGAAAAATTTTTGACATAACATATCTCGCGTGTCCTTATGCCCAGCTCCCAGGCGACACTGCCAGGTATCAATTGTTGTACATTTCCATAGATAACAGAAAAGAGACTGGTTACAATCTGCAGCTTACTATATCAGTTTCACAACTCAACCAGAAGTCCCCTCTCTTCCCTCCCCTTCCCACCCTAACCCTCCCTTGGTCTCTCTCCCCTACCACCAGAAGAAAAAGCGGAAGTAAAAAGCATGTCCTATTTGCCTGCTGTTTGTTTAACACAAATAATACAGTATATATGCGGGCACTTTATAAATTCACAATTTTAGCTATACAGGCTGAGAAAGAGTTTAACTATCATTAACCTCATACCAATATAAAAAGTTTTTGTCCTTATTTAAGCCCTTGTCCACTGCTTTGAACTAATTTATACATTTTGTTTCTGCTATTAATCGATCATTTGACGTTTTGAAGCCACCCTTCAGGGCAGTGACACGAAGATCATACACGCTGTGTCCGATGGAACGAAAGTGTGTAGCAACTGGGAGTTCAGATTTGGTATCGTTAATAGTGTGCCTGTGTCCATTCATACGTTTGCGCAGAGTTTGTCCAGTTTCTCCCACGTACATAACATTGGGACATTTAGCACACATGATCAGACATATCACAGGAAAATGTGCCTTGTACTCTGTACTCCTGTTGTGAACCTGGTATCGTTAACCTGTCAGTGGAGTAAATGTGTGTGCAGGTCCCACACCTTTTTTGTCGGCAGGGTGATGTTCCGTTTTGTTGAGGCCTATTCAAAGAACTCCTGACAATCATCTGTTTCAGATTCAGTGCTTTTCGATATGACAAGAGGGGAGGTTTAGGGAATATCTTTCTCAGTCTGTGATCCTTGTGTAAGTACTACGGGAGAGTGACCATCCAGTATGACCTGGAGTACTGGGCAGGGATGGTTAATTCCCTGCAGGCCTATACGGTGGTTGCAGGAACTGCAACCCACCTTTGTGAGTATATATTTGTATAATTTAATCTTCCCAGTACCTGACGATACTGCATCATTGGGCTCTTGATCTCTCCCTACTTCTCACCTAGGTATTCTTGGCCCCTACAAGAATCACCCCTCAAAAAAAACAAACCCCTATATCAATGTGTGGACAGTTACCGTATGTAAAAATGCAGTGAACCTTCTCGTGTACTTTTAAGAATATTGGTGATGAAGTCAAACCAAACCTGTGCCACATTTGTGATTAATAAGTAGGGATGGTCGGAAATGCCAATTTCCGATTCCGCGGTAATTCCGCATTCCGCCATTGCCAAATACGATTCCGCTTTCCGCTACCAATTTCCGCATTCCAATGCGGAATTTCCGCCGGAAATCGCGGAAATTCCGCCCGACTTTAACATCGATTTTCTCAAAAACTATAAGGTCTTTTTGAAAACTTTTTTTTGCATCTTGTTCAGAAGATTCTGTTTAATAAACCCTGGTGTTTCTAGGACGTACAGGGGCTTTGCTATTAACCGTTAAAGTCAGCGGATTTTTCCTGTAATGTAAATGCAGAAAATAGGCAGATGCAGATTTTCTGCATTTTAAATTACAGTAAAAATCCGCCGACTTTAGCAGTTAATAGCAAAGCCCCCATAAGTCAAATTTTCAGGGGTTATTAAACTGAATCTTGTGAACAAGATGCAAAAAAATTTTTTCAAAAAGACCTTATAGTTTTTGAGAAAATCAATGTTAAAGAGACTCCGTAACAAAAATTGCATCCTGTTTTTTATCATCCTACAAGTTCAAAAAGCTATTCTAATGTGTTCTGGCTTACTGCAGCACTTTCTGCTATCACCATCTCTGTAATAAATCAACTTATCTCTCTCTTGTCAGACTTGTCAGGCCTGTGTCTGGAAGGCTGCCAAGTTCTTCAGTGTTGTGGTTCTGCTATGAACTCCCCCATCCAGGCCCCTCTCTGCACACTGCCTGTGTGATATTTAGATTAGTGCAGCTTCTCTCTGTTCTATTATCTTTTACAAGCTGGATAAATCTTCCTCTGAGCTGGCTGGGCTTTCACATACTGAGGAATTACATACAGGCACAGCTGTCTGCACTCTGCAGGAAGAAATAGCCTGACACATCAGTGGAAGATAGCTGCAGGGGGAAAGAAACACACAAATGATCTCTTGAGATTCAAAAGGATTGCTGTATACAGCCTGCTTGTTTATGGATGTATTTTCTATGTGTGGACATACTGTACATCAATCTACTTCCTGTTTTGGTGGCCATTTTGTTTGTTTATAAACAAACTTTTTAAAACTGTTTTTAACCACTTTTAATGCGGCGAGGAGCGGCGAAATTGTGACAGAGGGTAATAGGAGATGTCCCCTAACGCACTGGTATGTTTACTTTTGTGCGATTTTAACAATACAGATTCTCTTTAAAGCCGGGCGGAATTTCCGCGATTTCCGGCGGAAATCCGCCTAAAGCACTTGCATTACCGATTTTCGCATTCCGATGCGGAAATGCAATTTCCGATCGGAATTTCAGAAATTGCATTTCCGCGGAATCCGAATGAGCATCCCTATTAATAAGGTGAACCAGTACGCCTGACGCTATCACGTTAAGCACGGTAGGAGGAAGCAAGAGATGGAATGCAGGAAAGAGCCCGGAGAGCGCGAGGGGACACAGGGAGCTGGACTCCGCCCAGTTGAAACTCCAACTCTAGCCTGATTCCACTAACTGCATGCAGGAGGTGGATCAAGTTGACCTTGATGAAAAAATACACACAAGAGAAGTATAGAGGCACTCTGAGCTCCATCAGATTTCCGTGGTGACCGTCGCAGCCTGGGGGTCCATCTTGAAAGAGTCATAAAGTAAAAGTGGACATCATAATTTTCCAACCCATAACAAGTGTAGCGATAAAAACACCTGATCTAAAGGATAGACCCCTTTATTGGTGGGAGCGGAGTAGTAGTTGTGGCCTTCTTACAGCTATTTCCCCCCCCTGCAGTCACAGAGGCTGCTACCCTCTAGTTACCCCCGTCAATATCCTTTCCTCCTCACCTACGTCAAATACCAACCTTGGAGTTGAACCGACCTTACTTGAACTGGGCAGATCCGCATACATAATGTAGTAGGGGTGTCTTGACACCCTGTAGAAAAGGTAAAGGAGACAAAAGACGGGAGCCCAGTAGTGCAGTATGTCAATTACTGATGTAATAATGAATAAGTAAGATGCTACTCACAAAGGAGGGTTGCAAGCGGCAACCGACCACAGGAAGCAGGTGGAGACCATAAACTCGACTCCACTCGGGGTGGTCATGGATGGACCTGGATGTGGTCGCTCTCAAAGAAAAAAGGGGACAGGTGTCCACCGTGGTAGAAACCACGTGTGTTCTGTCACCACCCCTCGGACAGGATATGTACTGGGGTATACGATGCATAATAAGGGGGAAAAGGCGCCCTGGTTGAATAAAAACTTCTAAAAACAGTTTAAAAATGAAAACGGAAACAAGGTATCTTACCTCAATGACGAAATCTTTGTAATTTACAAAAGATTTTTATTCAGCACAGGCAATGCGTTTCGCGGGTCTGAGCCCGCTTCTTCAGGCCAATAACTGTGTCAATGTTATTGGCCTGAGGAAGTGGGCTCAGACCCGCGAAATGCGTTGCCTGTGCTAAATAAAAATCTTTTGTAATTTACAAAGATTTTGTCATTGAGGTAAGATACCTTGTTTCCCTTTTCATTTTCATTTCTGTTTTAGAAGCATTTATTCAACCAGGGCGCCTCTTCCCCCTTATTGTGCAGAGATCAACATACACATTGCCAGATTATGTAAAAAATAAAAAATCTGGTCTCTGAGTTGGTCAGAGTTTCTGCTGTTTTACTGTACTGTACAACCTGCATAGATATGCTCTGCATGTTTCTCCATTCAGAGATATTAATTTAATATTCTCCAAAAGGTGGTTACCCATTCTTAAATATTTTAATTTTAATTCTGCCAGATTTTTTTCGCATCAAGAAATTCAGTAAATAACAATTACCAGCTTCATAACAGATAACTGTCTACAGTCCCAGGAGAACCGCTACTCTCAATGAAACAAAACCACAACCAACCTCAAAAAGCCTTATATAATGCTCTTTGTTGTGTGAACACCAGGACAAATCTTGGGTGTGACTTCTAAAAATACATTTATCATGTTTCTACAAATGACTGTATTTGTCTTTGACAAGCTCCGTTCATTGGGTCACATTGCTAGCAATAAAAAGAAAGTAACCCTGGAGCTGTTGCAGGAAGATCATTTCACCGCAGAGGTCAGGAAGAAAAGAAGTAAGGCCGCAGATTGCAGTTTGTCATAACACAAGTAACAATGAACCAACTGATAATCGCTGTAGCTGAGCGTTCCAAGATTCCGCCACCTGTTAAAAAAATCAAGGAGGACTGCGGTCAGAATAAATATAGAAAGGCACACACAGCTGGAACGCTTAGGAGTACGAAGCAGCGTATTCCTGGAGGAGGTCACTGCTTTTGTTATTGCTTTTATTAATAACCTTCTCTCTATCGAGAACGTACATGTCTTTAGATTGTGGCTCTTCCCGGGTGGGCCTGCCTTGGAGAGAACATGGTTCTGGTTCCAGGAACAACTACTGTACAGCTAGATGCACACAGGAGGCAGGAAGTGTGAGCATTTTATCTTCTCCAGCGAGGCCACCTAAGCGATGTGGAGGCAGAACACAATATCTTGTATTAGGCGGAGCTCGCCAGTTCACGCTGAGATTATAAGCCTGGCTTCCTGAAGGAAGAATAAACTTCTCGTTCACCGAGCGAGTGTTTCTCCTCTTCTTTCTGTTCTGCCGCCAGACTCTCTTCGAATACAAATCTTCCATGTATTCAGCTAAAGGAAAACAAAACGTCCACATGTCTCGAGACCGAGAGGGAATCTTGGCAAAGAGGCTGTAACTCCGCACTAGCATTCTTCATATAACACTGATCTTTATCGGTTCTGCTGAAGGTAATTCAGAGCTGACAAAAGTTGCATGTCAAAACTTATTCCAGTTACTTTTGCAAGCACCAAGCTAAATAAATAGGAATAAATGACAAACAGAACTCCAAAGAGAAAGAAAACAAATTATTCCTGTTGGAGTTGGTAATCGGCTATATATATATATATATATATAAAAGGTCTCTAAGTCGAATATGCAAGGAGAAATCTGTTTGATAATCTTTGCAGGTTTCTTGGTCCTGTTATTCGAGCACCTGCCAAGCACATTGCTTGCTCTTCAGAATGCTTACATTTGGCAATGAAAGCCCTGCTGGAACCCACCTTTTATTTCCACCTGGGAAGGCAGAGATGATATCTCAAACGGCATGGAAAAGTTATTTCTCATTAGTAGTGATGAAATATGTATGATCCATTCATTATATTTTTTGATGAACATCCAAAAACACTGAAAGCATTCCACAAGCTTGATATATGCCGTATATATATTTTTTTTTACAGAACTAAAATTTTAAATCCCTCTTAAGAATGCTTTTCAAAATAGCATACATATTGCATTGTTAAAACACTGGTGGAGGCGCCGTTGTTAATAGACAACAACTAAAGCTACTATATAAGTGAGAAGTGTAATATCTTACCTTCTCAAAAGGACAAACCAGGCACTATTTCAGGCACTTTTAATGACCTGATGGAGAAGGCTGAAACCCATAAAACGCATTGGGCTTGATTCACAAAGCGGTGCTAACCTACTTAGCACGTCTAAAGTCTTTAGACGTGCTAACCAGGGTGCTAAGTAGGTTAATCAATTGAGAAATCCGGTGCTAACCTACTTCGCACCCTGGTTAGCACGTCTTAAAGGGAAGGTTCATGGACGCTGTGAAAAAAATAAAAATCCAAATCCACTTACCTGGGGCTTCCTCCAGCCCGTGGCAGGCAGGAGGTGCCCTCGGCGCAGCTCCGCAGGCTCCCGGTCTCCTTCGGTGGCCCGCCCGACCTGGCCAGGCCGACTGCCAGGTCAGGCTCTTCTGTGCTCCAATGTGCGGCTCACTGATGCGCGCTGACGTCATCGGACGTCCTCCGAGCTGTTCTGCGCAGGCTCAGTAGTTCTGAGCCTGCGCAGTACAGCCCGGAGGACGTCCGATGATGTCAGCGCGCACCAGTGAGACGCATATTGGAGCGCAGAAGACCCCGACCTGGCAGCCGGCCTGGCCAGGTCGGGCGCGCCGCCGGAGGAGTTCGGGAGCCTGCTGAGCCGCACCGAGGGCACCTCCTGCCTGCCACGGGCTGGAGGAAGCCCCAGGTAAGTGGATTTGGATTTTTATTTTTTTCACAGCGTCCCTGAACCTTCCCTTTAAGACTTTAGACGTGCTAAGTAGGTTAGCACCGCTTTGTGAATCAAGCCCATTGTATTTTGTGCATGAATAAACACTTTTTCCATTAATTATTGGTTTGTCCTTTTGAGAAGGTAAGACGTTACACTTCTCACCTATATAGTAGCTTTAGTTGTTGTCTGTCATCATGGGCACCTCCACCGGTGTTTTGGCATAGTCCATACCCTTTGAGGTTTATAGTCATGAGGACCCTACAGTCCTCACAACTATCCAAGGAAAGCCTCCAACCATCATGTGCTTTCGAATGACCTGGAAAACCAAGCAGGGATGGTTATATTCCCGCAGGCTCTGATGGTGGTGGCAAGTTCTTGTAACCCACTTTTGTGAGTATATTTCCTATAAATTTACATATACCAACTCATCCTACAATACGGCACCATTGGGCTTCTGGTCTCTCTCATCCTATAGATACTTGGAGGTTACAGGTGACCATCAGGAATTGAAATCACAGACCACGTGTGACAGTGTCTGCTCCAATGATCCGTTGGGGTCTGTCGGGAGCTCAGGATGCATTTCAACCATAGGGAAAATAACGGACAACAAAAAAGTGCAGTCCGCTTATCACAATGGATGCCAGACTGACAAGTGTTAATGGATCCTATTTATAAAATAAGATCCATTCACTGTCAGTTTTGTGATTGCGGAAAAACGGACAAATAAATGTCCATTACCACTCAAGCGGGAACACGGCCTTAAAGAGGAACTCCAGTGAAAATAATTTTTACAATAATTGTGTATAAATGATTTAGTCAGTGTTTACCCATTGTAAAATATTTCCTCGCCCTAATTTACAGACTGACATTTATCACATGGTGACATTTTTACTGCTGGCAGGTGAAGTCAGTGGAAGGAGATGCTGCTTGCTTTTTTTGGCAACAGCTATTTCCTACAATGCAATGAGGTTCCCAGACCAGAAACGGTCAGGGCTATGGTCCTGACATCACACTGTGGGAGGGGTTTCACCACAATATTAGCCATACAGAGCCTCCTAAAGATCTTGAGAAACGTAATAGATTTCTCATGGGAAAGGGGGTATCAGCTACGGATTGGGATGATGTTCAATTCTTGGTTATGGTTTCTCTTTAAGCTATGTACGCATGCTGATAGAGCACAGCAGAGGTGGCTGTCCTAACCAAGAATACAGTGTGTATACAAGTGGCCCTCAAACCATTTAAATATCTAGTATGCAACCCCCCAAGCCCAATGTTTCCTTCCTTACGCCTCTACCCAGAAGCCTCTTTATCATGCACTGCGCCATTATCCCACCTCTCCTTCCCATAGAAACAGTACGCGTTTCTCTGGTATACCAGAGCTTCTGTACAGGGCTAGTTTCCAGTGGTGCCCCCTGCAGGACTGAGTTCAATTGGGTGGCACTATTGTTGTGTGTACACACCTTAATATTACATAATCAACAAGAAAGCATTAAAATTGTGTGATTATCATACAGCCAATGCCAAAGCCCTTCTCCCTGCTGCTTCCTCCTTATTCTGCCCTCAGATTACTTCTCCAGTGCCACTGCAGGGTGTTGAGATGAGAATTGGTGTACCAAAAGAGCTTCTGACTTCCTGGCCAATTCACTGTAGCGATTCTGCCTAGAGTCACTATGTAATGTTTTGCAGGTCCTTTCAATTACAACAGTATAGAAGAAGCAAAGCCAATCCATCAGCAAAGCAACAGGCAAACAGCCACAAACTTTTATGAGGTCAAGTCTATGCTATTTTCATGTCCCCTGCACCCTTCCGTGTCATTTCACCCTCAGATCTTAGCTGAGGTAGTGAGTACGCCATATGTAAAGTAGGACTGGCTCAACTAATTGCAACCTGGTTTGCCACTGAGACCCCCATGTGCAGCCTTATAGCGATGACACAAATTATGACAGTCATAGGGAAGTGGAAGCCTGGGTTGTAAACCGCCAATACATGAAGGTCTGTGAAAATAGGCCTTTTATTGCCCAGCTCACAATGACAAAAAAAAAAAAATAGCACCCATAACCTTCCCTGTTTTTCTTGCCATAGCCTGAAGAGTTTAGCATACAGGGTATTATTATTTATATAGTGCCAACATCTTCCGCAGCGCTGTACAGAGTATATTTTTCTTGTCACCTAACTGTCCCCCAGGGGCTCAAAATCTAATCCCTTATCCCTACCATAGTCATATGTCTGTGTGTGTTTTGTTTAGTGTATGTATCATAGTCTTAATTTTTCAATTTAGGGAAAGCCAATTAAGTTATCTGTATGTTTTTAAGATATGGGGGGAAACCAGGGTACCCAGAGGAAACCCACACAGACATGGGAAGAACATACAAACTCTGTGCAGATAGTGCCCTGGCTGGGATTCAAACCGGGGACCCAGAGTTGCAAGGCGAGAGTGCTAACCACTATGCCACAGTGCTGTCTGAATATAATTTAATTCACCGGTCTTACAGTACAGATCTTGTACTCTTATCCAGACCAAGAGTCCGGCCCTAATTGCATCTCCCGCCTGCTTGTGTTCAGCAGTGGTTGAGGAATGCGTCAACCACTACCTGACTAGAGGGAAATTATACTGGTACTAGTAGACCTAAGCCCGTTTAAAAACGAGGTCTCTCTCTCATCGCTGCATGTCAGTGTGCATGCGCGCACACCTATCCACCCATGCACCCGCCCGGCTCCCTGGCCCCGTCATCCTGTCAACGGCTGTCCGTGCGGCACATGCTCAGTAGCACAAACCCACAGGGACAGGAGTGTACGCAGGGACAGTTAGGTTTTATTGTGGGGGCTCAATAAAACGTTACCAGATGTCCAGAGATTAGATAGTTGTAAATGGAACTGGTGTCCTCACTGGAGAATAATTTACAATTTTTGTTTCACTTAAAACATAAAATGCTGAAATTCAGCTCACTTTAACAGCCATTAACTTACTGATCAGAGAGATGGATCACATCTGGCTTCTGGTCTAATATCCCTTCCTCAACAAAACAACAGACTGCTGTGAGTTCCAGGATTTGGAAGCACCATGAGAGTTTATCAGCTAGTTTTGTGATTAATCACCGCTTTGTGCTGCTGATCGCGCGCAAAGTCCTGCGCGCAAAACTTTGCAATCGTGCAAAGCGCCCATAGGGTTTAATGGGCGCTGCGCGTGCACTGCGCACGCAAAGTTTTGCGCGCGGGAATGTCGCGCGAGTTTCTTTTTATCACGCCTAAAATTAGTTTAGGCATGATAAAGGGCTTTTCTTTGCACTGCTTTGTGGATCAAGCCCATTATGTCCATCTTGGGCCAATTAAAGGGAAAGGATAATCAATAGGTAAAGTTCAAGTGGCACTCCCCTTTACAAAAGTGGAAACAGTGTGAGTGATAGGACAAATTACTCTCACCCATGGGCGTAGGGCCCGAGGTCGCAGCGGTCGCACCCGCGACGGGGCCCGGCTCCTGCAGCCTGAGGGGAGGGGCCCGGGGCCCCCGCATGTGTGTGTGTATACTGGCAGCGGCAGGGCACTTAATTAACCTGGCCGGCTCTGGTGGGCTTGGCTCCCAGACAGATACAGCGCGTGCAGACATTCCACGCACTGTCTTTCTGCCTGGTCTTTAGAGCAATTATCTCCCCCTCCCTCGCTCTCTTCAGACAGCAGCGGCCACTTCAGTGTGTGTGACTGCTATACGACGTCACACACACAACAAAGTCACGCTGTCTGGGCTGGCTCTGATCTCTGAGCTGCTGTTGCAGTTCTCTGGCTGGCCTGGCTCCTCCCACATCCCTCGAGTGAGCTCAGCTTCAAATTCAGCCAGAGTCAGTGTGGGAAAGTCGTGTTTGTCGCCTGCAATTCTGCTGGACTGCTGCCATAGACAGTCAGTAGGGACTGGGAGGTCGAGGAGTCTGGAGCATTGTAAGTCCGGGCTGCATTGCCTCTCCTACTGTGTCCCTGTCTCTCTCCCTAGTCCCTATGGCTGTCTCCCCCCCCCCCCCTCGTCTCTCCCTATGGCTGTCCCCACCCCCCTGTCCCTGCCTCTCTCCCTATGGCTGTCCCCACCCCCCCTGTCCCTGTCTCTCTCCCTATGGCTGTTTCCCCCCGCCCCCCTTGTCCCTGTCTATCCCTATGGCTGTCTTCCCCCCCCCCCCGTGTCCCTGTCTCTCCCTATGGCTGTCTCCCCCCCCCCCCCGTGTCCCTGTCTCTCCCTATGGCTTTCTCTCCCCCCCGGTGTCCCTCCCTATCTCTCCCTATGGCTGTCTCCCCCACCTGGTGTCCCTTTCTCTCTCCCTGTGGCTGTCTCCCTAACTGTGTCCGTGTCTCTCCCTGTGGCTGTCTCTCTCCTTGTGTCCCTTTCTCTCTCCCTGTGGCTGTCTCCCTACCTGTGTCTCTCCCTGTGGCTGTCTCTCTCCTTGTGTCCTCGTCTCTCTCCCTGTGTCTCTCCCTGTGGCTGTTTCTCTTCCTGTATCCCTTTCTCTCTCCCTGGCTGTCTCTCTCCCAGTGTCCCTATGTCTCTCCCTGTGGCTGTCTCTCTCCTTGTGTCCCTGTGTCCCGATCTCTCTCCTGGTTTCCCTGTGTCTCTCCCTGTGGCTGTCTCTCTCCCTGTGTCCCTTTCTCTCTCCCTGTGGCTGTCTCCCTACCTGTGTCCCTGTGTCTCTCCCTGTGGCTGTCTCTCTCCTTGTGTTCTCGTCTCTCTCCCTGTGTCTCTCCCTGTGGCTGTCTCTCTCCCTGTGTCCCTGTCTCTCTCCCTGGCTGTCTCTCTCCCAGTGTCCCTATGTCTCTCCCTGTGGCTGTCTCTCTCCTTGTGTCCCTGTGTCCCGATCTCTCTCCTGGTTTCCCTGTGTCTCTCCCTGTGGCTGTCTCTCTCCCTGTGTCCCTTTCTCTCTCCCTGTGGCTGTCTCCCTACCTGTGTCCCTGTGTCTCTCCCTGTGGCTGTCTCTCTCCTTGTGTTCTCGTCTCTCTCCCTGTGTCTCTCCCTGTGGCTGTCTCTCTCCCTGTGTCCCTGTCTCTCTCCCTGGCTGTCTCTCTCCCAGTGTCCCTATGTCTCTCCCTGTGGCTGTCTCTCTCCTTGTGTCCCTGTGTCCCGGTCTCTCTCCTGGTTTCCCTGTGTCTCTCCCTGTGGCTGTCTCTCTTCCTGAGTCCCAGTCTCTCTCTCTGTGGCTGTCTCTCTCCCTGTATCCCTGTCTCTCTCCGTGTCCCTGTCTCTCTTCGTGTCCGTCTCTCTCTCTCTGTCCCTGTCTCTCTCCCTGTGGCTGTCTCTCTCCCTGTCCTCGTCTCTCTCCCTGTGTCCCTGTCTCTCCCTGTCCTCGTCTCTCTCCCTGTGTCCCTGTCTCTTTCCCTGTGTCTCTCCTGTGTCCCTGTCTCTCTCCCTGGCTATCTATACTGAGGCACCTACTCTTGGCTACCTATACTGAGGCACCTATTCCTGACTACCTATACTGGGGCACCTATACTGGGGCACCTATTCTGGAACACCTATACCTGGCTACCTATACCTTAGTTACCTATACCTGGCTATTTAATGTAGGGGGGGGGGGGGCCCAGGTCCAAATTCCGCATCGGGGCCCTGAGGTTTGTAGCTACGCCACTGCTCTCACCAATTCACCGTCGTTTCCTGGAACCCCCTGCTGGAACGTGTGCACATCGGCTTGAATGAAGAAAGACTATAAATGCCAATATCGGAAGAAGAAAGACCAAGTATACCGGGCGAAACAGTAGAAGAGACAAGAGCGCTCCTTTGGTGCAATACTTTTCTTTACTTAAAATTCCACGCATACAAATTACACTTACAGTGTGTTAAAAACAGAAGCGCATCTCAGGCCTGCCAGCCGTCCTCTCCTACCCTGTGTTTGGCCAAAACAACAGGTGCGGTTTGTCCCGACGCGGAGCTGGATTCGGTGGGCGGGGCTTGGTCACGCTGGAGCCGTCTGACGTCACGACGCGTTTCAGCGCTAACCACGCCTTCGTGGACCTGACGCCTGAGGCCTGAGATGCGCTTCTGTTTTTAACACACTGTAAGTGTAATTTGTATGCGTGGAATTTTAAGTAAAGAAAAGTATTGCACCAAAGGAGCGCTCTTGTCTCTTCTACTGTTTCACTCAGGTCACTGGCACCACCCAGCAACCAGGAGCAGCACCTTTACGCCATCATAGCCCATACTGAGTAAGAGGGTAGCGCAGGAGAGTCTCTTCCTTCTGTACCAAGTATACCGGGCACCTTCCGTTCTGGTTATTTATTGCAGTGGGTATATCACAGGTTGCTTGTGGTGGTGTGATGGAGGTGGGGGGGTGCCGGGCACCAGATGGGGCTTGCGACGGCCGTTTCGCGTCTCAACGGACGCTTGGTCACGCTGCGCTCCAACATTGGAGCGCAGCGTGACCAAGCGTCCGGTGAGACGCGAAACGGCCGTCGCAAGCCCCATCTGGTGCCCGACACCCCCCCACCTCCATCACACCACCACCTCATGATTTAAATGATGGACACATCGTTGTCAAGCAACCTGTGATATACCCACTGCAATAAATAACCAGAACGGAAGGTGCCCGGTATACTTGGTCTTTCTTCTTCCGATATTGCCAATTAAAGGGAAAGCCAATTAACTTACCTGTGTGTTTTTGGTATGTGGGAGTACACCCACACAGACACAGGGATAACATATAAACTCCTTGCAGATAGTGCCCTGGCTGGGGTTTGAACTGGGGACTAAGCGCAAGAGTGCTATCTCTATCTACTAGGCCACCATGCTGTCCTGTTCCACTTAGTACTGGATGAGCAGAAAATGGAGAAGTTGTGCAGAAAAAACACTGCTGACCAGGCTCCATATGTAAGAGATGGGACTTTACTATGCTCTGATATTGCTTTACGGGAGAAAAGTAAACAAACATTTGTTTTGATTATTTATTTATTTATTTTTTTTTGGGGGGGGGGGGGGGGGGGGGGGGTTTGCTTTGCAAACCTTTTGTTAAATACTTCCGGGCCACAGTGACTGACATTTACAATGTAATTGGGAGCTGTTATCGCTACAGAGTTTTCAATTACCGCACGCTTCTGCCGATCTCCCGTCGCTGCAGCCTACTCTCTCTGCTGTCAGATTAATAGCAGAGCTCTGTGAGTCGGTCAGGAGCCAATTTCATTACCTCCCTGTGATCACTGTGATTGACTAGGATTAGCTGTGATTGGCTCACAGTGATCACAGGGCCAGGAGCTAATGAAATAGGCCACTGACTGGCTAACAGAGCTCTGTGTGGGCTGCAGCAATGGGAGAGCGGCAGAAACACTGGGGAAGATGGGTCCGTGCGGTGTGAAGTTGGTGAACCCTGTTATTTACCAGAAAGTCCTTAACCACTTGCCGACCGCCTACTTCATATTGGCGGCGGCAAAGTGGCAGCCCCAGGACCACGTAACGCAGATTGGCGTCAGGTCCTGGGGCACTCTCTGGCCGGGGATCGCGCGCTGGGATGCGCGCGCATCCACCGGCAATAGGCTCCGCCCACCCGCGACGTCAACCCACCGGCCAATCGGAAGCGCCGGCGGGTTGTTAACCCGACGATCCCCGGATAGGAAGCGTATAATACGCTTTGTAATGTTTACAAAGTGTATTATACAGGCTGCCTCCTGCCCTGGTGGTCCCAGTGTCCGAGGGACCACCAGGGCAGGCTGCAGCCACCCTAGTCTGCACCCAAACACACTGATCTGCCCCCCCCGCCCCCTGATCGCCCACAGTACCCCTCAGACCCCCCCCTGCCCACCCCCCAGACCACCATTTGCACACAATCACCCCCCTAATCACCCATCAATCACTCCCTGTCACTATCTGTCAACGCTATTTTTTTTTTTAGTCCCTAAACTGCCCCCTGCTCCCTCCTGATCACCCCCCCACCCCTCAGATTCTCCCCAGACCCCCCCAGACCCTCCCCCCCCCCTGTGTACTGTATGCATCTATCCCCCCTGATCACCTGTCAATCACCCGTCAATCACCCATCAATCACCCGTCAATCACCCGTCAATCACCCCCTGTCACTGCCACCCATCAATCAGCCCCTAACCTGCCCCTTGCGGGCAATCTGATCACCCACCCACACCAATAGATCGCCCGCAGATCCGACATCAGATCACCTCCCAAATCCATCGTTTACATCTATTCTCTCCTCTAAACACCCACTAATTACCCATCAATCACCCATCAATCACCCCCTATCACCACCTGTCACTGTTACCCATCAGATTAGACCCTTGCGGGCACCCAATCGCCCGCCCACACGCTCAGATTGCCCTCAACCCCCCCCTTATCGATTCGCCAGTGCATTATTTACATCCGTTCTTCCCTGTACTAACCCACTGATCACCTGTCAATCACCCCCTGTCACTGCCACCCATCAATCACCCCCTGTCACTGCCACCCATCAATCAGCCCCTAACCTGCCCCTTGCGGGCAATCTGATCACCCACCCACACCAATAGATCGCCCGCAGATCCGACATCAGATCACCTCCCAAATCCATCGTTTACATCTATTCTCTCCTCTAAACACCCACTAATTACCCATCAATCACCCCCTATCACCACCTGTCACTGTTACCCATCAGATTAGACCCTAATCTGCCCCTTGCGGGCACCCAATCACCCGCCCACACGCTCAGATTGCCCTCAGACCCCCCCCTTATCAATTCGCCAGTGCAATATTTACATCTGTTATTCCCTGTAATAACCCACTGATCACCTGTCAATCACCCATCAATCACCCCCTGTCACTGCCACCCATTAATCACCCCCTGTCACTGCCACCCATCAATCAGCCCCTAACCTGCCCCTTGCGGGCAATCTGATCACCCACCCACACCAATAGATCGCCCGCAGATCCGACATCAGATCACCTCCCAAGTGCAGTGTTTACATCTCTTCTCTCCTCTAAACACCCACTAATTACCCATCAATCACCCCCTATCACCACCTGTCACTGTTACCCATCAGATTAGACCCTAATCTGCCCCTTGCGGGCACCCAATCACCCGCCCACACCTCAGAACGCCCTCAGACCCCAGCCCTGATCACCTCGCTAGTGCATTGCTTGCATCTATTTCCCCCCTCTAATCACACCTTGAGACACCCATAAATCACCTCCTGTCACCCCCTAGCACACCTACCCATCAGATCAGGCCCTAATTTGCCCCGTGTGGGCCCTGATCACTCGGCCAAACCCTCAGATCCCCCTCAGACCCCCTTCCGATCACCTCCCCAGTGCATTGATTGCATCTATTTTCCCCTCTAACCGCCCCCTGAGACACCCATCAATCACCTCCTGTCACCCCCCTAGCACTCCTATCCATCAGATCAGGCCCAATTCATCCTGTCATCTAAGAGGCCACCCTGCTTATGACCGTTTCCACAAAATTTGCCCCCTCATAGACCACCTGTCATCAAAATTTGCAGATGCTTATACCCCTGAACAGTCATTTTGAGAAACTTGGTTTCCAGACTACTCACAGTTTTGGGCCCGTAAAATGCCAGGGCAGTATAGGAACCCCACAAGTGACCCCATTTTAGAAAGAAGACACCCCAAGGTATTCTGTTAGGTGTATGATGAGTTCATAGAAGATTTTATTTTTTGTCAAAAGTTAGCGGAAATTGGATTTTTATTGTTTTTTTCACAAAGTGTCATTTTTCACTAACTTGTGACAAAAAATAAAATCTTCTATGAACTCACCATACCCCTAACGGAATACCTTGGGGTGTCGTCTTTCTAAAATGGGGTCACTTGTGGGGTTCCTATACTGCCCTGACATTTTAGGGGCCCTAAACCGTAGGGAGTAGTCTAGAAAACAAATGCCTCAAAATGACCTGTGAATAGGACGTTGGGCCCCTTAGCGCACCTAGGCTGCAAAAAAGTGTCACACATGTAGTATCGCCATACTCAGGAGAAGTAGTATAATGTGTTTTGTGGTGTATTTTTACACATACCCATGCTGGGTGGGAGAAATCTCTCTGTAAATGGACAATTGTGTGTAAAAAAAAATCAAAAATGTGTCATTTACAGAGATATTTCTCCCACCCAGCATGGTTATATGTAAAAATACACCACAAAACACATTATACTACTTCTTCTGAGTACGGCGATACCACATGTGTGACACTTTTTTGCAGCCTAACTGTGCTAAGGGGCCCAAAGTCCAATGAGTACCTTTAGGATTTCACAGGTCATTTTGAGACATTTGGGTTCAAGACTACTCCTCACGGTTTAGGGCCCCTAAAATGCCAGGGCAGTATTGGAACCCCACAAATGACCCCATTCTAGAAAGAAGACACCCCAAGGTATTCCGTTAGGAGTATGGTGAGTTCATAGAAGATTTTATTTTTTGTCACAAGTTAGCGGAAATTGATATGTATTGTTTTTTTTTTCACAAAGTGTCATTTTCCGCTAACTTGTGACAAAAAAAAAATCTTCTATGAACTCACCATACCCCTAACGGAATACCTTGGGGTGTCTTCTTTCTAAAATGGGGTCACTTGTGAGGTTCCTATACTGCCCTGGCATTTTAGGGGCCCTAAACCGTGAGGAGTAGTCTAGAATCCAAATGCCTCAAAATGACCTGTGAATAGGACGTTAGGCCCCTTAGCGCACCTAGGTTGCAAAAAAGTGTCACACATGTGGTATCGCCGTACTCAGAAGAAGTAGTATAATGTGTTTTGAGGTGTATTTTTATACATACCCATGCTGGGTGGGAGAAATCTCTCTGTAAATGGACAATTGTGTGTAAAAAAAAATCAAATAATTGTCATTTACAGAGATATTTCTCCCACCTAGCATCTGTATGTGTAAAAATACACCCCAAAACACATTATACTACTTCTCCTGAGTACGGCGGTACCACATGTGTGGCACTTTTTTGCACCCTAAGTGCGCTAAGGGGCCCAAAGTCCAATGAGTACCTTTAGGATTTCACAGGTCATTTTGCGACATTTGGTTTCAAGACTACTCCTCACGGTTTAGGGCCCCTAAAATGCCAGGGCAGTATAGGAACCCCACAAATGACCCCATTTTAGAAAGAAGACACCCCAAGGTATTCCGTTAGGAGTATGGTGAGTTCATAGAAGATTTTATTTTTGTCACAAGTTAGCAGAAAATGACACTTTGTGAAAAAAAACAATTCAAATCAATTTCCGCTAACTTGTGACAAAAAAAAAAAATCTTCTATGAACTCACCATCCTCCTAATGGAATACCTTGGGGTGTCTTCTTTCTAAAATGGGGTAATTTGTGGGATTCCTATACTGTCCTGGCATTTTAGGGGCCCTAAACCGTGAGGAGCAGTCTTGAAACGAAATTTCTCAAAATGACCTGTGAAATCCTAAAGGTACTCATTGGACTTTGGGCCCCTTAGCACAGTTAGGGTGCAAAAAAGTGCCACACATGTGGTATCGCCGTACTCAGGAGAAGTAGTATAATGTGTTTTGGGGTGTATTTTTCCACATACCCATGCTGAGTGGGAGAAATATCTCTATAAATTGACAATTGTGTGTAAAAAAAAATAAAACAATTGTCATTTACGGAGATATTTCTCCCACCCAGCATGGGTATGTGTAAAAATACACCCCAAAACACATTATACTACTTCTCCTGAGTACGGCAATACCACATGTGTGGCACTTTTTTGCAGCCTAACTGCGCTAAGGGGCCCAAAGTCCAATGAGCATCTTTAGGCTTTACAGGGGTGCTTACAATTAGGCACCCCCCAAAATGCCAGGACAGTGAACACACCCCACAAATGACCCCATTTTGGAAAGTAGACACTTCAAGGTATTCAGAGAGTAGCATAGTGAGTCCGTGGCAGATTTCATTTTTTTTTGTCGCAAGTTAGAAGAAATGGAAACTTTTTTTTTTTTTTTTTTTTTTGTTACAAAGTGTCATTTTCCGCTAACTTGTGACAAAAAATAAAATCTTCTATGAACTCACCATGCCTCTCACTGAATACTTTGGGATGTCTTCTTTCCAAAATGGGGTCATTTGGGGGGGATTTGTACTATCCTGGAATTTTAGCCCCTCATGAAACCTGACAGGTGCGCAGAAAAGTCAGAGATGCTTGAAAATAGGAAAATTCACTTTTGGCACCATAGTTTGTAAACGCTATAACTTTTACCCAATCCAATAAATATACACTGAATGTTTTTTTTTTTTATCAAAGACATGTAGCAGAATAACTTTCGCGCTCAAATGTATAGGAAATTTTACTTTATTTGAAAAATGTCAGCACAGAAAGTTAAAAAAGTCATTTTTTTGACAAAATTCATGTCTTTTTTGATGAATATAATAAAAAGTAAAACTCGCAGCAGCAATCAAATAGCACCGAAAGAAAGCTGTATTAGTGACAAGAAAAGGAGGTAAAATTCATTTAGGTGGTAGGTTGTATGAGCAATAAACCGTGAAAGCTGCAGTGGTCCGAATGGAAAAAAAGGCTCTGGTCCTTAAGGGGTTTTATGACTGCAGTCCTTAAGTGGTTAAAGTGAACTCGAGGTGAGAGTGATATAGAGGCTGCCATATTTATTTCCTTTTAAGCAATACCAGTTGCCTGGCTGCCCTGCTGGTCCTCTGCCTCTAATACTTTCAACCATAGACCCTAAACAAGCATGCAGCAGATCAGGGGTTTCTGACAATATTGTCAGAACTGATAAGAATAGCTGCTTGCTTGTTTCTGGTGTAATTCCGTTCATTACTGCAGCCAAATAGATCAGCAGGACTGCAAGGCAACTAGTATTGTTTAACCACTTCCCAACTGAGGGGTTTTACCCCTTGACCACCAGAGCAATTTTCACCTTTCAGCGCTCCTTCCATTCATTCGTCTATAATTTTATCATTACTTATCGCAATGAAATGAACTATATCTTGTTTTTTTCGCCACCAATTAGGCTTTCTTTAGGTGGGACATTATGCCAAGAATAATTTTATTCTAAATGTGTTTTAATGGGAAAATAGGAAAACATGTGGGAAAAAAATTATTATTTTTCAGTTTTCGGCCTTTATAGTTTTTAAATAATGCATGCTACTGTAATTAAAACCCATTAAATGTATATGCCTATTTATCCCGGTTATAAAACCGTTTAAATTATGTCCCTATCACAATGTTTGCCGCCAATATTTTAGTTGGAAATAAAGGTGCATTTTTTTCAGTTTTGCGTCCATCCCTAATTACAAGCCCATAGTTTATAAAGTAACAGTGTTATACCCTCTTGACATAAATATTTAAAAAGTTCAGTCCCTAAGGTAACTATTTATGTATTTTTTTTAAATTGTAAATTTTTTATTTTTTTTTTAATTACAAAAAAAAATAAATTGGGGAGTGTGGGAGGTAAGGAGTTAATTTTTTGTGTAAAACAAGTTTATTTGTGTGTAAAAAATGGTTAGGATGTAGTTTTACTATTTGGCCACAAGATGGCACCATTACCAATTTGTTTCATACGACCTGCAAGCGTCCTTCTGGACTCTTGCAGGAAGTAGAAAGAGGCTGGGACTTTGTTATTTTTTCACAATGATCGGGCTGCTCAGCCGAGCGGCAGAAGATCATTGCGGGGCTGAGATCAACGAACGGGAATGGATTTTCCCGTTCATTGATCTCCGGGCGAGCGGGCGGCGGCGTGTTTACTAGCGGCGGGCGGCGTGTTTACGAGCGGGAGCGCGGACAGCGGCGGGAGTGCGCAGAGTACGGATTTCTCCTTCCCTGGGGGTTAAAGGATGGAAAAAGGGGCGGAGAAATCCGTACGCGCGGGGGTAAAGTGGTTAAAAGGAAATAAATATGGCAGCCTCCATTTCACTCTTACCTCGGGTTCACTTTAAGGGGCCAGACACTTCTGGTACTGAAATACCAGTATTTAGGAGTAATGACTGAAGGTAAAATTATCCACCATTAATATTTCTTCATTACTGTACAGTCATGAAAAGGATCATTTGCTTACCTCCAATGCAGAATGATCCAAAAAGTGTGAGTTTCACTCTCCTTCAACTGCTATGCTGCTCCTGCCTACAGTGTGGTAATTGAAAACCAAAACCACGTGTTTCTTGCTCCTCATGGTTGGAGTAGTTTATATCTAAACTTAGAACCACATTGGGGGGGAAGACGTGATGACAGGCTTTAGTTCTGAAGACATGAATCCAGTGGAGCAGAGGCGTACTTGTAAAATCACACTCTTTGACCTTTGTCATTTTTAATTCACCTTTCAGTATGTTATGGCTGCCTACACAGAGCTCAGCATGGAAAGGGAGAACGAGAACTTGCTTTAAAAGTTTTTCCAGGAGCCGCACAAGAAAAATAAGTCTACATAGCAAGATAGAAAGATACACCATAAGGTTAGTTCAGGTTGCTTCGTGCTATACAAGCTATGCGAGGACCAAATAGAGAAACACAGGCTCTCCGGAAAAGCATGGCGTTCTACAGGCTAATATTTATTAGCGATGTGTTGACCCGAGCTTTGCTTGGAAAACTACTCCGTAGATAGAACTCCCAATGGATCTAGAGAACGTTGAGTATCGGAAATGCTTGTCATCGCAAAGAGAAATGTGTCAACATGCTGGAATTAAAAAAAACTCTGTTTTAAAGTTTTTTTGTTTTCTTCAGCAAATGGGAAACAAGTGTTCGATTACACATGTGCAGCAAGAAGGCTGCTGGCCAATACGGGGATGGTCTACAGATATTTTTAAATAAAAGGTATTTCTATTTACTTCTGTGAACCAGGATTATGTACATACTTTATGGTATTGTCTCAGGATGGCCCGTACACACGCTAGATTGATGCTGCCCAATGGGGATTTGGACCCAATTCCTCAGCGACGTTTGGGTCAAAGCTGTACAGAAGCATTGTCAGCCTATAACTGACGACGCATTCTGTTGCAATGTGCATTTGTAGGGATGTTAGGCCAATGAAGCGGCGCAGACATGACATTATGCAGCAGGCGGGTTGAGCGGCAAAAACAAAGTTATTGGCCATCATACGGCCAAGTTGATCCACCTGGCAGTTCACTGGTCAGGCGGTGGTCGGGGGCTCTGTACACACGCCGGATTATCAGCAGAGGTGGTAGTCATTGGCCACCTAAGCTGACTTTAATTTCCCCCCCCCCCCCCCCCCCGTCCAAGAGATCAGGAGCGCTGGATCATCTTGGCCGAGCACAGCCTGAGGGCACTGTTCTCCTCCTTACCACTCCTGCTCCCTCGTACACGTCGTCCCTCCTTCCTGCTCCATAGCAACAATATGGCTAGTAACATCTGCGAGCAAACTGTTTGGAAGCTAACATCCTCCATTTGCTGCATCTGTTTTGAATGCAAGTTGTATAATCTGCCCGTGTTTGGGGCACTGCACATCTATGCAACTGATCAATTCGGGTGCAGCCTACATATAGAAGCGCTGCCATTTTCTCCTATTGTACAAAAATGTAAGTCTACTTGTGGCTCGCTGCATTCATGTGTATCAGTTGGCATACAATTTAACTAGATTAGGGTTTAGTGCATAGTTTGCATCTCTTTTGTATTCAAGGTTTGAGTATTTAAGTCCCTGGGGGGCGCTGCACACCTCTGTTGGTTTAATTTCATTTGCAGCCTGATTAAAAGCAGTGCCGTTTTTTTGCTGCTCTTTAGACAAACGTGTAGATCATTTGTGGCTAGCAGCCCCAGGTTCACACTATGTTTTAATCATTAGGTGGTGGTTAGGTCTCTTCAGTGAGGGCACATCATTGTTGTGGAAGAGTCTATTACTGATCAATATGCGCGCAAACTATTTTGGAAGCTAATGTCCTCCATTTGCTGCATCTGCTTGAATGCAATTTGTGTAATCTTCCTGCGTTTTGGGCTCTGCACATCAATGCAGCTGGTCAATTTGGGGGCTGCATGCATTTGGAAGCGCTGCCATTTCCTCTTATGGCTAGCTGCATTCATGTGTATCAGCTTGCTTCAATTTATTTAGATTAGGGATTAGTGCATAGTTTGCATCTGATTTGTATGTGTATTTAACTCCCTGGGGGGTGCTGCACGCCTCTGTTGGTTTCATTTCAGTTGCAGCCTTATTAGGAGCGCTGCCACTTATTTTGCTGTTCTTTAGGAAATGGCTAGTAACATGTCTGTACAGCATTCAGCCCTGAACTGTCCCCCAAAGGACTGAGTCCTCGTCCTTGCTAGTAACAGTACTCATACATGTATACACACTTTTAGAGTAATAAAAATGGTATCAAATGCAGGGAAAGTCATATTCAAAACTTGTATAGAGCAAGACAGCATTCTCTATGACACTCATACAATATATTATGTAGCACTGGCCAGCAAGGGTAGATGGCAAGGTCCACTAATATTTTTTATTATTATTTAGGTATGTAGAAAATAGCGGAAGTGAAAAACAGTGAAGGGAAGTTTAGTTCCAGTTTGTTGTAAGGTTACTTGTGGTGAACTTGTGCAGGGGGTGGACCAATCACCTGCTAATTTATCATGCAATGGCGGCACACAAATATTCCTTTGTAGCCTCAATTAACACCCTTTTCAACAAGACGCTGGCAGATAGGGAAAGAAATATGATTCTGAAGGGTTTAAAGTGAACCAAGCACCATTTTTAGCACCCAATGCATCTCAACAGCACACTAAAAATGCATACTAACAATGCGTCTCATTACTAAAAAAATCATTTCTACCTCTTCTTTTTACATTAAAATGTTTGTTAGAGGTTTTTATTGCCCTACTTCTGCGGTCTGCACGAAGAGAAGAACTGCTGTAATTAGCAGTAGCAATGAGCACATAAAAGCTTTCAACGGCGGGGGTAATGGGGGGGGGGGGAGAATAGGACACAGTATCTCAAACAGATTAGAGAGTCACACTTGATTACATTCACACCTTCCCCTGGATAAATAAAGGCAAACGGAAGAGGAGAGGGAAAAATGGCAGCTCCTACAGCTATTAGAAACCAGGACAAACTGCAGGGGAAAAAAAGCTGCTTGAATCCCAAGGCTAGGCTCCACTAGGGGAAATTGGTGTGTGTGTGTGTGTGTGTTCGTGTTAAGGTTAGGGACCACTAGAGGGGTAAAGGTTAGGCACCACGGGGGGGAGGGGGGGGGTCTTAGGGTTAGGCATCGGTAGAAGGAGGTTTCTGTGTGAGGGTAGGGTTAGGTCACGAGGCGGCACACCACTGGCTGCAAAGATGCTCCATTATTGATATGGTAAATATTACAGATATTTTACTATATGAATTAAGTAGTAGAATTAGAATATCTGACATTGTACTGATGTTCTACGATCAGCTATTTCCTGCATCCTTTTCAACGGGCACCTTTATGAAATGAATACCCAATTAAAACATAGGCCTCTATCAATCCCAGCCCTCCTTAGCAAGCCCCCATTATGACCAGGGATACAGTAGCCACAAATGCTTATCTGCATTTACTGAGCACTCAGAAATAAACCCTCTAGCAGACAGGGCACTGGGGAGCTCTCAGAATGCAGAACACACAGTAAATGCCGTCCTTTATCACCCGTCTGAATAATATACTGTTGCTCTGTTCTGGCACAGAAGCCCATTTGTAAGATTTATGAGCTGTGCCGCGGTCACAGGAGTGGTGACAGCTCTGCGTCCGTCACCAGTTTATTCCCAGTAGCTGCCTCTCCTACCTATATGCACGGAGCACAATTCCCTGCGCTACCATCGGCCCATCCCAAACAACAGCGCACAACTCCCAACCACAGCTACACATCCTGCAAGACCTCCCCCTGCTACTTGTATTCACTATAACCTAAGATAAACACGTACTTCCTATCCTACAGCAGCGTCCGAGGGATCATAAAAATAAAAAAGTGAAAAAAAAACAAAAACAATGTCACATTTGTCATATCTGCCCTGCAAAATAATAAAAAGAGAGAAAAGAGGGGAGTTTAAGAAGCATATATCTCAAATGAAAGAGAAGCCACAAAATCTCCTCCTTTGTAATATTGGAACCAGTTGAGAAACCGCAAGAATTCAAGTGCAGGAAATCATGATTTTATAACATTTTAATGTGATCTACTCCTGGGAACCAGAACTAACTGAACGCCATTCTGCTAGGGAAACATTCCAGCGCGTAGCTGCTGCGCGCAGAAATGCCGGGTACAGCTGTGGATTCTTCACCTGTACTGCCCCACTGGTATTGTGGCTGCGCTGCATCAAGATTGCCTTCCTGTCCGGAAAGCCCTCTAAGTACAAACACGAATCCCAGCCCAGGTTTTATTTTCCCTTGGTATTTCAATGCTGTAATTTAAGAGCCCTGAGAAATAGGTTTTAACCTTTTCAATGAAATATGTAACTATTTTCCTTTATTACAGTCTCATGTTCTCCTACTTTCCTTCCCTCATTGCTAGAATAATAATAATAACGTAACCGGTGACCTGGGTTTATCAGTTTATCGGAGCGGCGGTAAGCGGAGCAGCGTGCAGGTGTGAGATGGAAAATGGACAGGAGTACGCTTTCTAATCTGTAAAATTTACTTTCAAAAACCACCGTAGAACATAACCTACCAGACAGTATGTGTGTGTGTGGGGGTATATACTGTGTATACAAACACAGAACATTTATATTGCGCTTTTCTCCTGGCGGACTCAAAGTGCCAGAGCTGCAGCCACTAGGGCACGCTCTATAGGCAGTAGCATTGTTAGGGAGACTTGCCTAAGGTCTCCTACTGAATAGGTGCTGGCTTACTGAACAGGCAGAGCCGAGATTCAAACCCAGGTTTCCTGTGTCAGAGGCAGAGCCCTCAACCATTACACTATGTGTGTGTGCGTGTGCGTGTGCGTACAAAATATACATACACGCAAAATATATATATATATATATATATATATATATATATATATATATATATATATATATATATATATATATATATATATATATACACACACACACACACACATATACAAAAATTATACACACAAACGCAGCATTTTATGTCACCATCTTTCCATCACTACCTCAGAGGAGCTCGCAGTCTAAAGGTGCCCATAACACTAATTCATTTTCCCTAGGAGATTCGATCTGTGATCGAATCTACCAGAGCTTGATACCCTAACAAGGCTGTTCTTGTCGTAATTTTGATCGATTTCTGCCCAAAATCAATTGAAATGATTGATCATACGGGAATGGAGCCCTCACTTGAAAGGGGGCATGGTTATAGCAGGGTGGATCAACGACCTTCCATGGGGTGCGCTGGCTGATGCTCTCCCAGGTCTCCCTCAAAGTTAATAGTGGTGCCTCTTCATGGTACTCGCAGCTAAGTGAACTCACCTGTCCGGCTGGTGTGCTCCTTTCATCTGTGTCCTTCTGTCTCCATCTCCATGACCTGCCGTGATATTACATGAGTCCATACATGCCGCCTGGTCACAGAGACACCCATGGGGATTGAGATACAAGGAAACAGGAGGGAGCGTGTTGTGCGGGCAGGTAAGTTTTGCTCTGATGCAAATTCTCTGCAGGGGGTCTATGGATCCACTATTTACTTGAGGGGAACTTGGGGGGTTCCATCAGCCGGGTGGAGGGGGGGGGGGGTGGTGTTATGTTTTCTAATTTGATGACAATGCTTTAAATTAAAGGACAACAATCAAATATATTAAAATAAAAATAAATACAAATTTTCTCATAATGCATATCTCCTAATTAATGTTGGGGTTTGAATTTATTATTGAAATCTGAAATTGGCCCATCACCACACCTCAGCACCCACACATGGTCAGTGGAAGTTCACTTATTTGCGCTTCCTGTTGCACTTCATATGAATACAGTACAACAAATTAACCTGCTAGTGGCTGGTGGAGACAAAGGGATGAGGGTTATTGTGTAGGAATACTGTCACCATTTGTTATAGAATCATTGCTGTTAACTTACCTAAATCTTTTTCTTTTTGTGTGACTTTCAAGAGAACCTGAGGTAGGCTTTTTTTTTTTTTTTAAAGTAGGCTACCTGATCCGTGGGGCTGAGCAGACCAGGTAGCCGCAAAAAACGCCACTCCCCACCACTCCCGTGGGCCGCACTGATCCACTTTCGTGACCTCTGGGTGATTACTCTGCAAGGAGAGACTGTGTCTCTCACAGCGTGCAGGGAGGCAGGGGAGCGGGCGTTTTGAACAGGAAATACCTCTCCCTTGTGTTTACCTCTGAGAAGGCGACAAATAATGTTGCCAATCACGGGGGGATATAGAGCAGCGGTGTGGGGACAAAGAGGCATGTCATGAGGCAGAGAACATGCCTCTGAGCCCCATCTGCCCACCTTGGGTTCTCTTTAACCAGGCACTATCCGCACAGTTTGTATGTTCTCCCCATGTCTATACGGGTTTCCTATGGGCACTCCAGTTTCCTCCCACATCCCCAATACATAGAGATAAGTTAATTGGCTACCCCCTAAAAATTGGCCCTAGACTACGATACATAAATAGACATAGGACTATGGTTAGGATTAGATTGTGAGCCCCTCTGAGGGACAGTTAAGCGACAAGACAATGTACTTTGTAAAGCACTGCAGAAGATGCTGGTGCTATATAAATACTAAATAACAATAATAACTTAACAAATGACCGTTGCTTTTGCCTCCTTTTGAGGGTTTCATGGAAATGTGACATTGCATAGTCACTACACTCAGATCAAGTACAATCCTGCAGCGTCAAAGAAGGACAGAACCATCGGCTTGTTGTGTGTGATATTTACTGTGCTTGTATATCAAGACTGTCAGGAACCGGCCCCACGGCACGCCTGCAGAAACGGTTCTCGACTGGGGGTTGGATTAGATTGCGACGGGAAGCACCCTTATTCAAGCTAACCCAAGGCTGTCACCCCTCAAAACACTTCTCACTGCCACCATTAGCTGCTGCTAGATACTTCAACAATTCCCACTCTGCTGTCGAGTGGCCTGCACTCAGTCCAGCGTTTTCGTATTTGGGTCAGCATTCAATGTAGTCACACAGTAGCAAGGCACAATCAGGCACTGAACTTGTAACACAAGTTACACTGCAGACTCTCTATAGGCTATGAGTTTTTGCTGGTACAGCAGAAGTCAAACTTATTAAATACATATTTAATATTACAGAAAAAAGTGGAACAGTGCAGAAAGTAATATATACAAAAGATTTACAAAACAAAGTAAAAATTACAAAGACACACACAAAGGGAATCAAATGTTACCAGTACGAGGTCTAACTTGGTGGTAGGAGGACACAAATTTCTGATTCGATCAGGATCATCTCTAGCTATGCGCTACCTCCAGGAGAAGATGAGTGGTGACTGTCTTAGGCCAATTTATATAGTCCGATTTGTAGCCCGAGGGTACAAGTCCAGATATAATTTAATTTCCCAGATTGTGACAGAACTCTTGGCATATTCTTGCTGGCTGTGATATGCAAACTTCAGGGGTTTCCTGTCCCACTTTTGAACTTTGCAGACTTCAGTCAGTCCGATTGTATATTGACTGTTTACATATTCACAAAGTTCAAAGCAATGCAACACCTTTTCAGCAGATTCAGGAGAGAATAAAGGGCTGTTACCTTATTAGCCGTTTCCTTGCTGGAGGCCGCAGTGTCCAGAGGAAACTAATGCTAATGTACTTTACATGGCCATACAGACAATCAAATTAGCAGCTTCCTTCAGCCAGGTGACAATTATACCCCCAAAGCCAGAGAGCTTCTGGACATGCATACACATCTGAAATAGTACACAGCAGACAGAAAAATGAAAAATATGCTTCTGTATTATCCCAATATCACAAACAGCGGCTATATCATGACAAAGACGTTACTTGCTTATCAAGTCAGCATTTCATAAAAATGTTTGCTTGTGTTGCACAACGCTTGCAAACCAAGATACTTGCAATCTAATGCTGGGAATACACAATGAGTTTTTTCGGCAGATTTTCTGGCCGATTGATTTTCCAATCGTTTTTTCCGATCGATTTCCATTCACTTCTATGAGAAAATCGATTAAAAAAAACTGTTAGAAATCACATAAGACCTGTCGGAAATTATCTAGAGCCAGCTATGACAAAAAAAACTCATCGTGTATTTCCAGCATAAGGTTTTACTGTAGTTTACTATGTAAAATAATGTGCAAACCATCATAAGGACAGGATATAATAAAAATGTGGGATTTTAATTTAAAAAAAAAATCTTTAATATGATGGTTTCAAAATATAGAACTTGCTCCTGAATTCTGCTGATATTCCTTCCTAAGAGCACATTTCATAGTTTACTAAACTGCTTGCTTTGTTTCCAGCTGTAATGAACCCCATTTACTGAATAATCAGCTATAAATAGGTATAACCTTCCTCTTAACCCGCCTATGTAAACGTTGCTTTTCTGTGCTCTGTGTGGGCAATGCTCTGGAAATCCACATCTGCCGTGTATTTACAATACACAAGTACAAATCACCCTGCCAAACAGCCTCAGCCTGGAGCGTCCATCTGTCACACAGAGGCCAGCGCATTTCCTTGATGATAACAGCCCTGGCAGGCCCAACTCAGCTAGAAGGGTGAATAATGATGTGGACACCTGCCCCCTAAAAGCAATGGGCTCCTTAACTTTATATCAGGAACTACGGTAAAAAAAAAAAAGTCAAACCTTTTATTTTTGAGCACTGAAAAGAGTCCAAGAAGGAAAAGAGAGAAGAACATTAAAATATAAATGTTACTTGGTCCTAAAGTCTATCAGGTACAGTGTACACTTTTGTTGGACAAGAACAAGAAGAAATGTCGGCAACGCTGTTTGTGGCTTTTTAATATGCAATAGTAACGTGCATTACATATCACAATATAACATTGCAGGTTTAGTCAAAAGTTGAAGGTGTACATAACGGTCTAGATAGGAAGGTGAATAGCGGAGGGTGCAGGACACTGAAGCCTGATGGCCATTTTGTGCACGCAAGGCTTCTATGGTAGCCTCAGTAGAAACGCTGACCACGTGAAATGGCTGTCGGGCTTCAGAGCCCTGCACCCACCACTATTCACCGCCTATCTAGACCGGTATGTGCGCCTTCAACAATGTTATATTGTGACATGTAATGCATATTACTATTTTATATTAAATGGCAGAGCACGCTGGGGCTGAGAACCAGGTCTAAGGCGGACGCACGTCATCACCACCTCACGTCATTGTAATCTACACTGCAGTGCCAATTTTTCCTACCATTTCCTTCATTGTACACTTTGCTGTATGCATCCTTAGGCAGAGCAGGCATCGTCCATATCTCCGTGACTTCACTACAAAGACTGCAATGTGCAGATTTATAGTATACCCAAACTCAGGAACCCTGCTGCAAATAGTCAACCTATTGGCCAATCAAAGTATAGGGATCATGTCCTATAAAGCTACTGGACCCGACAGGAAGGGATGAGTGGAGCGGCCGTTATGTGAATGGAGTGCACGCAAGTTACCAGCGTACGCTATGCTTCACTACTGCATGTAGCGTGCATACAACTCACACTCCTCATTTTAAGCTGTGCTGCTTTATTAAACCTCAATAAAACCTCTGAAACTTAAACAGAACTACAAAAGGAACCAAACCATTATGGGCTTGATTCACAATGCGGTGCTAACCTACTTAGCACGTCTAAAGTCTTTAGGCGCGCTAACCAGGGTGCTAAGTATACTGGTAGGTGATCAGAGGCGCCAGCAGAATAAAATTGATATAAAATTGTTAAAAATTGCCGAGAGGGAAAGTGGTGGACTTCCCCTTAATAATTAGACACCAAGGTCTGTCATCAAATCCAACGAATACATTTATTCAATAGTAACCCAAAATCTGCAACGCGTTTCGTGGGAACAGACCCACTTCTTCAGGCAATAAAACGGGGACAACAAACACAGCAATCAATGTGCAGTGAATTTAGCACCTCTGAGGTGCTAAATTCACTGCACATTGATTGCTGTGTTTGTTGTCCCCGTTTTATTGCCTGAAGAAGTGGGTCTGTTCCCACGAAACGCGTTGCAGATTTTGGGGTACTATTGAATAAATGTATTCGTTTGATTTGATGACAGACCTTGGTGTCTAATTATTGAGGGGAAGTCCACCACTTTCCCTCTCGGCATTTTTAACAATTTTATATCAATTTTATTCTGCTGGCGCCTCTGATCACCTACCAGTATACTTGAGTCCACCCCAGGTGGAGGGGTGATCCTACCCCATTTTTTCTGATCTACAGAGAGCGACTTCTTAATCCTGAGTGAGGACAGGTCTAATCTCCTCACCTGCCTATACAGTGGTTGCCTGAGTGGTAACCCATGTTTGTGAGTATAACCATCTCACTTATTCATTTCCCTTCGTATCTCTGACATACTACACCATATTGGGCTCTCGATTTCTCTCTTTTCTACAGGGTGCTAAGTAGGTTAGCACCGGTTTTCTCAAACAGATCACGTGCTAAGTACCGCGCGCAAAGTCCTATGCGCGCGCAAAGTCCTATGCGCGCGCTAAGTCCCATAGGCTTTAATGGGCACTTCGCGCGGAGCGCCCTGCGCTCTGTGCAGTGCATGCGCAAAACTTACCGCACAAAAACCTCTTTTAGACATGCTAAGGGGCTTTTCACAGGTGTGCTAACAGTTAGCACCGCTTTGTGAATCAAGCCCTATAACTCTTCTAGATTTGGTGATAGGGAAGAATTAATTAATTTTAATATGCATCAGGACTGAAGCCTTGCTAAGTAATTTTTATCATATTTATGTCTCATTACATTTGTAAAATGTTACTTTGCTAAGATAGGAAGAGGTTGAGTGCAGAAGGGTGTAGTTGAAGAGACAGACTCAGGACCCATGCTGGCAATAAATATCGACTTTTGCAGCCAAATCCTGAATTGGCAAACGTAAGAAAACAGGGTGACAAGTTGAAATCCTAAACATGGCCGATTGTCAAACTATCATGCCAAATGTCTAGGTAGACGTACACACTGAGGTTAATGATAATCTGTGCAGACTCACTACGGTAACAAAACAGCTGACAGGAACTCCCCAATGGTTCTCTTACCGTCTGTAAACTATTAGCATATTCCCATTTCCTATTTGTGTGATTAAACTGTCACAATATCACATGCATGTACACATCATGGTTATCATGGAATCAGAATACGCCTGACCCATGGAAAGGAATAAGATAATGCAAAGATATGTCCAGTGGTAAACTTGTAGAAAAAGTAAGTTCCCTGGGATCCAGGGAAAGGGAATATATGCGTGGCAGGGCTTTTTGGCACACAGCGCACGCGGCGTAACACCTGAATTGGTTACCGATATAGCCACAATGCTATAGTGCATGGCCTGGGTAGCTGAAATTCAGGGTACCAGCAAGTGCCAGTCCTCAAATTACTTCTACCTCGGAGTTGCTACAACGGTGAGCCGTCATTCAGATCATCCTATGCTTAAGTGACCGGATGGCAAACTAGCATGTACGAAATTCATGTAATTAACCTCTTGAGAACCACAGGCTTACACCCCCCCCCCCCCCCCCTTCCAGTGACCAGTGCACCGCACGGTCGTACAACTTAGTAGCCAAATTAATCTTGCCTCGTTTTCTTGCCACAAACAGAGCTTTCTGTTGGTGGCATCTGATTGCTGGTGTGATGTCATTTTTCTTTTTATTAACTTAAAAACTATTTTTTTAAGAAATTTATTTTTATTTTTGATTTCCCTCGCTTCTAGATCCAGCACTAGGATCACCTCTTATAGGTCTCATAGCCTATGAGAGGGATCTGATTGTGAGTCACTCCAGGGGACAGCCAAGTGACTGGGAGAAGAAAAAAAATAGTTTATTTTGTCCTTGCATCCTTGCCAGCTCTGATCGTGGCTGGCAGGCTGTTTACAGAGTGGAGCACATCTGCGCTTAAATTTCCTGCTAATCTCCGCCCCAAGACTTGACACCAATCGGCATTAGGAGGTCCTGGGGGAGCCACTCTGAGACCACCCATCGGCATTAGACAGTCGCAGAGTGGTTAAGGCTCCAAGAAATTTGGGCCGAAAAAACGAAACACAGCCTATATTGGCACCCAAATTTGGAGCGTCATTTTTGGCTGACTCAAGGGAAAGGTACTCTAATGCTTACTCCACTACTCGAGGCAAATGTACCTGCCTCTGACTCCCTAACACATAATTCTTGAAGAAGACGCGTTAAAGTGTAGGCTTGCAACCAGAAAACGAACTACAACCTACACAAAATCACAGGCACGTATTACACTAGAACTGAACTGGGATGCTGCACTGAGAGTGGAAGAAACAAATTGGGCGGTGTTGGCAGCCGCTCAATGTTATCAGTGAGTGAAACTAGTCTTGAAAGTCCTATCTTTGGCAGGGGCCTATTCTTATTGGCAATTTTAACATTTTATCTGCAGGTGCAGGAAGTAAAAGCCAGAGCATCAGGATGTGTGTGCTGCTGTGCTGAATGAGAATATAGGTTAGGATTAGGTAACTGGTTGAAACAAAACGCACTCTGGATGACAATCCTTGACCTACACAGCAACTCCTGCTCAGTAACACGCTTGGCTTATAAATACATCACTGAGCATGTGCGCAAATCAAAGAAAGCGTCAGTGTACATCCAGAAAAAGTCCAACGTTATTCCAAAATCAGCCCTTGGTTGCATTTACAGAAATGTAATAACCACGTCCGTAGTTAGGGGATGGGTTTTTCAGGAAACAGTATCTGACATTGGGGCCTGTACAGTGACTAGCGGCAATGTGTGTCCACCTACTGGCTGCTGATTGGGAGCTGTTCATCCTATTGTTAAGGTTGTTGCCTTTGACGTAGGGTTTGAGCCTTCGACCAGGGGTCAAATCCTGACTGAAGGCAGTGAGTAAAACAGTAAGAGGTCTTGGGCAAGGCTCCCTAATGCTCCTGATCGCACATGGAGCATGCCCCTAAGTGGCTGCAGTTCTATGGCGCTTTGACTCTGCCAGGAGAAAAGCACTATATAACGGTTTTGTGTCTTGTCTTGATTGATGCCTAAGTGTACCAGACCATCACCTTTTTTCATCTTCATTTTGGATTTTGTTTTGGGAAACTGGCAACTACTGTATTTTTTGCACAATAAGACTCACTTTTTTGTCACCCAAAAGTGGGGGAAAAAAGTCACTGCGTCTTATAGTCCAAATACCGGACTTGTGAACACCTGTCAATACGAGCCTCCATCCTGCCGCAATGTCGGGGACTCCCTGTACTGTGCCTATGCAGAGGAGGAAACAGGGACAAACTGAGGACACAGGGGTAAACAAAGGAGAAAAGAGGAGGACACAAGGAGGACAGAGGGGTACACAAAGGAGCATAGAGGAGGACACAAGGAGGACAGAGGGGTACACAAAGGAGCATAGAGGAGGACACAAGGAGGACAGAGGGGTACACAAAGGAGCATAGAGGAGGACAGAGGCGGACACATGGGGGACACAAGGGGAACAAAGGAGGACACAGGGAGACAAGAGGTACAAGGGGGCATGAGGTACAAAGGGAGCATAATCCACAGGATGTACCTTCACCATGGATGCACCAGGTTTAATATTATATATATATATATATATATATATATATATATATATATATATATATATATATATATATATATCCATCCCCCCCCCCCCCCCCCGGTTTTTGTCCTCTAAACATAGGTTTGTCTCTTATTCAGGAGCGTCTTATAGTCCGAAAAATACGGTAATTCACCCCACCACTTCTGATAATAACTGCACCTCAACCAGCTTTTCGAAATCCACCTGCTTAAAGTGAACCTCCAGACTAAAGATCGACTCGACAGCACTGAAAGGGCTTAGTGTGTCTTTAGCAGTTTCACAGCATCAGAACTTTGTTTCTCTTATGCAAGCCTAATTTTTAGCTGCACAGAAGAAAACTGCCCGGGCATTTTTCCCCTGATGCAGTGCAAAGCATGATGGGATTTCTGATGATGATGTTCTCGTTCTGCTGTTTTGGTGCAATTTTTATTTTTTTACATTTTGAATTTGACATTTGAAGCCTAGCGTGTGCAGCTGGGAGGGGTAATCAGGACACAGGACAGTTGGAACTGTGTCTTATGCTCCCTGTCACCTCCTTTCAACCAAAAAGATGGCTGCCCCCATGACAAAGATGGCAGCCCCCATGAATCACAAACATTTGCCTGTTCTTTTAAAACAGGGTGGGTAAGAGATTATATTACCTATTTATTCTAATTAACATAACTAATGTAACTTAATGACAGTATGTTTGTTTAGGCTGAAGTTCCCCTTTAAAGAAATTCCCTTCATACTCTGTGATCACCAAAACCTATGGACTGAAGTTTAAGTAGTCTACACAGCCTTTAGACATGTATGAGGCATGCTTTACAAATCGCATCAAAATAAAATAATGTAAAGTAAAAAGCGTGTTGTCTAGTAGGTCTATGGACTTTACATGATTGGCTGCTGTGAGCCGTAAATACATCTCAGCAGATCTGCTTCACTGCTGATCTGTTCTCCAGAATGTTACATGCAGATAAGAGCCCCAGAGCACAAGGAAATGTGAATCCAAATCCAACTTCCACCACTAAAAACAATGGCACACTAACAAGATCCCTTGTGCAGCGTTACAGCACAGACATCCAACAGGACATATTTCTGCACTGAAAAGAATGTGCGCAGCTGTGCAAACAAACAAATATTGATCTGTTGTTCCAGAGTATCACGATGTGCTGGGCTACATCATAAATTACAGCATACAAGTCATTAGGCACTGTATCAAACTGGGGATAATACACAACTATTCCCTGGAAGCAAGGCCATTATTACTGTTCTGCTAAACGAGAAAAACAGTTACCTGGACTGTACTGTAAAATAATCTGCTTTATTTTGTTCTTTTTCACTGCATTAAAAAAATTGTCATTTTGGAATTTAAATAAGCAAAATTACATGCAATTTACGTAGCTGTATCCAATAACAGGTTGCTTCCAGGGTCGTACCACCAAGCCTCTGTGTCCCCATGCAGGGGGGTGAAAATCGCTGATTGCCGC
Organism: Hyperolius riggenbachi; assembly: GCF_040937935.1. Lineage (NCBI taxonomy): Eukaryota > Metazoa > Chordata > Amphibia > Anura > Hyperoliidae > Hyperolius > Hyperolius riggenbachi. The sequence goes on along the minus strand of NC_090650.1, from coordinate 389,126,805 downwards.
TAATAGCCGCCAAATGCTTTTCTGTGTACTTGCAGAAAAGCATTTGGATGAGATGCCGGGAAGCTGGTTCAGATGCCTGTCTGAGGCCTGTTTCACATCCGCAACCAGCGTTTATATTGCAGTGCGACTAGAGTATCGCAGCGCAGAAAACAAGCTTCGTAGATAGCTGCATTAATGAGCGTTAATGTAATTTTTGGCAGCAAAACACACCATAAATGAGATTCTCTATTGCTCACTTCCTGTGGCTGAAATACGCATTGCATATGTTCTGTCGCAGAGCCAGATTGTTAATTGGTGTTTTGGCGATTTTAATTTTGTGGCACATGTTGTATTCTTCGTATGCTATGGCATGCTATAGTTTGGAAAACTGTGTCTTTATAGCTAGCAAACAGGATGCGTTTCACTAAAAAATTGACATCTGCGCATGTGCGCATGTGCACCGCAGCGCTAATGCCAAACAGTTTAAGATATCTGTGTCACCGTTGACTTACATGACTTTTGCTCAATGTGCCAAGCACTGAAAATGTGCCAGAGTGAAAGGGACCTGAACCAAGCCTTAGCCATGTGCACTTTTCGTTACCCCTTTACTCTACTGCCCTTCTTGGTATTCTAAGTCCAGTCATGACCAATGCAGAGGACGGAGTGTGGTCATCTGAAAAGAAAGAAAAACCTCTGGGTTCCTGGAAGCTGAATGGACCTGCCACGGATTATAAAATATTTATTTGTACACCCAAATAGTGCAGATGGATTAGTAAAGCCAGACAGAACTCATCTTTACCATTCCTGATCACATACGTTCAAGTTAGATGGAAGGTGCCAACAGACATATGATTGATAGGTATCCTTACATATAGACAAATAGCCCAGCATTCCGTTCCACAGGATAAAAGAGCCATATTGCCTCTGAAGAAGCTTGAATAGCGAAACGGACATTAGGTGGGCCGCCGCTTCCACACCGCCCCTGAGCTCATCCTTGTAAAGGCATGGGGTTATACCAAGCGTGCTGAAGATTGCTGTTTTTGTGTCATGCTGGTCAGCAAGCTGTGTGTACTTGCGTGAACCTATGGAATAAAGCTCTTTTATCCTGTGGAATAGAGTGCCGGGCTATTTGTCTATATGTACGGATACCTATGAACTGTTGTCTCGAGTCTTAAGCAAACATCATATGACTTTTTCGCATACAAACCTTATCCTTAACTGTAACTTGACACAGGGATAAAACCACAGCTAGCAACCTTTGTGCCTGCCACCGTCCTCTCTATAATTTAGACATATGATTGAACTTGCCTGATCCAAATATTTTCAGCTGCAACTATGAGCACTCTAACATCTGCTGGGTAGACGACAGACATAACAAACACATCGGAAGAAAGTAAGAGGAGAAACACTGCTCTAATGCTGTTGTCTGTATTGCCACCATTAGTGTCTAAGCAATACCTTCTCCCCCCCCAAAAAAAAACAAGACATAAGGCCAGTAAACACACCAGTTAACCTGTAATATCTCCCACTTGAGCCATAGACAAGACAAGACAAGACAAATAACACTTATATCGCGCTTTTCTCCTGGCGGACTCAAAGCGCCAAAGGGAAACATTGACATTAAAGAGACTCTGAAGCGACTTTTAAAACAGCTTTTTACCTTATATTCTACATGGGCATGTTTGCCCCTGCTAAAAACGCAGCTCTTCCGCGGCTGAACGAGGGGTCTTTACCCCCCAAATCCCCCTCTGCAAAATCCACGACCAACTTGGTAGTAGATTTTGCTGCTCATGGAGGCAGAGCTTTCGGCTGTAGCTCTGCCTCCATGCACGTCTATCAGCGGCGGATCTCCGCCTCTCCCCCGCCCCTCTCAGTGAAGGAAGACTGAAAGGGGCAGGGAGAGGCTGCGATCAGCGCGGATAGACGCGCTGAGAGGCAATGCTGCGGCCGTTAGCTTTGCCTCAAGCAGGAAGCGATCCCCGGACACCACAGAGGGGATTTGGGGGGTAAAGACCCCTCGCTTTGCTGCAGGAGAGCGGCGTTTTAGCAGGGGCAAACATGCCCATGTAGAATGTAAGGTAAAAAGCGGTTTTAAAAGTCGCTTCAGAGTCTCTTTAACTTGAACATCAGTTTTTCTTTCAGTCATAACTGGCAGAAACTGATATAGTAGAAAAAGGACCCTAAAGGTGGCCACACACCATACAATTTTTTTAAATATCTGTTCAATTTAAGAATTGCAATCAATTTTTCTAACTGATTGTAACATTTAAAAAATATGACCAATGTACCACACACATGTTCAATTTTGTCCCCAATTATGATAAAAATGATTGGAAACTATAACAAAATTGCTAGGGTGTGTATATTAATAAATTGACAATCCAACACACACCATACAATCTTTAGAAAGATTGAAGAAAAATATCTGGCAGTCCGGATCGATAAAAATCGAAGAAAACGGGAAATCCGATCGGATTTTTCAGTCGAATGAAAAAAAAGCTTTCGATTTTTTCGGGAGATACGATCGTTTTTATCGAATTACTGTAAAATCGGATCATTTTATTGTATCGTGTGTGGCCACCTTAAGGCTTCCACTTCTGACTAGATCTAGTCGGAACTGGAGGGAGTCTTTGTTAGACGAAAATGGTGAGCTTCTGAGAGGAACTGACAGCTAGGTAAGTATGCAAGAAAATCAAATAAAAATAAAGATAAATATAAACAGATATTAGCAGCCTAGAAAAAAGCACTGGTTCTCAGTCCAGATGCAATCACTCACATATAGTCCAAACAGATTCTGGCGCTTATTGTTTAGGAAAATTAAGCGCCAGAATCTGTTTGGACTATATAGCTAGGCAAGTATATAATGTTAATTTGCAGGTACAGCATATGTTTATCTTAAATATTTTAACTCAATTCAGGTTCCCTTTAAAGCAGTAGGGACAGCCATACTATCCCAGGAAAAAAACACATATGCTTCCTTCTCATCCACAATGTACCAAATAGAGCCAGGCTGACTGAGATGAGATCTATTACAGCAGAAACATTTCTGATTAGATTGGAGAGCTGAAATGCAGGGTCAGGTTGCAGGCTGCATAATAAACACAGAGCAGTGGGTAAATGGAATTAGATTTTATGGCTGACAATCCCGCTTTAAAAAAGCACAACATTTTCAGATTCCCACCAATAGGCAATAAGAAAGTGCATGTAGACTAACCTGCAGGACATCTCCCAGGTCAGCAGTGCTGATATCAGGATCTTCTGTTGTGTTAAAAGGCACAGGAGTTATCCGGACCAATGTTAAGACCCGTGGCTCAGGGTACTTCCACAACATCATCCCAGGACTGTCCTCAGTCTCATTATAGAAGACAACCTCATAGGCACTGGGGATCTTCTTTCCATCTAATCAGTAAAAGGGAGAAAATGGCTAAGAATTTAAGTTGCGTGATGGCGTAGTAGCTATGAGTATGGCTAAGGCTAAACCATGGCAGTATGGAACACAGGGATCTTCACCACACCAAAAGGAAAACAATGCACGCACGCACGCGCGCACGCACGCACGCACGCACGCACGCGAACACACACACACACACACACACTTCTGTAAGGTCAAAATGTGGTGGTTTTTTGGGGGGAAACTTATGTGTTCCAAAAAAGTAATGGAATTTACTCAAGACTCGCAGATGCCTATCCCCCCGGCCCTGGTCTTTCCCAACAGCAGAAGAATCTGCAACATTTAGGGATTAGGAAGCAGAATATATGACAAAGGGAAATGCAGATAACGTCATGTTCCTCTTTTCTACAGATAAAAATAATCCCCATAATATCAGGTGAATCTGATATTTATTCTTGTGCTGTTCTCCAGACCTTCAGGATGGGCAAAATAGCTAAGCTTGGCTGGCCAGAATTATAGTTGTTGCAGCTAGATGGTTTTTATATCCTTGCACTTTATCACTACTAAACTTTATTTTATGCGATTGTTACATTGAATGTGATGATGGCTACCTATGCCTAGTCTCTTATTTTTATTTCAATAATGAAATGTTATTTTTATGAACAGTTGCTCACCTATCCTATTTTTATTATGTATGCCCTTTATGGTGGGTTGAAAGCGAAATACTTTTTATAACGTTCATATCAACTGTTCTCCTGCAGTGACTGGTTATTTAAATACACCTGGTAATGCCATGATTGCCATACCCTTTGCACCAATGAGATAACAGAGAAGCACTAACGTGGGGAAAGGATTGGGGCCAGGCAATGTCAATCAGCAGCAGAGATCACGGGAGGACAGAAAGAGTTGCAGTAAAAGACCTGCACTCCTGCAGCCAACAGCAGACAAGAAGGAAATTTGGCTAAGTAATAAAGCATTCTTTAAAACAACCCCCCCGGCATAACTACAATCCATGGGGCCCCCCAGCTAAACCTCGATGCTCCATCCCCAAATGTTCACACACACCTTCCGCTGTTCCCCCTTGGTGCACTTCACGGCGTTGTGGCCCATCTCACAAGGGCCATAAAACAAGTGTGGCCATTATGATCTTCACATCCTTAACAAGTGTAGCCACAAAAACACCTGATCTGAAGTATAGTCCCCTTTATTGGAAGGGAAGGTTAGTAGATGGGGCCTCCCACAGCTCTGGGCCCAGCTTCAATCACAGGTGCTGCTACCTTCTAGTTACGCACCCCCCTTCCTATCCTTCAGAGAGTTAGAAGAGATATTTACCATGGACCTATAGAGGCTAAAATAAACAATGCTCTTTCAAGTCAATTGTCACGCACAAAGTACGAAGTGTCGATGGCCAAAGAGATTTCTTGCTAGCATTCAAATGAAACACAAATTGTATGCAGCCCAGGATTTGACCAATCCAAATTGGCAGAAAGTGTATTTTATTGGCCAGTTTCCAAGCTGCATACAGTTTGCATCTCAGCTGGGATTACTAGTATTCATCTCATCGACCATCTCAGTAAGAATGAAAAGGAAAACCGTCTGAAAGATCTAGCAGTCAATGACAATCTTACCAGCATCTTGTATGTACTGAAAAAGGCCCGTTCTCAAGTCATCAGTGCTGTGTTCCACCTTAGAGGCTGCCGATCTGGACACAGCTGGTGATACCGGAAGAAGGGCTTGTTCAGAACTTTGGGTACCCAGTCCCGACTGTCTCCTCAGGTATTCTTGGACAAGTCCATTTAAGAGCGTTAAACAATTCAGGTTCTCCTGACCCCAGAAAACCTAGAAACAAAGCATTATTAGCCACGGAAAAGTATAAAAAGAAGCCTACAGCTCAATCTGGAAGTTATCTAAACAGAGCTTATTCACACTGATTATATATTTTATTTGGCAGCGCCCGATCCATAGTTCATGAGAAATGTTAAAACGAAAGAGATAACTTCCTCTGACTCGTGTTCACGGCACAGTATAGCTATTGTGTTCAGCCCTGCTTAATATCAACACAGATAAATTATCCCATGAATCAAATGAAACACTTTGTTGTTCTGCAGAAGGTAACTAAGATGCCCCCCGTGAAAATTAAACAAGCAGCTTCATGAAGCGTCTTGTGCATGTGTTTTACTGTTTGAATTGTGGTTTTTGTAAATAATTCATAATTACGGGCAGTTCTTTAAACAGGCCCCTAATTTAACAGCATTTGCACATGTTTTTAGATCTTTAAAATGAGTTTGGATTCAACTGTGTTAAATCAAAACTATGTATAGACACCACTGTGCAATCCAACCGTTCACAGTAGGAAACAAGATGTCTATGCAGCCCACAGAAATCCTTTAGCCCACCCTGCTAACGAGTAGCAAGGAAAAAAGGAACAAAAAATACATTTGGGGCTAGACACTACCTTTCTCTCCTACATGGTTTAAATGGAACATGTAGAAAACAGCAATTTAAATCTCACTAATATTATAAATGTGAAAGTTTGGATGAATGAAATTTAGCATACACATAGTACATTACCTGAAATAACATATAGGATACTTTTTATCCCCATAACCAAAAAGCGGGCGGAGACAAATACAAATTTCACGGGGACAATGTAAACTGTATATATATATATATATATATATATATATATATATATATATTTAGTAATAACTGCAATTACTTGGTGCAGCAGATCACAGGCTTCTTTCCCTCCTCATCAATGTTCATATCCCTGTGCATGGACCACTGTGGTTACATATCTAGAATTAGCTTTCATACCTTGGCACTACAGAGGAATTCTGGTTCACCATGAGCTTGCTGGGCAATCTGTAATACCTTGGCACTATAAGATTATGCATTACTGGATGGAGGTTGGAGGCACCCGGGGTATTAGCAAGTAGTGTTGGGCGAACAGTGTTCGCCACTGTTCGGGTTCTGCAGAACATCACCCTGTTCGGGTGATGTTCGAGTTCGGCCGAACACCTGACGGTGCTCGGCCAAACCGTTCGGCCATATGGCCGAACTAAAAGCGCATGGCCGAACGTTCCCCGAACGTTCGGCTAGCGCTGTGATTGGCCGAACGGGTCACGTGGTTCGGACCCGAACGCGCTCTGATTGGCCGAACGGTCACGTGGTTCGGGTAAATAAATACCCGAACCACGTCATATCTCCGCCATTTGTCTGTGGGTTTAGCTTTGGGTAGGCAGGCAGGGTAGTTCGCGCTCCAGCCACGCTAGCCAGGGTCCCCCCTGTCATTGTGTCACTGCTGGGAACAGTAGTACACCGCTTGCTCAGCCACACTATATAGCATTCTGTTTACTGCCACTCTGTGTACCTCGCTCAGCCACACTATATAGCATTCTGTTTACTGCCACTCTGTGTCTGCTGGGAATAGTAGTACACCGCTTGCTCAGCCACACTATATAGCATTCTGTTTACTGCCACTCTGTGTACCTCGCTCAGCCACACTATATAGCATTCTGTTTACTGCCACTCTGTGTCTGCTGGGAATAGTGGTACACCGCTCGCTCAGCCACACTATATAGCATTCTGTTCACTGTTCTGTGTCTGCTTGGAATAGTGGTACACCGCTCGCTCAGCCACACTATATAGCATTCTGTTTACTGTTCTGTGTCTGCTGGGAATAGTGGTACACCGCTCGCTCAGCCACACTATATAGCATTCTGTTTACTGTTCTGTGTCTGCTGGGAATAGTGGTACACCGCTCGCTCAGCCACACTATATAGCATTCTGTGCACTGTTCTGTGTCTGCTGGGAATAGTGGTACACCGCTCGCTCAGCCACACTATATAGCATTCTGTTCACTGTTCTGTGTCTGCTGGGAATAGTGGTACACCGCTCGCTCAGCCACACTATATAGCATTCTGTTTACTGTTCTGTGTCTGCTGGGAATAGTGGTACACCGCTCGCTCATCCACACTATATAGCATTCTGTTCACTGTTCTGTGTCTGCTGGGAATAGTGGTACACCGCCCGCTCAGCCACACTATATAGCATTCTGTTCACTGTTCTGTGTCTGCTGGGAATAGTGGTACACCGCTCGCTCAGCCACACTATATAGCATTCTGTTCACTGTTCTGTGTCTGCTGGGAACAGTAGTACACCGCTCGCTCAGCCAGAGTATATAGCATTGTGTTTACTGCCACTCTGTGTACACCGCTCAGCCAGACTATATACCATTGTTTACTGACACTCTGTGTACACCGCTCAGCCAGACTATATACCATTGTTTACTGACACTCTGTGTACACCGCTCAGCCAGACTATATACCATTGTTTACTGCCACTCTGATTCTGCTGGGAACAGTAGTACACCGCTCGCTCAGCCAGACTATATAGCATTGTGTTTACTGCCACTCTGTGTACACCGCTCAGCCAGACTATATACCATTGTTTACTGACACTCTGTGTACACCGCTCAGCCAGACTATATACCATTGTTTACTGAAACTCTGTGTACACCGCTCAGCCAGACTATATACCATTGTTTACTGCCACTCTGATTCTGCTGGGAACAGTAGTACACCGCTCGCTCAGCCAGACTATATACCATTGTTTACTGACACTATATAGCAGACTATATAGCATTGTGTGTACACCGCTCAGCCAGACTATATACCATTGTTTACTGACACTCTGTGTACACCGCTCAGCCAGACTATATACCATTGTTTACTGCCACTCTGATTCTGCTGGGAACAGTAGTACACCGCTCGCTCAGCCAGACTATATACCATTGTTTACTGACACTCTGTGTACACCGCTCAGCCAGACTATATACCATTGTTTACTGCCACTCTGATTCTGCTGGGAACAGTAGTACACCGCTCGCTCAGCCAGACTATATACCATTGTTTACTGACACTATATAGCAGACTATATAGCATTGTGTGTACACCGCTCAGCCAGACTATATACCATTGTTTACTGACACTCTGTGTACACCGCTCAGCCAGACTATATACCATTGTTTACTGCCACTCTGATTCTGCTGGGAACAGTAGTACACCGCTCGCTCAGCCAGACTATATACCATTGTTTACTGACACTCTGTGTACACCGCTCAGCCAGACTATATACCATTGTTTACTGCCACTCTGATTCTGCTGGGAACAGTAGTACACCGCTCGCTCAGCCAGACTATATACCATTGTTTACTGACACTATATAGCAGACTATATAGCATTGTGTGTACACCGCTCAGCCAGACTATATACCATTGTTTACTGACACTCTGTGTACACCGCTCAGCCAGACTATATACCATTGTTTACTGCCACTCTGATTCTGCTGGGAACAGTAGTACACCGCTCGCTCAGCCAGACTATATACCATTGTTTACTGACACTCTGTGTACACCGCTCAGCCAGACTATATACCATTGTTTACTGCCACTCTGATTCTGCTGGGAACAGTAGTACACCGCTCGCTCAGCCAGACTATATAGCATTGTGTTTACTGCCACTCTGTGTACACCGCTCAGCCACACTATATAGCATTGCGTACTCTGCCAGTCAGTGTGTATATTGCTGGGATCAGTAATACTCCACTCACCGTCAACCACTATATGAGCTCAACATGAGTTCCCCAGAGACCTCCGCTGTGAGCAGCACTCCCAACAACAGCAACAGCCAACGCCCCACGCAAGCTATAACATCCACCCCAGCAGCCAGTGGTCAGCAGCAGCCCTCCCCGGAGGAGAACGTTGTGTCCATCAGTCCGTCGCCAGAGCGATTAATGAGGGCTGCCATTGAGGAGATGATGGGGCCTGATGTGGAGGAGGAGGTCTGGCTCAGGCCAGCATCCCAAGTTAATGTTGAGGACGATGAGGGGTCTGTGTCTGGGGATGTTGGGGTGGCAGAGGTGGTGGGTGGGTCAGACTCAGGAGAAGAGTTGTATGATGAGGATGATGATCGGGACCATCTGTATGTGCCTCAGAGTCCGACCCCGGAAAACATGTTGTATCGTGTGTTTAGGTACTAAAATCTGCGTTCCCTCCCAGTAGTGTTGGGCGAACAGTGTTTGCCACTGTTCGGGTTCTGCAGAACATCACCCTGTTCGGGGTGACTATATAGCAGACTATATAGCATTGTGTTTAATGCCACTCTGTGTACACGGCTCAGCCACACTATATAGCATTGTGTTTACTTCCACTCTGTGTCTGCTGGGAACAGTAGTACACCGCTCACCCGCCACTGTATAGCATTGTGCTCTGTGTCACTGCTGACAATAGTGGTACACCGCTCACCCACCACTGTATAGCATTTCTGTACTGCCACTGTACTGCTGCCAGTCAGCGTGTACTTTAAGGATAAGTGAAATGAGGAAGAAATCCGGTGAAAGAGGGAGGGGCAAGGGAAGAGGTGTTTCCCCTGACGGTTCACGTACAGGCCACAGGGGAGCACCCAAGAAAACCCACTCAATACTGCCCATGTTGTCCAGGACAACAACCCTCACAGATCCAAAAGAACAGGACCAGATAATTACTTGGATGACCTCTCAAGCGTCCAGCAGTGGGTTAAGCAGCACCAGCACATCACGCACGAGGTCCGAGTCCTCAGCCAGTTAAAGTCTGGGCTTTCTTTGAAGACTGCACTGAGGATGTTACCATGGCGATTTGCAAGGTGTGCAAGACCCGCCTGAGCAGGGGGAAAAGTATTAACAACCTCTCCACCACCAGCATGAGCCGCCACATTCTATCCAAACATCCCACTCTGTGGGCAAACGCGGCAGGACAGGGTACCACCAGCAACACTGCCTCCCTTGGGTTCACCAGACTCACCACCAGACCCGCCTCAGCAGCAGCAGTAGCCCAGCCATTGCGTGGTTCACAACATTCACAAACATCAGACGATGCTGACACTGTCACTTTCCGGACTAGTGCTCTTGAGGTCTCCCAGTGTTCATCAAACACAACAACCAACAGCCCTTCGGTGTGCAGCGCTACGGTTGAGTTGTCTGTCTCTGAGATGTTTGAGCACAAGAGGAAATTGCCAGCAAATGACCCCCGGGCCGTGGCAGTAACAGCCAGCCAGCATAGCCAAGCTTCTGGCCTGCGAAATGCTGCCATATCGAGTGGTGGAGACAAACAGCTTCAAGGGCATGATGTCAGTGGCCATCCCACGTTACGTTGTTCCCAGCCGCTACCACTTTGCGCGCTCTGCAGTGCCTGAGTTGCATGAGCACGTGGTCAGCTAAATAACCCGAAGCTTGAAGAATGCCGTTGCCTGCAAGGTTCACCTCACCACTGACACCTGGACGAGTGCGTTCGGCCAGGGTCGATACATCTCCCTTACCGCGCACTGGGTGAACCTTGTGGAGCCTGGCAGCGATTCCTCACCTGCTACGGCGCGGGTGTTGCCCACGCCGCAAACAGCTGGATAACAACAGCAGCACCTACCTCTCTGACTCCTTCTCCTCCAACGCATCTCAAAGCTGTACCTCATCCGGAAATGCTAACCCAGCACCAGCAGCAGTAGGATCGTGGAAGCAGTGCAGCACAGCTGTTGGCATGCGTCAGCAAGCGTTGCTGAAGCTGATCTGCCTTGGGGATAAGCAGCACACAGGGGAGGAAATTTGGAGGGGAATAAAGGAACAGACGGATTTGTGGCTGGCACCGCTGGACCTGAAACCGGGCATGAAGCTAGACACCTGGCACGAACTGGCAATGTACGCAATAGAGGTGCTGGCTTGCCCGGCAGCCAGCGTTATGTCGGAACGCTGTTTCAGTGCTGCCGGAGGCATCATCACAGATCGGCGTATCCGCCTCTCCACAGAAAATGCAGACCGTCTGACTCAAATTAAAATGAATCAATCCTGGATTGGAAACGACTACGCAACACTCCTGGACCCCAACCAAGTAACATGACCGATGAACATCTGGGATGGTTTAGCGTTTCCGGTCCCTGTTTATTGAACCTCTCATCTGTATTACATTTATGACTGCATGGCGGCAAAAAGCATTGCTGCTATATCCGCACGCTTTTTGTCCTCATGCAAGGCCTGGGTTGTTGTGTCTCACAAAGCGTGGCCTTCTCCTCCTGCGCCTCCTCCTGTTCCATCACGTGTGCTGCTGCTGCTGCTGCTGCTGCTGCTGCTGGGTTACCGTTGCCGGTCCCTGTTTATGGAACCTCTTATCTTTATTACATTTATGACTACATGGCGGTACAAAGCATGCTATCCGCACGCTTTTTGTCCTCATGCAAGGCCTGGGTTGTTGTGTCTCACAAAGCGTGGCCTTCTCCTCCTGCGCCTCCTCCTGTTCCATCACGTGTGCTGCTGCTGCTGCTGCTGGGTTACCGTTGCCGGTCCCTGTTTATGGAACCTCTTATCTTTATTACATTTATGACTACATGGCGGTACAAAGCATGCTATCCGCACGCTTTTTGTCCTCATGCAAGGCCTGGGTTGTTGTGTCTCACAAAGCGTGGCCTTCTCCTCCTGCGCCTCCTCCTGTTCCATCACGTGTGCTGCTGCTGCTGCTGCTGCTGGGTTAGCGTTGCCGCGTGGTCCCTGTTTATTGAACCTCTTATCTTTATTACATTTATGACTACATGGCGGTACAAAGCATGCTATCCGCACGCTTTTTGTCCTCATGCAAGGCCTGGGTTGTTGTGTCTCACAAAGCGTGGCCTTCTCCTCCTGCGCCTCCTCCTGTTCCATCACGTGTGCTGCTGCTGGGTTAGCGTTGCCGCGTGGTCCCTGTTTATTGAACCACTTATCTTTATTACATTTATGACTGCATGGTGGTACAAAGCATGCTATCCGCACGCTTCTTGTCCTCATGCAAGGCCTGGGTTGTTGTGTCTCAAAGCGTGGCCTTCTCCTCCTGCGCCACCCTCCTCCTGTTCCATCACGTGTGCTGCTGCTGGGTTAGCATTACCGGTCCCTTTTCCTGGAACCTCTTATATGTATTACATTTATGACTGCATGCCGACAAAAAGCATGTTACCTGTGCAAAGAAAACAGACATTTCCCGCATTTAAAAGACAGTTTTCCCTTTGAAACTTTAAAATCGATTTTCTCAAAAACTATAAGCTCTTTTTGCTAAAAAATTTTTTCCTCTTGTACCCACTCCCAAGGTGCACATACCCTGTAAATTTGGGGTATGTAGCATGTAAGGAGGCTTTACAAACCACAAAAGTTCGGGTCCCCATTGACTTCCATTATGTTCGGAGTTCGGGTCGAACACCCGAACATCGCGGCCATGTTCGGCCTGTTCGGCCCGAACCCGAACATCTAGATGTTCGCCCAACACTATTAGCAAGTACAACTATATGTTAGAAAAAAATAAATAAACTAAGGTAGAAAAGGTGCCAATACTCCTACCTTAGGGAAGTAACTTACAGATTCGGAGTGTAGTTAAAAGTTTCTCAATTTTTATTTTACAACTAACATATAGTTGTACTTGCTAATACCTCGGGCGCCTCCAACCTCCATCCAGTTGTTCATTACCCCCTTCCAGGGGAGTGTACCTTTGGGATACCTCCAAGGGTACAGCCTTTTTTCTGGAGTTGCAACCAACCCTGTCACTAGAAGCAAGGCCAAGTGGGGATGGCACTTCCCCATAGGTTAGAAGAGTGGTTGCCTGTCGAGCAACCCAACCTTATGAGTATATCATCTTTACTCACACACATATCCTGGTGACAGTGATGATATTACACCAGGTCCCGTCTCCCTGTGTTTTTTTTTTTGTCTCTTCTAAGAAAAGATTATGCATTGGAGTTGTTAGCATACTGGAGAATAACCGTTGGAAGAACAAACTTTTTTTCCCCCACCCCAACCATAATCCTCACCCTAACATAAAATATCATTCTCTTTTCATGTCGTAGCAGTTGTCTAAAATATAATTGACATCCCGAAATGAAAATAGGTCTCCTCAATGATCTAACACAACAACCAATACACAAAAGTCAAAAGCTCTTCCTTCACCACATTCAAACACCTCCAAAACATAGCTCCAAAATGAAAACAATTTAACCTGTATCTACTAGGTGTGATTTGCCTTCTTAAAACAGAAGGTACTTGCAATAATTCAGCTTTAAGTGAACATCTGTGGGTACCCACAATGCACACTGCTGAATATGTAAATTATGCCCCTGGAGCCAGGCTTACATTCAGAACCGATGGTGTATAACAAGTCTATAGCTTTAAATTTTACACCAAATCACACCAAGCATTGCTTTTAAGTAAGAAGGCTGTTCTGTCTCTTTTAGTCCCCTATACTTTCCTAGTGGTTTGGGTCACCCGAGCTGCTTGGTTACTCTGTATCTACTAGCAAACTCCCCCTTCCCCCAAGACACCTTACAATGAAAAAAACCCTTTTTACTGTTTGTGGCCTTGACTCCTAGCAATCCTTCCCCTTCCCCCTCCCCCGGTCTTCCAACCACCAAACCTCACTGACTTCTTTGTAATGCCAGCACCTGCCACTTTGGCAGGAGGAGGTTTAGCACTGGAACTTCTGCATCCAGGAAGCCTCAACATGCTTTCTGCAGTGCCTAGTTCAAATAAATGCATCTCTGGTGTTCAGACACAGATCCAGTGCCAAACACCTTAGTGCTGAATATGGCAGTTCTGACCTGTGAGCACCTGACCTAATGTAAGACTCTAAATGCTTTCATTATGGGTTTGTGGGCGCCCCCTTAGACAAATCCCTGGGGTGATTTCTCCACATAAAAGCCTCTTCAATTTGAAATTATGTTTTTTTTTTTTTTGGGAACAGGATTCTAAAGCTGAATCTAAAAAGTGTTTAGGAGGTGTGGGGCCCTATTCAATTCATGTTTTCTGCAAAGTTTTTTCCTTGGAGATAATATTTAATTATCAGTTTAACCGCTTACAGACGGCGGTGATTGAAATCTACTCCCTGTTTTGATCCCCTAATACCTGCCAGGGCGTAGGTTTTACTTCACCGCCACCAGACGCTCTCGCCGCTTATGATGATCTTGTTGCTCTCTGCCCGCCTCAGCTCACTCGCCCTGCCATCTCTATAACGGCAGAGCACTGTGAGCCAGTCAGGAGCTGATTTTATTGGCTCCTGACCCGGTCATCAATGTAAGCAACTTCCATTGGCTCACTTTGATCACACGGTCAGGAGCCAATGAAAGCGTCTCCTGACCAGCTCACAGAGCTCTGCCGTTATAATAGATGGCAGAGTGGGTGGCCTGAGGTTCTCGTAGTGTGGCGTGGATGGCGGTTACAGTAGGTATGTGCGGCGATTTGTCAGTATCCGGTGGTTTCTGGTACCAGCGGGGTCTCTGGTACTTAAAGAGAAACTTCGACCAAGAATTGAACTTTAGAAAAAAACTTTAGCGCTACAGGTACTTTCACAACTTCATTCCTCCACCAACACCCTTTAAAGTGCAGGCTTACCAGTTCACAATAAGACCCAAGTTATAAGGTCTAAAGCGTTGTGCATATGCCACCATGATCACTGTTTCCAGATCCAGTCTTCTCTACCGATATGTCCAGCCTCCTTCCTCAGCATACAGACATTTCCAGCATGTATATATTAAATAAAAAGCATCTAAGTGTACTCCGTCTCAAAATTCATCAATTTATTCAGTAAAAAAGGCACATAAAACATACTCACTCCTGGGCCCTTTTGAAAGGGACCCACATTAGTACAGCTCGTATATTAAGTTAGTGGGGTGCCGCTCTCCCATCCACCACAAGCCCGTCCAACCGGGTTTCGCATAAGCGTCATCAGGGGCTCGCAGACAACAGTGGAATGAATACCGGCACTTAAATAGATCCAGCCGCCAGTCTATTTAAGTCTATTTAAGTGCCGGTATTCATTCCACTGTTGTCTGCGAGCCCCTGATGACGCTTATGCGAAACCCGGTTGGGCGGACGTATGGTGGATGGGAGAGCGGCACCCCACTAACTTAATATACGCGCTGTACTACTGTGGGTCCCTTTCAAAAGGGCCCAGGAGTGAGTATTTTTTACGTGCCTTTTTTACTGAATAAATTGATGAATTTTGAGACGGAGTACACTTAGATGCTTTTTATTTAAAGGGGAACTTCAGCCTAAACAAACATACTGTTATTAAGTTACATTAGTTATGTTAATTAGAATAGATAGGTAATATAATCTTTTACCCACCCTGTTTTAAAAGAACAGGCAAATGTTTGTGATTCATGGGGGCTGCCATCTTTGTCATGGAGGCAGCCATCTTTTTGGTTGAAAGGAGGTGACAAGGAGCAGGAGACACAGTTCCAACTGTCCTGTGTCCTGATTACCCCTCCCAGCTGCACACGCTAGGCTTCAAATGTCAAATTCAAAATGTAAAAAAAAAATTGCACCAAAACAGCAGAACGAGAACAACAACATCAGAAATCCCATCAATCTTTGCACAGCATAAGGGGAAAACTGCCCGGGCAGTTTTCTTCTGTGCAGCTAAAAGTGAGGCTTGTATAAGAGAAACAAAGTTCTGATGCTGTGAAACTGTTAAAGAAACACCAAGCCTTTTCAGTGCTGCTGAGTCGATTTTTAGTCTGGAGGTTCACTTTAATATATACATGCTGGAAATGTCTGTATGCTGAGGAAGAAGGCTGGACATATCGGTAGAGAAGACTGGATCTGGAAACAGTGATCGTTGTGGCATATGCACAACGCTTTAGACCTTATAACTTGGGTCTTATTGTGAGCTGGTAAGCCTGCACTTTAAAGGGTGTTGGTGGAGGAATGAAGTTGTGAAAGTACCTGTAGCGCTAAAGTTTTTTTCTGGAGTTTATCTGAGGACTTTTGACTTGGCAAGCTTATGGAACTTTTTTTCACAACTATATGAATTCTTTTGCGCGGATATAATATCCATTCATACATAAAGAATTATACTATATCCCAATCAGTAGCTGAAACCCTCTTTTACATGAGAAATGTATTCCTTTTCACAAACAGACCATCAGGGGGCACTGTATGACTGATATTGTGGTGAAACCCCTCCCACAAGAAGCTCTGAGTGCCGAGGTACTTCTGGCAGTTTCCTGTCTGTGAACCCTGTTACATTGTGGGAAATAGCTGTTTACAGCTGTTTCCAACTGCCAAAACAGCAAGCAGCAGCTACATCACCTGCCAGCAGTAAAAATGTCACCATGTAATAAATGTCAGAATATAAATCAGGGATTTAAAATATTTTACAATGGGCAAACACTGACTAAATCATTTATACATAATTATTGTAAAAATGAAGCACTTTTTTATTACATTATTTTCAATGGAGTTCCTCTTTAAGGAGGCAGAGACTGCTGGTACTTAAGCAGTTTAAACAACTGTCTTCAATTGCAAGAGTGAAATGATACATTCTACACAAGATAGGATGGGAAAATTTGCTATTACTTGGGCACGCTAGCTAGAAAAAAGAGATGCAATACAAGAAACAATTCAAGAATATATGTAATCAGACTGCTAGTTTAGCCCAAACTACCCTAATATCTTAAATCCTAATTTATGTCAGATTAGACTAGCAAATCTCATTATAAAATATAGTTATGCTATGGTGTGGCTCAGCTCACCGTGCCCCCTTCCTCCTTTTTTCTTCACCCAGCGCGCAACCTGAACTTGAACCCCAACCTACCTCACCCCGTCTTCTACTTCCTTCCCCCCCCCCCCTATATTTTTTGATACTGATATGGATATTACTGCAATTACTTGACTACTTTTATACCTCTATCCTGTTTTAAACTTAAAGAGAACCAGAGGAAGCACCCTCATGTATTTTACCTTATAAATCAGTGGGAACTTGACAGTAAACACCTAATCTGCTCTTTGTTTCATTGTTCTCTGTTTAATCTGACGGTTATCACCTCTGATAAGAATCCCCGACTGAGCATTCAGTCTGGCTTTGCTACGGAATGATTATAGCTGAGTCTGTCTTCCCTGGTGTCTTTTCAAGCCCAAGCCTGCCCCCTTGTGGCTCTGCTATAATGGCTCAGCTATAATCATTCCCGGCAAAGCTAGACAATGCTCAGTCGGGGATTCTTATCACAGCTGTTAACAGACACTTTTAGCAGTGAGGATGAAACGGAGAGCAGGGTAGGTGTTTTCTCTAATGTTCCCACTGATATATATGGTAAAATTCATGAGGGTGCTTCGTCTCTGGTTCACTTTAATAAACAGGTATTTAAAAAAAAAAATTACTGCCTAAATTATTCTGAGTAATTTCTTGCTTACTTGCTGGTGGCTTAAAAGCCATTTTAGTGATAAGGTATAAAAAAATCACCACGGAGGAGAAAATTTGAATTAAATAAAGGTGGTAGTCCCTTTGGCAGAGTTGTCCCACACATCATGAACAGAAAGCAAAGTTATATTATGCAATGATAAGCAATTTACAGTATAACCTGACATAAAAAGACAAAATGTAAAATCTTATTTTCCATCTCACTATGCCTACCTGAAGTACCCCACATCTCACATCAAGGAGAATTTTTGGAGAAGCATGTGGGGGGGCTGGGTTTCCGCTATGTTTACACCAATTGGCCTCCAGATTTACAGCACCAGAAACTGGACCAATGAGATTTCGACTTTTTTCTTGTAAGCTTGTTTTCAGAACAAAATCATTTATATCCAATGCAAATGATGCTCCAGACACCACATCTATAGCAAAATAGAAACACAAAATGAAGTAATGAGTAAATTGCAACAGTTTTACTATCAAAATAGCATTTATACCTGGAGACATTTAATTAATGTGCTTAGGAAGGGCCCCCTTCAAAACATACTGATGGAGCCCAAAGAGAAGAATGGTGAAACACTACATGGTAACCGAGGTTCCCATAGCTTTGCTACAGCATTGTGCAGTAGATGGAGAATGTAATAACTATGTATAAGGGTATTTTCAAGCAATTTCAGGGCATTTGCTCACTGTTACACATTTTTCCTTAGTTTATTTGTATTTATATAGTGACATCTTCCATAGAACTTTAAAGAGTCCACAGTCATGGAACTAACTGTCCCTCAGAGTGGCTCACAATCTCATCCATATCATAGTCAAATGTTCATCAGTGTCTAGGCCAGGCATGGGCAAACTTGGCCCTCCAGCTGTTAAGGAACTACAAGTCCCACAATGCATTGCAGGAATCTGACAGCAACAGTAATGAAGTCATAAAGGCAAATGCATCGTGGGACTTGTAGTACCGTAACAGCTGGAGGGCCGAGTTTGCCCATGCCTGGTCTAGACAAATTGTGGAGGAAGCCAATTAACTTGTCTGTATGTTTTTGGGATATGGGAGGAAAATGGAGTGCCCGGAGGAAACACTGCCATCTACCACGCCACCATGTTGCCCAATGCAGTGTATTACAGTGGTTCAGAGGGCACTCACAGATGCAAAGTCTGCAGAGTGGGTGAGGATAACTACACAACTCAATGTCCCCGTCCTGTACGAGTACAAATGTTCCAGCCACATGTAATCTGGATGAAGGGAGAAGCCGAGAGACGGCTCTCCCTGAGCTAGGTGATCTTGGGGAGAACAATACATTTATTTACCTACTGATTACCTAATTTCCCCCTTTAGCTATGCAATTTGTGGTCTGGCCAGGGGCATAACTACAATTAATGGGCCCCCCGAGCAAAACTTTGATGGACCCCCCCCCCCCCAATGTTTACATCCCCCCCAATGCTTACATCCTTTCCTTTGTCTTCTCTTGGTGACCCTACAGCCTGGGGGCCCATCTTGCAATGGTCATAAACCAAGTGTGGTCATCATAATCTTATCTTCACACAGATTGTGTAGCCACAAAAACACATTTTTTATTTTAATTAAAAAAAACATTTATATGGCGCTTTTCTCCTGGTGGACTCAAAGCGCCAGAGCTGCAGCCACTATGCCGCGCTCTGTATACGGTTACAGTGTTCAGGAATCTTGCCTAAGATCCCCTACTGAATAGATGCTGGCTTACTGAACTGAGATTTGAACCCTGGTCTCCTGTGTCAGAGGCAGAGCCCTTAACACTATCCAGCCACCTGATCTGACAGATGGACCCCTTAATTGGAGGGAGGGATGGTTAGTAGTTGGGGCCACCTCACAGCTCTGCCCCCCCCCCTGTGGTGGCAGGGGCTGCTCCCCTGTAGTTACTCCCCTGGGTCTGGCTATTGCCGGTACCCAAATTATGGAACATATGTACCTTAGGCTGTGGCGTTATAGCCGTAATTAACATTACTGTCTATGGCGGCACCTAAATGCAGCTGAGCGCTGAAACAAGCCGGTTCCTCCTGTACTGTATAAATGTATGTACAATACTATATCACATCCCTGTGGGAGGAGGGATGAAGGGTGTCACTGCTGATGTGGGCTTACTGCAGACTTAGTAGGCCTGTCTAAACTTTAATATAACGTCCCACACTGATCAATTATGCCATAGGAAAATGTCAGAGGGGCCCAAGGTATAACAAATTAGTAAAAAAGGTAAGATGATCTTATCTTAAAGCTGTCACAATCAGTGAATGCAAAAGTAAAAGTATAACGTTTTATTATGCACATCTGACAGCGTGTTTCGAGGCTATATACCGCTTCATCAGGTCAAATAAAAGTGCCTGTAGAAAAATCCATGGACAATCAGCCCTGAGTGCCTGATTGATAGGTGCTCAGGGCTGACTGTCTGTGGATTTTTCTACAAGCACTTGAATTGAATTTGACCTGATGAAGCGATGCGTAGCCACGATGTGTATAATAAAATGTTATATTTTTACTGAAAAATTTTGCATTCACTGATTGTGACAGCTTTAAGGTAAGATCCTCTTACCTTTTTTTTTTACTAATTTGTTATACTTTGGGCGCCTCCTACATTCTCCTAGTGTATACAGTAACCTCCTAAAGAGGAGATTACTTCGTTCTGTACCTCACAACCTGCTAAGGAAAAAAACTATTTTTGGAGCAGTGACCACCTTATCTTCTCACAAAGGCCGTGTGGGGACGGTAATTCCCCACATGCTCGTATGAGTGGTTGCACTTCCTGCAACCCACCTTTGTGAGTATATTTGAATTCTGAATATATTGTCTCCTTTACATTGACGGTATCACACGATATTGGGCGTCCAGTATCTCTGTGTCCTTTTCTCCTCTCTACAAGATTAATTACGCCATAGGTTCCTTTCACATGGAAGACTGACAGATGCATTTTAATCTCTTGGTCAGAGGGGCATTGTAGACAGATAACAAGTGAAATGATTCTGTCAGAGGTGGCTAAATTCACCCCATATACATTACCCTGCAAAGGTTTAAACCTTTGGTTTGTTTGAACTAGATATTCCTGCGTTTCCCCAGACAGTAACTGAACTTTATGGTGTCATACATGGAATTGCACGGAACTTCAAATTATCAGCTTATCCAGTGACCTCATGAAATCAGATAACTTGGAAAAATATGTGGATCGAGTGGCCTGAGGGACACAGGCACAATGCAGATGGTTCAGGTTTCCAGAATCATAGCAAGAGCTGTGCAAGAAATACATAACGGAGCTATGAAAACTGAAGTATTGCTCCACTACCACCGAGGATAAAACACAATGCCGTACAGGTCAGCAACACATACTGGACTTGATAAACTAAGATAACTCCAGAAATGTCCAAATATCTCCAGTGAAAATACCATATGTGACCCAACAAACCTGCACTAGATGTAACTAAATACTGATATACATACTACAGGGTCCTCAGTCGAGGCAGCAGCCAGACAGCCAGGGCTGCCTCTGTTGAGGATCTACAATACTGTGGAGACGAAGTTGTAGAGTTGGAACAATTTTTGTGTACCTGGAGTCAGTGGTGTCAAAGTGAGGAGTTGGCGTCCCTTGATTTTTGTACCCACTCCATAGCCCTGTTGGGGCTGCAAGTCGGAGTTTAAGTCAGAGCAATTTTGGGTACTTGGAGTCGGTGGAGTTTAGTGGGATGATTTTTGGACCAACTCCACAGTCCCGTGCACGGCGGCCACAATGTGTTGCCAAGACATCTGAATTGTTGGATCATCTTGGTTGAGCCCACGGTTCTCCTCCTTACTCCTCTCACTACCCTGTGCATCCCACAGTCATCCCACCGCACACTCCAGAGCAACAGAATCATACAGAACTAAGGCCCGAACTGTCCTCTGAGGGGTTGAATCCCCGGTTTCCGCAATTGTTAAGAGTTACAGAGAAATATGTGAATCAGTTATTGTGTGATGTGAATGTGGTTGCATGAAGCACCCATATCCAAGCAATATTTTATTTGCTATAGTTCTAGAGGCTATGATGGCCGCCACTGCATTGAGTTTCTGACAAAAAGTGTTAAAAGGAAGTGAGCGGTCTCAGAGTTGTAAAGTAGATATAATTCCACTTTGGCAATCATTTAGATCTACATTAATGTTCTATAGATGTAGGCCTATGCTTGAAATGTTATGGATATTTACATATGTGGGAAGAAGTGAATTATGGGAAGTCATGAGCACAAGACAGTGTACAATCACCATGGTTGCAAGGGAATATGCATTTTAAAAGATGTCAATACACAATCGACTTTCACAGTTATATGTGCTGCACCATTTTTTTTAAACAATAAATGGTGTTTTCACACAAAAAAAAATCTCACCAATTGACTCATTGTTCATGAAAATCAGCCAAGTAAAAAAAATCCAGCTTTCTTGGTACCTTAAAGCCCCCAGTTTTGGCTTATCTGTCATTCTCCTGCACTGTACTGAATGACCACGTCTAGGGCTTGATACCTGCCCCCAAAACGAATATGAGGAGATTAACATTAATACTCACCTATTCAGAAAGGGTCCTTTCAGTCCCTACACTTCCTTTTCTTTCTTCTCCAGGTGTCTGGTTATCTGGTGTTGCTGCCTGTCACTGCAGTGAATATCTTTTTTCCAAGATGACAAACTGATCTGCTTCTTCTGGTACTTGGCTCAGTGGTAAGGAACAGAGAAAAGCTTTTATTTACAGGTCTGTCAACAACTTACCAGACCAGTGACCAAAAGCATCAAAACTTATGGTTTTTTACTGGATGGAGACACTTTACCACTTGATCAGTTAAGGAGAAGCTAAAAATAAGGAGGAGAAGCAGCCAAGACCTGAGGAGTACTTCCTAGAGGGTGGACAAGTATCACCTCTTCTCCATAATGGTGATACTATTTCTATTTTACTTAATTACTTTGTTTGAGCGGTGTGGTGACCACCACAGGATGTGTCCTCTCCCTTTTCATCTTCTGCTCTGATACCAGCCACGTAGGCAGTTCTGTCATTTCTGTGCACAGCAGCCACAGTGTAACAGAATTGTGTCCAAGCAAGCACGGATTTGAAAGTCCAAAGAAGCATGAAGGTCTTCAAAGATCTCTAACACTGCTGCACTTCGGCAAGACAAGAACTCCAAAGTAAGCATAGATAAGCCCTCTTTCTTGTGCCAGCTGGACTGGATACATCTGGTACACTGTTTACATGTCAGCGAAACCCCAAGTGAAGTCTATTTTACTGAGAATTGTGATCCCTGATACATGAGACCAGTTATATCAGGCATAAAAGCATTGCTTGGCATAAGAGCTCCTCTTCCATAACTACAAGCACTCCCAAAGGCAAAATTATTCAAACACAATAAAAAAAAAGATCTCTTGAAATAGAGACAATGAACAAAATTACATTTTCCCAAAAAATGCTGCTGGGTGCCAAAATTAAGATCAAACTCAATTTAAACCAGCAGCGCTGGATAAAAACGATTAAACTTCGACTTGCACAACCATCTTGCCAAGCAGCACAAAACGCTTAGGAGCAAGTGTTACTATTTCATGATTCTCTAAATCGGGGCTTAAGCTCTAACTGCCTACACCCAAATCATGCCAGCAGATCAGCTTTGCATTATTCATCAGAATTCTTTTTATGGTATCTAAGGCTACAAAATACTGCATGCCTTAAAAACAAATTAAAATAAAACTTCAGGAAAAATCAATGGTATTTTACGTAAAGCAGACCTAAACCCAGGACTTCCCCTCTGCTCTAAAATATAAGCAACTTCATAATATCCCTTACATAAAAACAATTCTTTAAATAGCAGCATCTCTGTGGAAAAATGTAAGCAGTAATAGTTACTTCCTGGTTTCATGGAAGCACATACAGTGTTAAAGTGGATCTGAGATAAACTTTTACTCATTGCGTAATTGTGTTCCTTTCATATAGTTTATAGGGCATTCCTCAATACTTTTTTTTTTTTTTTTTTAATACTCTAATTCCCTATAAATGAAACAAGCCTCACCCTCAGTTTCTCCAGTGCCTTGGCACTTTGAGACAGATGTAGCAAGGGCTTATGAGAGCTCAGCCTAGGCAGGAGGAGGCGTTTACTAGCCAGAGATTTCAGAGGCAGAGGGGAGGAGGGAGGAGGAGAGCGGAATGAAGTTTTCACAGGCTCAGGGCTGGAGATGCTATCAGCTTGCCTGTGTGTAATGTGACAAACAAACCATGGCCACTCATTGTATCACAGGAATAAATAATCATATACTGTTGAAGCTGTATGCAGCTAGATTTTCTGTGTAAACTATCTAAGCTTTAGATAAGATATATAGACAAGTTACTTGTTATAGCTAGTTTTTCATCTCAGATCCCCTTCCTCCAGAGTTTACATATAGCCTGTCACCACAGCACAGATCAGACAGAGGTGTCAGCTCAAATTACAGAGATGTATTACTAGCAGATACGGAAGAATTAGCCTGTTATCTCTAAGTGCAAACAAGGTGGGGTTTTCTGTGTTTTACTTCACTCCTGCGGATAACTTCAGGTCCTCTTTAAATAAAACAGTGTCATTTCAATTGTTTATACAAAAATCCAGATAGTTTGGTGGTAGGAATTAAAATAGGAGCAAATATTGATATTCAAGCTGTTCTTATCAAAGCCACAAATTTCAATATCTTGCTAAAGGAAACGATATCAACACATCAGAGGAACAAAAAACTAGCAACATTTTCGAAACGCTGCAAGGCCCCTTCTCCAAAACAATGATTGGCATAAGCCAATCATCCTCAATAAAATTTGGTACAACCCATGCACAGCTCTACCACCAACTCCAGTTCATAGTGCACACTATTAAAGAACTGTGTTGCCAGGTGGACACCTACACCAGTGTTGCTTGCAATTTTTTGGTAAACGTCATTTTTGCATCAAAAATGCTATTTCCGATTTCGAGACTAATTTAGGGATGCTCAAATTCGGATTCGGAAGATACCCGGATAGTTGCAATCCGGATATCTCCCAGTAATGCTTTGCGGGCTGGGCGGGGGGGGTCAAGCTTACCTCTCTGACGTCTTCTTCGTCCATCCCTCGGCGCCTCCCATGATGCCACGCGGCGGTCACGTGACTACAAACACTTCCTCCTTCCGGGTTGAAGGAGGAAGCGTTTGTAGTCACGTGATGCGCGTGGACCGCATCGTGGGAGGCGCTGAGGGACAAGCGAAGAAGACGTCAGAGAGGTAAGCTTGACCCCCCCCCCCCCCCCCCCCCCCCCCCCGCCCAGCCCTCACAGCATTACTGGGAGATATCCGGATTGCAACTATCCGGGTATCTTCCGAATCCGAATTTGAGCATCCCTAGAGACTATATATATTTGCTAATATACAGATAGTGGAGTCCTCCCAGAGTGGGCAGAAATGTCTGTCATGCTAATTAAAGATAACCATAAAAATAAGGCATACATTTAGATCTACTAATTGCTTACTGATTTCCCAGTCACTCCCAGGATTTATGTTGTTTTTATGTGCTTCCAGTTAACCAGAAGGCTGTACATACAACGTTAGAACTGATATCGTTCTGCCTGCTGCTTTCTGACATACGCCATCATTACAAACGATTCATTTTTAAAATTTTGTCCAGGTTTGCTAGATCATTTATTATCCTGTTTCCTCCCCTCCCTCCTCCCCTTCTTCCTGGCCTTATACTGGGAATACACGGTTCGTTTCTGCCGTGCGTTTCGGCTCTCGATCGTTTTTCCCGCTCGATCCTGCAGTCGATTCTCTTATCTTCCGCTCGTTTTTCTTATCGTTTTCCATTCACTTCTATCAGAAATCGAGCGGCAGAAGGATCGAAAAGGAGATTGGACATGTCGGAAATTATCTATTGAACCATCTAATCAGCTAAAAAACGAACCGTGTATTCCCAGCATTAGACTGCGATGGAGATATGACTATAATGGTGATTATATTGGCCCTCTAAGGCAGTGCTTAACAACAATGTACTCAAGTACCACCAACAGTGCATGTTTTGCAGAAAACCACAAACATTTACAGGTGAGGTAATTAGTGTCTCAGCAAAGCTGATTACCTCTGTGGATTTCCACAAAACATGCACTGTTGGTGGTCTTGAGGACAGGGTTGGGAAGCCCTGCTGTAAGGGACAGTTAGATTCAGTTCCCACTAAGCAGAAAATGGATCATTTTTACTGCATTGGGAAACTGACAGTTAATGGGTCCTATTTTATAAATAGGATCCATTCACACTTGTTATGCTTCATACACACTTGAGATAAAAGTCTTTGGAAAAGGCAAGATCACAGACCAATTTTACCCCCTTCCATGTAGTATGAGAGCCATACCTACACAGTCTATTCTATGGAGCTGCACTCCCCATCAGATAAAATCTTTGCAGGATGCTGCACACAAAGATGCTGTACAGACACAAAAGATCATTGTCTGCAAAAGATGTGTTCCTGCAAAAGATCCGTTCCTGCAAAATGCATTCATAGTCTATGAGATCTGCATATCCTCATACACACCTTGTTTAACAGACAATCATCTGCAGATCATTTGCAGATCAGATCCACCAGGATGGATTTTCAGATCTGCAGATGATTGCCAGATATGCAGATAAAGTCTGTTAAACAAGGTGTGTATGATGATCTGCAGTTCTCATAGACTATGAATGCATTTTGCACGAATGAATCTTTTGCAGGAACAGATCTTTTGCAGATAATGATCTTTTGAGTGTGTACGGGCATCTTTGTGTGCAGCATCTTGCAAAGATTTTATCTGATGGAGAGTTTAGCTCCATAGAATAGACTGTGTAGAGTATGGCTCTCATACTACATGGAAAGGGTAAAATTGGTCTGTGATCTTGCCTTTTCCAAAGACTTTTATTTCAAGTGTGTATGAAGCATTAGTCTGCAGTGGATCGTTGTGTCAAGTGGACTGCACTTCTGTGTCATCCATGATTTCTCCAGAAGAGCGGAGGTGTTTCCATATATACTATGGTATGCGTCTGGGCTCCAACCTGACCTCAACAGACCATAGGAACGTTGTAAACACAAACTGCGCCTGCCACAAATATAATATAAAATATACAGTATAAAACCACAATATAAAAAGATCAGTTCTCCAATTGAGTGATCGCTACCACAAGGCCTAATATGTTTAGTCAACGTTGTTGTGACAGCGCTCCTCCAAGATCTAAGACCTAAAACGCAAACAAAGGCCGCACATAGTGCATTACTGCAGTCTCAGATTAAAAATTCACACGCCACCCAAACGTGCATAAGTGATGTCAATGTGCTCCGCTCTGTGATGAACATTAATCCCTCCAAACTAGCAGCTCACCAGATGGACACCACCTCACAATCCAGGTGGGTCTAGCGCGTAGCCTTAGAGCGGCCAACTTCAAATCACAGCCTTCACACTCCTTTAGTTCACGATCGGATATATCCACTTTTAATACAGTTCCACATGTAAAAAATATATAAAATACACAAACATAGCGTAACACAGTTTTTGTCAGTAAAACAAGGCCTGCGCAACTCCAGCGCACTGATGTGCGTTTGTAAAGCGCATCTCGGGCATCACAGCCCAACAATATCGCTCCCTCTCTGGCGGTGCCGGCGTCCCGATCCTCCGCTGTGCGTTACCCTCCGTTAGTTGGCGTGCGCGTCTCTCCCGCTGCCCCTTGGCGGAGGGTAACGCACAGCGGAGGATTGGGACGCCGGCACCGCCAGAGAGGGAGCAATATTGTTGGGCTGTGATGCCCGAGATGCGCTTTACATACTTACTCACGTGAGTGCGCTGGAGTTGCGCAGGCCTTGTTTTACTGACAAAAACTGTGTTACGCTATGTTTGTGTATTTTATATATTTTTTACATGTGGAACTGTATTAAAAGTGGATATATCCGATCGTGAACTAAAGGAGTGTGGAGGCTGTGATTTGAAGTTGGCCGCTCTAAGACTACGCGCTACACCCTCCTGGATTGTGAGGTGGTGTCCATCTGGTGAGCTGCTAGTTTGGAGGGGTTAATGTTCATCACAGAGCGGAGCACATTGACATCACTTATGCACGTTTAGGTGGCGTGTGAATTTTTAATCTGAGACTGCAGTAATGCACTATGTGCGGCCTTTGTTTGCGTTTTAGGTCTTAGATCTTGGAGGAGCGCTTTCACAACATCGTTGACTAGACCATAGGAACGGACACTGCACTGTCCGCTCCCGCTGGCCATTTGTTGTCTGGCTCAAGAGGGAACCTAGCCTTAGTGACAAGACTAGACTCCAGATTCCTCACAGAACTCAAAAACATCACAGTAGATAAAGCGTCTCTCAAAACATGTAACCTAGCTTGTGGTATGAACATCAGATTTTGAGTGCTGCTGAGGGATAGCAAGTGATGTGAACTGTTCTAGGTTTCCTATAATGTTATGCATAGTATTCTGGTACACGGGGGTGTAACTAAAGGCTAACAGCCCCTGCAACCGCAGGGGGGCCCAGTGCTGTAAGGAGGCCCCAAATACTACATCCTCCCTCCGATGAAGGAATCCATCCTGCAGATCAGGTGTTTTTTGTGGCTACACTTGGTTTGAAAGTGAAGATCCTGATGGCCACACTTGTTTTAATTAGGACCCTTGCAATATGGGCCCCAGGCTGTAAGGCTCGCAAGGAGCGGTTGTAAATATTGGGGGGGGGGCAAAAGTTCTACTGGGGGGCCCCATGATTTGTAGTTATGCCTCTGCTGGTACTACCTAAAATACTAGAAAATAGAATATCTGTATAGTTCCTAATACCTCAATACTAATCCCTAATCTATTTTACTCCCTTCCACTTAATACACTTTCAAATGGAACACAAAAAATCCTTCCATTTTTAAGGGGTTCACGAAAATTACAGCTAAAATGAGAACAAATGTCTTACTGGTTGAGACACCTGTATACTTTGCATGAAACCTTAGACAGGCATGATCTATGCCAGAACTCAGAACGGTTACATATCTGTTATAGCTGAAATATAAAATATCACAAGCTAAGAACTGGAAAATCTGAGAGAAAAAAAAATCTATAAGAAGAAAGCAGATCCGCATTAGGCAAAGTTAAAGCTTAACTGAATACTCTGTATCCTGTTCAGCTAATGGATAACTTTTTCCACCAGTGGATATTACAGATACGCCCATTAAGTGGGACACTCATACTTAATTCAATTTATCAGTTTCCAACTTGCGTTACAGTTCTGTGCTTCAGAGATAGTTAAGAACACAGATATCTGCAGCTAATAGTCATCGTAATAGCCATTAAGTTTCTTGGGAGGACGCCATCATGCACTACATTCAGTCTTGGCTGTAGTCCGCTGAGACAGGATTGAACAATTTATTTACAAAAATAACATTTTATAAACCAGTAACCTGAAGGAAAATAATCTGTCTCAGCTTTTCTTTCCTTCCTTCTGTTTACTTTGGAACAGTTACATAACAGAGACATCGGCAATTAGGAAGCCCTGCGCCAGTACTAAAGAAAATGTCGGTGCAGAAACTCACAATGAGCACTGGACACTCCTGTAGACTCATTATAAATAACTGGGACATGGGCACAGAGGTAGGAGGTCCAGCATGTAATGTACGGAGGTAGGAGGTCCAGCATGAAGGTCTTGTAATGCTTGTTTACTTTTACAATTATTATAGCCACAATGAACAATAAGTGATATGATGTTTCTCAGAAATAAAGGACAGGCTTAAGAATTAATTTAATTTTTAATGCAAAGTTTTTAATGTAAACTTTACTTTCCGTTGCTTTCAATCAATAAATATATACACCGTGCTTTCATGAAAATAAGACTGTGTCATATTATTTTTTGCTCCAAAAGATGTGCTAGGGCATATGTCTGAACCCCCGTGAAGAATGAAGAGCAGGCAGGATCTAATGATGCCTCCTGTATAAGCTCCCACACTGACACACCATTAGATTGCATGGTAATTTACGGTACTGATCAGGCACCTGCCCTGTCCCTGCACACCTGATAACCTTACTGTGTGATGGGAAGACAGGACAGGTGCCCGATCGGCACTGCACCGCTGTGTCCCTGCTTGCTGGGCGCCTCTTCCTATTCTGGAATGCACAATAGAAAGGTGAGGGGCTGACGCACAGTGAGGGAAAGTCGCATGCACTGGTAGCGTGAGCCAGGCTGAGTCCCAGCTCCTTATCACAGACACAAGATGATGTCACACACAGTGCGGCCAGGGGCATGGAACAGCTACCATACCTGCAGCCCCAACATCCTCAGGTCACCTCCTTCTCTGGGCACCCCGTCCTCTAGAAGCCCAGCAAAACATCACCGTTAACAGAAGAAGATAATAAAGAGCAGGTACCATCAGATCTAATGATGCCTCCTGTCTAACTCTTGTCTAAGCTCTATAAGTTTTTCTTCCTCCTCTTTAACTGCCACTAGTGCTTATTATCAGGGTAGGGCTTATATTTCGAGCATGTGCGAAGTTCCAGAACAGTTGCCAGGGACAGGTTCTGGCAGCACAGGAGCCCCTGCAGAGGTTGTGGACCATGGGGCAAATGTCCTCTTTGCCTCTATGGCAGCGCCGGCCCTGGTCCCGTAGGTTGTTGCTGCACCCAGGCTCAAACTGACAATGTTTCAGCCGGACACACGGTCATCCGAGATGGGAAGGCAATGTGCTGTCATTCTTTACGGCTTACAATGATGCACATTTGAAGCACTAGAGGGCCACAAAAAAAGGCAAGGAGGGCCGCATTTGGTCCACGGGCCTTGCGTTTCACACCTGTGCTGTAGACAGTTGTCTAAAGTGTGTATTCAACAAATCTGGCAGATCAAAATAGGTCTGCTTGAGTTCAGCTTTAGGTCTCTGCTGCAGTTATCATACAGGTAACTTTACTGGTACCCACTCACATCAGGTAATGGAATGAGACCCGGGCACAGAACTACTTCCAACATTCCCTAGAACTTTATTATCACTGTGGACTGGCCAAAATGTTTCAAGCAAAACTCAAAACACTTCAACAATCTTCTTCAAACGCTGGGCACGGTACGGTCAGCATTTTTGTCTAACACAACCTAAACCTGGAAGGCTATTTTGCTTTTATGAAAAACACACAGTGAAAGCACTTACAGCGGTTTTCACGCAAAGACTGGATCCTAAATTGCATTGAGGTGACAGGCTCTTTACAAAGAGCTCCAGTGTGGTGATGTTAAACAGATGCGATCTATTGGTGAATTAATAAGAGAGCTCACAGAAGGCTGTAACACTTGCTGCAGAATGCCTGTTCCATCACACATTTCAAACACTCACACAACGTGGTCTGGAAACCTTTTTAATCCACCGCAGGCTGTACTGGACTTAACTTTATTGGTGGTGGTAGGGTCACAAGTGGGGGCTGAGCTCTTGTAATATACACATGATTTCAAAAGGCCTTAATTACATTTTAAAGACAGGCCAGAAATTGTACTTGTTTTCTGTCTATGAACAGTTCACAAGGAGTTCATGCTAGTGATGAAACAGGAATGAATTCAAAGATGCTTATTTACTTACGGCGAACTCATCAAGGCTGACCAATAGCATGGTACTATGCCATGTGCACAGGCAGTGGCGTGTATAGGGAAAACGGCATCTATGGCAAACATTGAAATTCACCCCAAGGAAGAGGGGGGGGGGGGCGTGGCACCCCTCCAGACATTTTAACACGTACTCTCGGTTGAATTGGTTGTGTCCAAGTTGAAGAAGAGCATGACCTATAAGAATGGAGTATGTATGGGTCAGCCTAATCATTTCACCCAAATAACAGGAAGCTTGTCCCCCCAAAAGATGTAACAATGCAGAAAATCCCCAGGGTAAAAAACAAAATCTGTATAAAATCTGTATGAAGAACAGCAATGATGCTCCAGTAAGAGGTGCCCATGGCACATGCCATACCTGCACCCCTGTAGATATGCGTCTGCACATAGGAGGCTGCTTCATCAGGTACGCTGCAGGAGTCAGGTAAGTTTGATGCGTATGATTTATTGGATGTAACTGAACAATTACATCCAAGGCATCGCAAGATAAGTATCAGGATTTTCAAAGCCACATCCCGCTATGAGTCCACTACTTCCTGATTGTCTCTAGGCAACCGGTACTCAGAGCATGTGTAATCACATGCAATGCATACGCGGGGTTATCAATCAAGGCCAAACTAAAAAGTCCCTCTGTCAATTTCACTTTATTAACTATCCTAATATACAGGCGCCCCCCTATTGCCTAGCAGCCTAATAAAGGATCAACCATACTAGGATGTAGTGATCATTTCTTAAAGGTTATGACATTTTTTTAACCAGAACTAAATAGAGAAAAAGCGTAATATCAAGTGATATAAAGGATTAAACTTAAATCTGAAAAAAAAAACTAAAAAGTGCAGATCATTAAAGTGGTAAATATGCCTCCACTATAACATATATACAGTACATCATTATATAAATGGGGAGGAGACGAGGAAGGGAAGGGGGAGGGAAAACAGGTGGTGGAAAAAGGGGAGGGGGGAGGGAGGGGGAGGAGAAGGAAGGGGGATCTTTATTCAGCACCGAGGACTATGCGTTTCATAACACAAGGCCACTTCAACATATCAGTAAAGTCCCACATAATTAGGGTTGTGGAGCTTGGAGTGCTTTAAGACCTGATTAAGCAGCCTTGAGCCATTGAATGTGTAGTACTCGATGCTGATTAAAGTTTGTATTGGTATACACTGGAGTCAACTCACAGAAGGTAAGCCAACTCTTACCTTCAATGTTAAAGTTTTTATTTTTTTTAACTAATATTATATGAGCTGCTCCAGTGATCCATTCATCAGTAATATACAATGTTGTCCACTGCACATATGTACTTTATGCAATAGATATATTGAATGTACCTTGCTAACTGGGTCCTGTACTTTTTTTTTCTACTATTGCAATATTATTGAACCAACCAGGACACTGGTCACTGTTCAGCCTCCTCCCACATACCCACACGCCAAAGCCAAGGGACGAATCACAACATGTTCTTTGTAAGCACTAAATCTTCCGTATTCTGCAGTATTTCACACACACAACGGTAGTTTAGAATAAAAAAAAACATGATCAACCAATCAGTTTCCTCAATTTGTCTGTTGTAACTATTGCAGTTCCATGCCTTAGAAGACAGACTTCCCCCAAAATTACCAGTAGCATGCAGAATCTCCCCTGGGCCTTAAACTGTGTTATTTTCCAGAATATTTTCATGTTTGTAAACTGCACAGAATCCACAAGCAAGGCTGAAATGTGTGAAAGAGATTTCATTGATGTCTCCGCCATTTGTAAAGTCAGCGGGAACGCAGCATATTTTGAAGCTAGTTTATCAGTAGCCACTCAGAGAGCGGCTATAAACTACCAGTAGGGAACTGACCAGGATTAATAGTGGTACTCAGCTCCGGGATTAGATGGTGTCTTGTTTCATGGGTTTCAGGCCATCTGTTCTTCCCTCCTACATTATACTTTTTGCTCAACTACAAAAGCACCTCCACCTCGGGGACCATAGAAAGGAATTAGAATTCTTCTGCTTCTCATTATCACAAGATTCAGTAACTCACTTCATTGTCAGGATAATCCCCCTTTACTCTTTTTTTTGCACTTGCACAGAATGCCAAGATGACAAATACAATCCCAGATGTGCGTGAGCTGATGAGGTCTCCGACTCTGCTGGAGCATTTGGTTTGCAGGACTTGGGTCAGGGCGTCACCGCTGATAGAGTCTTGGTACCCGCGCCCAGCTCGCATTCGCTTATCCTTTGCAATTTGTTTCGCTGTCCGCATCCTACGCTTCGACTTTAATACCTCCCGGCTATTTACATTACTTGGCTTTACCGACAGAGAATTCATTTCCTATTGTTTCAGGGCAGCAGAGTTTTGATTTCTTTGTGGAAGTTAAAAAGCCCTTTGGGGTATTTGGAACGCCTGGTTTTTGTTGCTTATTATTGCAGGTAGTCATTTTTAACTTAACTTTTTATTTCCCCCTAGAATGTGCACACCTTCTGTTATTGTAGAGGAGAAAAAGGACAACAAGAGCGAAAATTTCAAGTTTGGCTGGAGAAATTATACAGCAGCTTCAGGCAGCAAATAACATGCATGAATGTCAACAGTTCACATATTTTCTTAGTCCTGTGTGGGCATTCAGTGAGAGCTTGAAGTGTACCCAAGCCGAAAGCTCGGGTACAAAATTGTTCTAAGGTCCCCCGTCGCTGAGCTGTGCCGCGCAAAAATGCGCCCTCTATTCCCCCCCCCCCCCCCCCGAAGATAACCAAATAAATATGGCAGCCTCCATATCCCTCTTATTTCTGTTGTCCTATATAAGGTACCCGAGGTGTGAGACTTCTGGAAGCTGCCATAATTTGTTTTCCTTTTATACAACACCAGTTACCTGGCATTCCTGCTGATCTTTCTAGTCAATAGGGTCTAAATCACAAACCTGAAACAAGCATGCAGCTAATCTTGTCAGATTTGTCTTAGACATCTGATCTGCTTGCTTGTTCATGGTGTATGGGTTAAGTTTAAGAGGCAACGATCTGCCAGGCGGGGGCCTCTGTACACGCGATGGATTATTTGCTTAGGTGGTCATTATAGGCTATTTATAATCATGCGTATGTACGGGGATTTAGAGATGCTCCAGAGGTTCCTGAATGTAGAAAGCAAAAAATAAAACAGCTAACCTCTACTAACACACTTTTGTTGGAGAATATGGATCCTTTAGGCAGGAAACGCAAACTAGACGCGTTTTTGCGCATTTTTCCGCAGATGGCAAATGCTCACAATTCTACAGGCTATTGAAGTCAATAGCCTCGAACAGGAAACACTCGGCGCGACTGTTCGCGTTTTGCCGCACTTTTTCAAACCGCATGGTTTCTGATTTTTTTCCTGCACGAGGCGTGCATTCGCATACAGTATATGCAACTGAAACGAGCGAGGGAAAAACGTTTGCGTTGAACGCAAGGGAAAAAACCCGACAGAAATCTGGGAATCGCAGGGGAAAATGGCCCTGCAAGTGTGTTCCTTGCCTTACAGGTTAATTTTAATTCACAGATGTCAGCTAAATACTTTTAAAGACCCTGTTCAGGAGCCCTAAGGCCTCGGTCACATCAGGGCAGTTTCTGTACGCTTTTCACAGCGCACTGCCCTGTGCGTTCAGCAAGGTATTAATTTTCCCAGGTAAATAAATGTAGCTGGTTCACATCTATGCGCTGCGCTGAGCAGCGTTACAAAAACGTAGGGCTGCATGCATTTCTGTGCGTCGAGCTGGAAAACACAAATCAATACAAGTGAATGGGTGTTTTTTTTAGCGCATATAAGCGCGTACAAGCGCATAGAAGCGCATGCATTTTTTACTCCTAATTGGAGAAAAAAATATTTACATAGAAAAACAACGTTTTATTGACAACTGCTACTGCTGCAATAAGCAAAACGTGCTTTAAAGAAGCGCAACGCACAGAAACGCGCACTAAACCGCGCACAAGCGCATGCGTTTTTTACCAGCAGCAGATGTGAACGAGGCCTAACATCAGTCATGTGTATCAAAGCAGTATTCCAGATTGGCATGTTGTCATTATCCTGCTCTGTTCTGTCCACAGGCTAATCAGTATGATGATGTGGATTCAAACAACAGCAACAGTCCACAGAACCCACCATCAACACTTTTAACTGGGCAGCTTTAGGTCACATGACTAGATTTTTACAAATGTGACCTTTCGCTGGAAAAGCTTTGC
The DNA here is from genome assembly GCF_040937935.1 of Hyperolius riggenbachi. Lineage (NCBI taxonomy): Eukaryota > Metazoa > Chordata > Amphibia > Anura > Hyperoliidae > Hyperolius > Hyperolius riggenbachi. The sequence goes on along the minus strand of NC_090650.1, from coordinate 389,091,429 downwards.
ATCTCACACACAAACGGGTATGCTTGGAAACTGCTTATTAGTGTATCAGATACTATACAGTATTTAGAACTGTGTCTGAGGTTGGGTTTTTAATTTCTACCTTAGGCTTTAGCAAACACTTCCAAATATAGCTAAAATCTGGGTCACATGACCTCTCTCTGCTGTCTCCTGAATAGCAATATTAAGCTGAATTTGAAAGCTCTTATATAAAGCAAAATTGTCTCACTTCACCTGGAAGCTAGTACAAAGTCACAGGCAACTATGTTGGCACATTTTAAAGTAGCCAACGTACAGATGCAGACAAAAGATGGAAAATGATCAGTAGCTATCCCACTGCAGCTTAAAGCTGCAACTACAGTACTGATTAGTTGAGTATCGGCCAACTCAGCAGATCACTGAAGAGTAAAAGGAGCCAACAGGGATACCTTAACACATGCTAGATTGTTACCCCCAAACCATTGGGAATGACCGTTTTGAGTCATGAAAACCTAACATATAGTAGCAAGAAAAAGTATGTGAACCCTTTGGAATTATATGGATTTCTGCACAAATTGGTCATAAATCACAGTCTGCTTAAGCTAATACCACACAAATGGATACATGTTTCCATGTTTTTATTGAACACACCATGTAAACATTCACAGTGCAGGTGGAAAAGGTATGTGAACCCTTAGACTAATTACATCACCAAGAGCTAATTTGAGTGAGGGGGTCAGCCAGCTAAAGTCCAATCAATGCGATGAGATTGGAGGTGTTGGTAACAGCTGCCCTGCCCTATAAAAAAACACACACTAGTTTTGAGTTTGCTTTTCCCAAGAAGCATTGCCTGATGTGAATGATGCCTCGCACAAAAGAGCTCTCAGAAGACCTATGATTAAGAATTGTTGACTTGCATAAAGCTGGAAAGGGTTATAAAAGTATCTCCAAACGCCTTGCTGTTCATCAGTCCACGGTACAACAAATTGTCTATAAATGGAGAAAGTTTAGCACTGCTGCTACTCTACCTAGGAGTGGCTGTCCTGTAAAGATGAATGCAAGAGCACAGCACAGAATGCTCAATGAGGTGAAGAAGAATCCTAGAGTGTCAACTAAAGACTTACAAAAGTCTCTGGCATATGCTAACATCCACGTCAGCGAATCTACGATACATAAAACACTAAACAAGAATCAACCAATGCTGCACGTTTAACCACTTGCCGACCGCCTACTTCATATTGGCGGCGGCAAAGTGGCAGCCCCAGGACCACGTAACGCAGATTGGCGTCAGGTCCTGGGGCACTCTCTGGCCGGGGATCGCGCGCTGGGATGCGCGCGCATCCGCCGGCAATAGGCTCCGCCCACCCGCGACGTCAACCCGCCGGCCAATCGGAAGCGCCGGCGGGTTGTTAACCCGACGATCGCCGGATAGGAAGCGTATAATACGCTTTGTAATGTTTACAAAGTGTATTATACAGGCTGCCTCCTGCCCTGGTGGTCCCAGTGTCCGAGGGACCACCAGGGCAGGCTGCAGCCACCCTAGTCTGCACCCAAACACACTGATCTGCCCCCTCCTGCCCCCTGATCGCCCACAGTACCCCTCAGACCCCCCCCTGCCCACCCACCAGACCACCGTTTGCACACAATCACCCCCCTAATCACCCATCAATCACTCCCTGTCACTATCTGTCAACGCTATTTTTTTTTTTAGTCCCTAAACTGCCCCCTGCTCCCTCCTGATCACCCCCCCACCCCTCAGATTCTCCCCAGACCCCCCCAGACCCTCCCCCCCCTCCTGTGTACTGTATGCATCTATCCCCCCTGATCACCTGTCAATCACCTGTCAATCACCTGTCAATCACCCGTCAATCACCCCCTGTCACTGCCACCCATCAATCAGCCCCTAACCTGCCCCTTGCGGGCAATCTGATCACCCACCCACACCAATAGATCGCCCGCAGATCCGACATCAGATCACCTCCCAAATCCATTGTTTACATCTATTCTCTCCTCTAAACACCCACTAATTACCCATCAATCACCCATCAATCACCCCCTATCACCACCTGTCACTTTTACCCATCAGATTAGACCCTTGTGGGCACCCAATCACCCGCCCACACGCTCAGATTGCCCTCAAACCCCCCTTTATCGATTCGCCAGTGCATTATTTACATCCGTTCTTCCCTGTAATAACCCACTGATCACCTGTCAATCACCCCCTGTCACTGCCACCCATCAATCACCCCCTGTCACTGCCACCCATCAATCAGCCCCTAACCTGCCCCTTGCGGGCAATCTGATCACCCACCCACACCAATAGATCGCCCGCAGATCCGACATCAGATCACCTCCCAAATCCATTGTTTACATCTATTCTCTCCTCTAAACACCCACTAATTACCCATCAATCACCCCCTATCACCACCTGTCACTGTTACCCATCAGATTAGACCCTTGCGGGCACCCAATCACCCGCCCACACGCTCAGATTGCCCTCAGACCCCCGCCTTATCAATTCGCCAGTGCAATATTTACATCTGTTATTCCCTGTAATAACCCACTGATCACCTGTCAATCACCCATCAATCACCCCCTGTCACTGCCACCCATCAATCACCCCCTGTCACTGCCACCCATCAATCAGCCCCTAACCTGCCCCTTGCGGGCAAACTGATCACCCACCCACACCAATAGATCGCCCGCAGATCCGACATCAGATCACCTCCCAAGTGCAGTGTTTACATCTCTTCTCTCCTCTAAACACCCACTAATTACCCATCAATCACCCCCTATCACCACCTGTCACTGTTACCCATCAGATTAGACCCTAATCTGCCCCTTGCGGGCACCCAATCACCCGCCCACACCTCAGAACGCCCTCAGACCCCAGCCCTGATCACCTCGCTAGTGCATTGCTTGCATCTATTTCCCCCTTCTAATCACACCTTGAGACACCCATAAATCACCTCCTGTCACCCCCCTAGCACTCCTATCCATCAGATCAGGCCCAATACATCCTGTCATCTAAGAGGCCACCCTGCTTATGACCGTTTCCACAAAATTTGCCCCCTCATAGACCACCTGTCATCAAAATTTGCAGATGCTTATACCCCTGAACAGTCATTTTGAGAAATTTGGTTTCCAGACTACTCACAGTTTTGGGCCCGTAAAATGCCAGGGCAGTATAGGAACCCCACAAGTGACCCCATTTTAGAAAGAAGACACCCCAAGGTATTCTGTTAGGTGTATGATGAGTTCATAGAAGATTTTATTTTTTGTCAAAAGTTAGCGGAAATTGGATTTTTATTGTTTTTTTCACAAAGTGTCATTTTTCACTAACTTGTGACAAAAAATAAAATATTCTATGAACTCACCATACCCCTAACGGAATACCTTGGGGTGTCTTCTTTCTAAAATGGGGTCACTTGTAGGGTTCCTATACTGCCCTGGCATTTTAGGGGCCCTAAACCGTGTGGAGTAGTCTAGAATCCAAATGCCTCAAAATGACCTGTGAATAGGACGTTAGGCCCCTTAGCGCACCTAGGTTGCAAAAAAGTGTCACACGTGGTATTGCCGTACTCAGAAGAAGTAGTATAAGGTGTTTTGGGGTGTATTTTTATACATACCCATGCTGGGTGGGAGAAATCTCTCTGTAAATGGACAATTGTGTGTCAAAAAAATCAAATAATTGTCATTTACAGAGATATTTCTCCCACCTAGCATCTGTATGTGTAAAAATACACCCCAAAACACATTATACTACTTCTCCTGAGTACGGCGGTACCACATGTGTGGCACTTTTTTGCACCCTAAGTGCGCTAAGGGGCCCAAAGTCCAATGAGTACCTTTAGGATTTCACAGGTCATTTTGCGACATTTGGTTTCAAGACTACTCCTCACGGTTTAGGGCCCCTAAAATGCCAGGGCAGTATAGGAACCCCACAAATGACCCCATTGTAGAAAGAAGACACCCCAAGGTATTCCGTTAGGAGTATGGTGAGTTCATAGAAGATTTTATTTTTGTCACAAGTTAGCGGAAAATGACACTTTGTGAAAAAAAAACAATTAAAATCAATTTCCGCTAACTTGTGACAAAAAAAAAAAATCTTCTATGAACTCACCATACTCCTAATGGAATACCTTGGGGTGTCTTCTTTCTAAAATGGGGTAATTTGTGGGATTCCTATACTGTCCTGGCATTTTAGGGGCCCTAAACCGTGAGGAGCAGTCTTGAAACGAAATTTCTCAAAATGACCTGTGAAATCCTAAAGGTACTCATTGGACTTTGGGCCCCTTAGCGCAGTTAGGGTGCAAAAAAGTGCCACACATGTGGTATCGCCGTACTCAGGAGAAGTAGTATAATGTGTTTTGGGGTGTATTTTTCCACATACCCATGCTGAGTGGGAGAAATATCTCTATAAATTGACAATTGTGTGTAAAAAAAATAAAAAAATTGTCATTTACGGAGATATTTCTCCCACCCAGCATGGGTATGTGTAAAAATACACCCCAAAACACATTATACTACTTCTCCTGAGTACGGCAATACCACATGTGTGGCACTTTTTTGCAGCCTAACTGCGCTAAGGGGCCCAAAGTCCAATGAGCATCTTTAGGCTTTACAGGGGTGCTTACAATTAGGCACCCCCCAAAATGCCAGGACAGTGAACACACCCCACAAATGACCCCATTTTGGAAAGTAGACACTTCAAGGTATTCAGAGAGGAGCATAGTGAGTCCGTGGCAGATTTCATTTTTTTTTGTCGCAAGTTAGAAGAAATGGAAACTTTTTTTTTTTTTTTCTGTCACAAAGTGTCATTTTCCGCTAACTTGTGACAAAAAATAAAATCTTCAATGAACTCACCATGCCTCTCACTGAATACTTTGGGATGTCTTCTTTCCAAAATGGGGTCATTTGGGGGGTATTTGTACTATCCTGGAATTTTAGCCCCTCATGAAACCTGACAGGTGCGCAGAAAAGTCAGAGATGCTTGAAAATGGGAAAATTCACTTTTTGCACCATAGTTTGTAAACGCTATAATTTTTACCCAATCCAATAAATATACACTGAATGGTTTTTTTTTATCAAAGACATGTAGCAGAATAACTTTCGCGCTCAAATGTATAGGAAATTTTACTTTATTTGAAAAATGTCAGCACAGAAAGTAAAAAAAGTCATTTTTTTGACAAAATTCATGTCTTTTTTGATGAATATAATAAAAAGTAAAACTCGCAGCAGCAATCAAATAGCACCAAAAGAAAGCTGTATTAGTGACAAGAAAAGGAGGTAAAATTCATTTAGGTGGTAGGTTGTATGACTGAGCAATAAACCGTGAAAGCTGCAGTGGTCCGAATGGAAAAAAAGGCTCTGGTCCTTAAGGGGTTTTATGACTGCAGTCCTTAAGTGGTTAAAGTTTGCAAAAGTGAACCTGGATGTTCCACAGCAGTACTGTCAAAATATTCTGTGGACAGATGAAACCAAAGTTGAGTTGTTTGGAAAAAAAACAACACTATGGGCTTGATTCACAAAGCCGTGCTAACTGTTAGCACGTTGGTGAAAAGCCCATTATCAAGCCTAAACTCAGTTTAGGCATGATAAAATAAACTCGCGAGCAAAGTTTTGCGCGTAAAGTTTACGTGCACAACGCCATTAAACCCTATGCGATGTTTGCACACGAGTTTTTCCCTCAAAGCGGTGCTAACCTACTTAGTGCAATGCTTATCACGCCCAGAAGTCTTTAGGCGTGCTAACTAGGTTAGCATCACTTTGTGAATCAAGCCCTATGTGTGGAAAAAAGAGGCACAGCACACCAACATCAAAACCTCATCCCAACTGTGAAGTATGGTAGTGGGGGTATCATGGTTTGGGGCTGCTTTCCTGCGTCAGGGCCTAGACACTGCTATCATCGAAGGAAAAATTAATTCCAAAGTTTATCAAGACATTTTTCAGGAAAACTTAAGGTCATCTGTCCACCTGTTGAAGCTCAGCAGAAGATGGGTGTTGCAACAGGACAACGACCCAAAGCATAAATGTAAATCAACAACAGAATGGCTTAAACAGAAGAAAATACGCCTTCTTGAGTGGCCCAGTCAGAGCCCTGACCTCAACCGATTGAGATGCTGTGGCATGACTGCAATAAAGCAATTTACACCAGACATTCTAAGAATACTGCTGAACTGAAATAGTTCTGTAAAGAGGAATGGTCAAGAATTACTCCTGTCAGTTGTGCACGTCTGATCTGCAACTACAGGAAATGTTTGGTTGAAGTTATTGCTGCCAAAGGAGGTTCAACCAGTTATTAAATTCAAGGGTTCAAATACCTTTTCCACCTGCACTATGAATGTTTACATGGTGTGTTCAATAAAAACATGGAAACTATTAGTTATGATTAATTATCGGTCTAGTGAATCCCAGGCCCCAAAACTCTAGCTTGCACCGTTTGGTGCAGCAAAACACTATGTGATTGTCAATCCCATGTTGCTCCTCCCCTGCCTGCTTCACTGGACATTTTCCAACATGTCCAATTAGTTTTCATTCAACGAAAGAACACAAAAATGAGAGAAAGTGAATCAGTTGGTGGCAACAGATTTGTGGCAAATTTGATAAAAATTATTGAATTAGCCAAATACACTGTTCAGTATATATGGACAGTTTAGGTCCCATCAAAGTTATTTCTTATCTACAGCCATCCTCCATTCAGGATCAGAATAATTAAGTGAGTTGAAATAAATGTGCAGCGCACGTGGCTCATACTTCAAGGCCACAGATAAAGCCCAGCAGACAGATCTGAAAGAAGTTGTCTTCCATACATGACTTTCAGGACAACTAAAAAGCAGAGGGAATGTCAGGTTAATCTTCGTGTTGTTTTGCTTGCCTCATTAGCTGGCTCATTGGGTTTTCCACTTGTGATGGATTATCCAGAGGATGAACTTGTAGAAGGGCCAAAGTAGGCAGATCAATCTCTGAGCACGGACCGGGCTGTGTACAGGCAAAATGTAATAAATCCCAAATCATCGATAAAGATGACTTCAAAGTGAATAAGACAGGTAACGTGAAGCACAAATGTACAGCTGATGCTAACAGACACAAAACGAGGCATCTGCCATAAAGGATAAACACACTTGTATGGCATGAAAGCTTGGAGCGTTGACATTTGAATACCATTTCACATGCATTTCCTCAGTGTCTACAAAACACACAAGTGGTCTGAGAAGGAGAACAACGCAAACAGTGGACTAGTAGGGCTGGTTCATACAGGCGTCTCGCTCAAATGCTTTTCTTGTAGTGAGCAGAGAAGCATTTGGCAACCTTTGGTGGTGATTCCCATCATGTGTCGTTTTTGAACCCCCCCCATGGGGTACATGGGAATGCGACACTTAAGTGATCCTGGAAGCTACCGGGAATAAACGAGAGCATGCAAAACATCTGGATTGAGCACGGTGTTTGCGCAAACAACGGTAAAGGACGGTACCACCGCTGTCAATTAATTTAAAAGGACAGTGAGTAAGTAACGAGTGCCGCGGCTGTTGATTAACGCTGGCACAGCTTCAGCGTGAACCAGCTTTTAGTCCAAAACTCGTACATATCTAAGTGTTAAAACATAACTTTTAATAAATATTGTAAATCCTATTGATAAGCTGTGTGTGCAAAGGGGTCCCTAATGTGGTTAAGTGCAACCCTGTAAAACTTTGCACTGACTGTGAAGCTGCCTATCTGTCTAAGTTTATTGCCAATGCAAACAATATAGGGTCATAGGCAGACTTAAAGAGAAACTGTGACCAAGAATTGAACTTCATCCCAGTCAGTAGCTGATACCCCCTTTTAAATGAGAAATCTATTCCTTTTCACAAACGGATCATCAGGGGGCTCTGTATGGCTAATATTGTGGTGAAACCCCTCCCACAAGAAACTGAGGACCATGGTCCTGGAAGTTTCCTGTCTGAACCTTGTTGCATTGTGGGAAATAGCTGTTTACAGCTGTTTCCAACTGCCAAAAAAAGCAAGCAGCAGCTACATCACCTGCCAGCAGTAAAAATGTCACCATGTGATAAATGTCAGAATGTAAATCAGGAATTTTAAATAATTTACAATTGGCAAACACTGACTAAATCATTTATACATAATTATTGTAAAAATGAAGCGCTTTTTTATTACATGATTTTCACTGGAGTTCCTCTTTAAGTTGTATATCATAAAGAGGGTAGATCGGTAACAAACCAGAAACAAGTGAGGGTATAAAGGACACCCTTCATTTCTCTAACATGATTCTCTATTTACACACACAAACACAGGCTGTGGCCTGGTCCAGGGACACTCCAAACATACGGGTGCATTAGACACAAACACCACAACATGTTTCAATGTCCAAAGAGGGCTTTGTTAGGGGTGCTTCTGGATGAAGCTGTTCTCACATCAAAGTACACGGAGTGGTATAGGTGGAGTAGCAGCTGGTTAATAAATAAAACAAACTATGTACTAAATAAATCATAAGGATCCCTGGCTCCTGTCTAATGATGATACAAAAAGAAAACAAAGAATCTACAGAGGTTTACATCTGTTTAAAGAGACTCCGTAACAAAAATTGCATCTTGTTTTTTATCATCCTACAAGTTCCAAAAGCTATTCGAATGTGTTCTGGCTTACTGCAGCACGTTCTACTATTACCATCTCTGTAATAAATCAACTTATCTCTCTCTTGTCAGACTTGTCAGCCTGTGTCTGGAAGGGTGCCAAGTTCTTCAGTGTTGTGGTTCTATGATGCATCTCCCCCTTCCAGGCCCCTCTCTGCACACTGCCTGTGTATTATTTAGGATTAGAGCATCTTCTCTCTTCTCTCTTATCTTTTACAAGCTGGATAAATCCTCCTCTGAGCTGGCTGGGCTTTCACATACTGAAGAATTACATACAGGCAGAGCTGTCTGCACTCTGCAGGAAGAAACAGCCTGACACTTTAGTGGAAGATAGCTGCAGGGGGAAAGAAACACACAAATGATCTCTTGAGATTCAAAAGGAAGGCTGTATACAGCCTGCTTATGTATGGATGTATTTTCTATGTGTGGACATGCTGTACATCAACCTACTTCCTGTTTTGGTGGCCATTTTGTTTGTTTATAAACAAACTTTTTAAAACTGTTTTTAACCACTTTTAATGCGGCGAGGAGCAGCGAAATTGTGACAGAGGGTAATAGGAGATGTCCCCTAACGCACTGGTATGTTTACTTTTGTGCGATTTTAACAATACAGATTCTCTTTAAGAATGTCTTAGCTATTACTGAAGACCAATTAATATAAAATAAGAGAGTTCAAAAGTGCAATTAAATAACAATCGATTAAACAACAATAGACAGCCAACAGTTCAAACAGAATAAATATGACAACACAAATACTCCAAGTATTCCCTATGCCAGGTGACATTCTAGGAAAGCAATGCTGTGGCTGGTTGGCTGCTCATGTTCTTCTTGCTCCACTTACAGTTCGGATAGATGTAAACAACAGCTCTGTGAGCTTGGTGAGGCTGAACCTTGTCTGCTAATATAACAAAGTCTGGAACTACATTCACATCTCTAGCAGTTTACCACCTTTACGATCAGAACTCCAAGTCAGGACTTTGGCTGGGCCACTCCAAAACGTTAATTTTGTTGTCTGCTAACCACTTCTTCACCACTTTTGGTCTGTGTTTTGGGTCATAGTCATTCTGAAATGTCCATCGGTGGCCAAGGCCAAGTTTCTTTGCAGACTACCTGACGTTGTCGTTGTCCTCATGTATTATTCTTTTTAATTGTACTGTTTACTGTGATTAGGTTCTTTGGTCCATTGGCAGAAAAAACAACCCCAAAAGTATTATGTTCCTACCACCATGTTTGACAATGGGGATGGTGTTCTTTGAGTTGAAGCCTTCTAATTTTTTATGCTAAATCAAGGAAACATCATTGTGATCAAACAATATTTTTTTTGTTTCACAGAAGTCTTCTTATTCCTCCAGATGAGCATTTGCAAAGGCCAAGCGAGCTTTTGTGTGCCTCATTTTGAGAAGTGGTGTCCTCCTTGTTCTGCATCAGTGGAACCCAGCAGTGTGCAGTGACCGTTGGATTGTCTGCCTTGAGACTTTTCCACCAGCAGAGCCCAGATTCACCAGGATGGCCTTGGTGGTGATCCTTGGATTCTTTATCACCCCTCTTACTATCCTCCTGGCCAGCACAAGTGTCACTTTTGGCTTCTGACCACGTTCTCTGAGATTTTAAACAGTGCAGGACATCTTGAATTTTTTAATAATATTTTGCACTGTAGCCACTGGAACTGGAAAACATTTAGAAATGGTCTTGTAGTCCTTTCCTGACTTGTGAGCAGCCACAATGCGCAGCTGCAGGTCCACACTGAGCTTCTTTTGTCTTAGCCATGACTGTCAACAAACCAACTGCAGAGACCAGCTGTTTTTCACCTGTTGAATTGATTAAAACAGCTGTTCCCAAATAATCAGGGTAATTAGGATGCTTTAGAACAGCTTGGACTATTTGAAATGGTATAGAACTTTGGATTTTCTCATAGACTAAAACAGTTTGTGAAGGGTATGAATAATTTTGGACTGGACACTTGTTGCTCAAATGTAAATAAAAGCTGAGTAATGTTTTTTCCCCCCACAATAATGCCTTTTGTACATCGTCTTATTGTGGTAACGATCAGTGTCAGCACACAGAGAGACTCTGATTATTGGTGATCTGCAGTATCACCAAGAATACAGATTATACCTGATTATTGATGATCTGCAGAATCACCGATAATCCAAGTATAACTAACCTCTGGACACCTATATAGTGTGAGTGTTTGGTGCAACGGTAATAACGTTGAGTAAGACCACCCGAGGAGAAGGTGCTCTTTGGCAGTACGGGCGATACTGCCTTTACAAAAACCTTCCAGCAGCCTGAGACCTCCAAAGGGGTGGAGTCCCAGGGTGAAAGTAGGAAGGACCTGAGAGTGAGTGACACCTGACAGGTGGATGTCACTAGCAGGTCTGGAGACTATCTCTGAAGGAGGGAGATAGCTCTCTGGGTCGGGCAAGCCAGGTCAGCAACACACAGACAGATAAGGTACAAAGGCAGAAGACTGATTCGGTATCCAAGGCAAGCAGGGTCTGGCAACAGGTAATCAGATATACGTAGGTACCGAATCAGAAAGCAGAGGGATAGTCAGGAATGCAGTAGGTCATAACAGATATCAACAATGCCTAGTCTTGGGTGTGAGGTCTGTGGTCTCTACACCCTGGAACTAGTCTGGAGTATAATATGATGTTACAGAGTATTCCTAGACTTGGGTGTGAGGTCCCTGGTCTCGACACCCTGGAACTAGTCTGGAGTATAACAGAATGATAACACAGTCCCTAGTCTTGGGTGTGAGGTCCGTGGTCTCGACACCCTGGAACTTGTCTGAAGTATAACAGAATGATAGCACAGAGTCCCTAGTCTTGGGTGTGAGGTCCGTGGTCTCGACACCCTGGAACTAGTCTGAAGTATAACACAATAATAACAGAGGTAATCTGGCTCAGTGTGAATTCCCAGGTCCTCCTGGTTCTAATACACTGTTGGATCTGACTAAGGTCTGAGTGCTTCCACGTAAGTGTTCGCAACGGCAGACAACCTGAGACTGGCCAGCAGTGACTATATATAGAGCAGCGCTCTCGGGCGCCACCCATCAGCGATCAACCAATAGCCACTTGCCTTGAGGTCAGGTGACCGACCTGGTCAGCTGATCCCTCCTTGTTTGTCATAAAGGTTCTGCCTCAGCGCGCGCGCGCGCGCGTATTCCTTAACCTGTGTGAACTAACAGACCCAGCCACACCAGACGCACACTGCTGCGGACAAACCGCCCCGCTGGACGCGGAATCAGCCGCCTTGTCGCCAGTACACGCGGCGGCTTTTCCGCGTTCTCTCACAATTATCTTTTAAGAGACACCAATGTCATTTCCAGTCAAAAAATTACTTGCTGGTTGAATAAAAGTAACTTTAAGTCAAAATTTAAAAGGGGTATGAATAATTATGGGCAGCACTGTATATATTTTCATTTCCATGCAGTTAGTGGTCTAGGACGAGAAAACAAAAGGCCCACACAATAGCATGGAGTGGTAAATGTTCAGGCATGCTTCAATAGACAGGTACCTAGCTTTTTCATATATTCCTTCTTCTGGTTGGAACATATTTATAAATGTCTCTGATATTTCCTCGATTTGAGTTTGCCTGATATCCATCTTCACCACACTCCTATTGGTTCCTTCGTCCTTCCTATGCTCATACACATGCAGTTAGTTTTGGTGGTAGCTTTCCCACAATAATATCCTGGGCAGCAACTTCAACTTGGAAGTGAACAAGACAAGTGACAAGAATGCTACACTGCTAATCACTGCAACTGTCACAACTAGACACACCGCTAACCATTATATCAAATTGGGGCTCTGTAGGTACAGTCCCTGCCAGAATAAAAAGTGTCAGCCTAAAGGTGGCCACTAACAGTCCAATTTCTAGTGAAAAATCGTTCAAGCCATCAGAAATTCTGATCAAATTGGTTGTAAATCTCCATTGATGGGCACAATCAGTTGTGAATGATTATAAAAATTGTCCGATTGGATTTCCGTCAAACCAAAACATGGATTTTCTTGTTGGTTGGAAAGCAAAGATTGGTTCGTTGATGGTGTAGTGAACAATGTTTCTTCCGATCAGAATTATCTGATCGTTCGAATGATTTTTCGCTAGAAATTGGATAGTTAGTGGCCACCTTAAGAGGCCAGGAAAAGTGAGAGCAGATATCTTAAGGCGGACATGAACTCAGAACTTCCTCTCTGCTCTAAAAGATAAGCAACAGCATAACCTTTAAAGAAAACACATCTCTTTGTTACTGCTTACAGAGCTCCCGCAGAAAATCTGCAGTGTGTCTAATTCCGGCTTTCATGGAAGCAGACATAGGGTTAACATCCTGTTTTTAAAAATGAGCTGCTCTGCCGAGGCTGCCAAGATTCCAGAGCTAGCACAGCTGAGAGATCAAATTACAGATGTGATAAGTCACAGATGAGGGGGAATTAGACAGGCTAAACACTCTAAATACATACAGGGTGGATTCCTCTAGGTTTTCCTTCTGTCATGTGCAAGAGGTTCAGGTCTCCTGTAACAATTTCTGGTACTTGAAGCTTGATTCTGTGCTGCAGATCTTAAAACAATTAAACAAAATGACTGAAGCTGAAGGGGAATTTTAACAGTAATTCTGCTTTAACGTTTTATTACACAGGTGGCTTATTCACTTTTGAGCTGTGGTCAAACCGCAGTAGTGTTGCATTGCACTTTTCCAACTGCAATACATTCTACTCTTCTGCATCGTGAAAAACGCAAACATTTTCAAAATGTCAGACATATTGCTAAATTGTCCTCATAAAGTTTGAGAAAGTGCCAGAGTCCCTTTAACCTGGCAAAATGAGCTGACATTGGTATGTTCCGTTACAACCATAAGTACTTCACAATTGAAACATTGATTGGTAGGTAAGACATCTATCTATCACACAGCACCTAACAACATATATCAACATCTGTCTGAATGATCATCCTCAAAAGTCTTTTACTTCACATACAGTCTCATTGGCATTACAGTGATGTGAAAAACTATTTGCCCCTTCCTGATTTCTTATTCTTTTGCATGTTTGTCACACTTAAAGGAATACTGTAGGGGGTCGGGGGAAAATGAGTTGAACTTACCTGGAGGTTAAAATGGTCCCCCGCAGACATCCTGTGCCCAACGCAGCCACTCACCGATGCTCCGGCCCCGCCTCCGGTTCACTTCTGGAATTTCAAACTTTAAAGTCTGAAAACCACTGCGCCTGCGTTGCTGTGTCCTCGCTCCAGCTGATGTCACCAGGAGCATACTGCGCAGGCACAAACTATACTGGGCTTGTGCTATACACTCCCGGTGACGTCAGCGGGAGCGAGGACACGGCAACGCAGGCGCAGTGGTTTTCAGACTTTAAAGTCTGAAATTCCAGAAGTGAACCGTAGGCGGGGCCAGAGCATCGGTGAGTGGCTGCGCAGGCACAGGATGTCTGTGGGGAACCATTAGAAGCCCCAGGTAAGTTCAACTCATTTTCCCCCAACCCCCTACAGTATTCCTTTAAATGTTTCTGCTCATCAAAAACCGTTAACTATTAGTCAAAAATAACATAATTGAACACAAAATGCAGTTTTAAATGATGGTTTTTATTATTTAGCGAGAAAAAAAACTCAAAACCTACATGGCCCTGTGTGAAAAAGAAATTGCCCCCTGAACCTAATAACTGGTTGGGCCACCCTTAGCAGCAATAACTATCTTTGCAGAATTGTTGTAATTCAGCTTTATTTGAGGGTTTTCTAGCATGAACCGCCTTTTTAAGGTCATGCCACAACATCTCAATAGGATTCAGGTCAGAACTTTGACTAGGCCACTCCAAAGTCTTCATTTTGTTTTTCTTCAGCCATTCAGAGGTGGATTTGCTGGTGTGTATTGGGTCATTGTCCTGCTGCAGCACCCAAGATCGCTTCAGCTTGAGTTGACGAACAGATGGCCGGACATTCTCCTTCAGGATTTTTTGGTAGACAGTAGAATTCATGGTTCCATCTATCACAGCAAGCCTTCCAGGTCCTGAAGCAGCAAAACAACCCCAGACCATCACACTACCACCACCATATTTTACTGTTGGTATGATGTTCTTTTGCTGAAATGCTGTGTTACTTCTACGCTAGATGAAACGGGACACGCACCTTCCAAAAAGTTCAACTTTTGTCTCGTCGAGCCACAAGGTATTTTCCCAAAAGTCTTGGCAATCATTGAGATGTTTTTTTAGCAAAATTGAGACAAGCCTTAATGGTATTTTTGCTTAAAAGTGGTTTGCGCCTTGGATATCTGCCATGCAGGCAGTTTTTGCCCAGTCTCTTTCTTATGGTGGAGTCGTGAACACTGACCTTAATTGAGGCAAGTGAGGCCTGCAGTTCTTTAGATGTTGTCCTGGGGTCTTTTGTGGCCTCTCGGATGAGTTTTCTCTGCGCTCTTGGGGTAATTTTGGTCGGCCGGCCACTCCTGGGAAGGTTCATCACTGTTCCATGTTTTTGCCATTTGTGGATAATGGCTCTCACTGTGGTTCGCTGGAGGCCCAAAGCTTTAGAAATGGCTTTATAACCTTTACCAGACTGATAGATCTCAATTACTTTTGTTCTCATTTGTTCCTGAATTTCTTTGGATCTTGGCATGTCGTCTACAGTAGCTTTTGAGGTGCTTTTGGTCTACTTCTCTGTGTCAGATAGCTCCTATTTAAGTGATTTCTTGATTGAAACAGGTGTGGCAGTAATCAGGCCTGGGGGTGACTACAGAAATTGAACTCAGGTGTGATAAACCACAGTTCTTTTTTAACAAGGGGGGCAATCACTTTTTCACACAGGGCCATGTAGATTTTAAGTTTTTTTTTTCTCACTAAATAATAAAAAACATCATTTAAAACTACATTTTGTGTTCAATTATGTTATCTTTGACTAATAGTTTTTGATGAGCAGAAACAAAAATGTGACAAACATGCAAAAGAATAAGAAATTAGGAAGGGGGCAAATAGTGTTTCACATCACTGTATGTACTGTACTGTTCAGTACAGTATATAATGCCCAAGAGATTGTAGCCTCAATTCACTAAGGGCAGGGCGGTAAAATCCTTTTAGTCTGTAAAATACCTAATTCAGTATTTTACACTTTTTTTTCCAAAATTCACTAAATATTTTCCGCCTCAGGTAGAAGTTTGGTAATTTACCGAATAAACATGCTTCAATTCACTAAGCCCTGCTTGGTAAGTGTCACTTATCAGCCGTGTAGCAGGTCAGTGGTGAGGCAGGGAGCTGTGTGTATGAGTCAGGGTTTTCTGCCCAGTGCATCCCCAACATCCCTTTAGATGTGCTCACCAGGGGGAGCTCTTCTGTATACCAGAATACAGATTTTCACATCTAATGGGATGAAGAAAAGCCCACAAAATGTCACCTTCCTCTGCTCTGATACAGTGAAAGACCCGTCAGTGTGGTTCTCCCTATTGGCTGCCTGGCTCTCTCTAAGGCCAGAAACCCACTGGAAGCGCTTTGTAAGCGTGAGTGATTTGAAAAAGCTCTTGGTAATGCAATGCTATGGGGGATTTTTATAAAATCACATCACTCAAGTGGGATCACACCCATAGCATTACATTAGCTAGAGCTTTTCAAATCACAAAGCGCTCAGAAAAGCTCTCCTAGTGGGTTTCTAGCCTAAAGGTTGTCTGTCAAGTTACCGCACAGAGAGAGCATAGAAAAAGTAAGTTACAAGCTGGTATGAGATGGCGAAACATATCAAACAATTTTGCCAAATTTACCGAATGGGTAAATCTTTGTGAATTGCAATTTCTTGACATTTCCTGAGGCAATTACTGCACGGTTATTTACCTCACTAGTCGGTAACTCTAATTTTCAGTGCAGCACCAGCTTTAGTGAATTGGAATTAGGGAAGAGGATTGGTAAAATCAGCTGCTTTCAGCATTACCGAATGCAGTAATGCCTAGTGAATGGAGGTCTGTTTGGGAAGAATGCTGCCCACAGGAGCAAATCCGAGAAACTGGAAATCCCGAGCCACTACTCCAGCGGGATACAGAGAGAAATCTGTCAGAGGTACTTCAAGCACATCTCCTGTTTCTTCAGGGAACATTATTGTTAGTAACAATAAAATTATTCCTTTCTCCGTCCTACTCTTCGGTGATTACAAACTTTCTTTCCATCATTTCACTTTTTTGCATTTGAATAGGGAAGGAACCTTATCCAGTAATTAGGCATCGTTTCCACTGAATGTCTTAATTCTGGACACTAAATTCAAGAAACAACACATTAGAACTGACTATTGGCACTAATGCATTATTTGTCCATTAAATAGTGTAGGCCTGGATAACACAAGCATTGAAGCGTATATTGCATATGGAAATCAGAACACTCAACCTCGTCTGGAACACTTGATCCCATTCCGAGCCAACCACTGCAGTGGAAATGAGCACCAAGGGCTTGTTTACACTGGAGGCATGTTTGGATTTTTTTAAATGCCTGCGATTTTTCAAAATTGCCCTGAAAGTACTTACACCATGCTATCCTATGCGCTAGTTCAGATTATGGCAATCCGCAGCTCAGATAATGGAAGGTATAGGAAAAACGCAAAACACTCACAAAATCACTTTGTGCAGCAACTGCGTTTATGTTTTCAGAGTTCACTTTCTGACTGAAGTCAGGAAGTGAAAAAAAAACAAAAAAAAAAAAAACGGAATCGCTCTGCAAAAACGCCTACAAAAATGCTTACCAAAAATGTCCAACTAACAGTAATCGCCAGGAAGGGAAAAAAATGGCTTCAAAAAACGTCCAACGCTAAAGTGATCGGAACGCAATGTGAATTAGACCTAATACAAGTTCTTTAACCACTTTACCCCCAGCGGTACGGATTTCTCCGTCCCTTTTTCCACACTGTTAAAACCAAGGGACGGAGAAATCCGTACTTGACGCCGCTCCCGCCGCTGTCCGCGCTCCCACTCGCCCGTCCACGCGCCCGCACGCTCGTGCATGCCGCTGCCCGCTCGCCCGGAGATCAAATGTTCGTTGATCTCTGCCCCCTGCAATGATCAGCTGCTTCTACGAGAAGCAGCGATCATTGTGAGAAAAAAAACCAGTGTCCTAGCCTCCTAACCCTTCCTGCAAGCGTACTTCCACGCTTGCAGGTCGCATAAACAAAAAGTTACTGTGGCCATCTTGTGGCCAAATAATAAAACTACACCCTAAAGCATTTTTCATATACAAATACATTACTTTTACACTAAAAATTACCTCATTACCTCCTACACTCCCCCATTTTTTTTTTTGTAAAAAAAAAAAAATACAATTAAAACAAATACATAAATAGTTACCTTAGGGACTGAACTTTTTAAATATTTATGTCAAGAGGGTATAACACTGTTACTTTATAAACTATGGGCTTGTAATTAGGGATGGATGCAAAACTGAAAAAAATGCACCTTTATTTCCAAATAAAATATTGGCGCCAAACATTGTGATAGGGACATAATTTAAACGGTTTTATAACCAGGACAAAGGGGCAAATACATTTCATGGGTTTTAATTACAGTAGCATGCATTACTTAAAAACTATAAAGGCCGAAAACTGAAAAATAATTTTTTCCCCACATTTTTTCCTATTTTCCCATCAAAACACATTTAGAATAAAATAATTCTTGGCATAATGTCCCACCTAAAGAAAGCCTAATTGGTGGCGAAAAAAAACAAGATATAGTTCATTTCATTGTGATAAGTAATGATAAAGTTATAGATGAATGAATGGAAGGAGCGCTGAAAGGTGAAAATTGCTCTGGTGCTTAAGGGGTAAAATCCCTCAGTTTCAAAGTGGTTAAACACTGTCTGTCTCTATGTGCATGTTCCGATTTCTGCCCCAAGCTGCAGATTTGGAATGCTGACTGAAGATGACTGTGCTAACCATTAATAGATTAACCAAGTGACTCAACTTTACAAACCAAATATAGGTGATGCTAACAGAGAAAAAGAAACAAAGGGAAGAGAAAAACAAATTAATATGCAGACTTCATACTTCAGTCTTAAAGAAATTGACTGTTCCGAGGACACAACTGCAGAAATGGTGGAAAACACAACAAAGAGGAAACAAAGGAAAAACAGTGTCTCTGTCTGAGAACTGATCTACCACAATCCCAGAAGGCTTGCCTGAGATTAGGCACCACCCAATACTGATGTAGAACATCTACCATTCAAATGGCATTTTATTAAACTGTATTTAATAAAACAACATTCACCTAATCAGGACTGAAGTGGTTTAAAGGTATAAATATCATGGTCAAGAGAGCACAAGATGCTTCTCATCAAAAACGAACCCAAAAAGTTTGGGATAACATATGCGGGTGAATAACGGTAAATCTGATACACGGCTGCCACATGATGTCTAATTGGCTTTGGTAGTGTGACCACAAAAAATGTACAAAACCCAGATGTAAGTACAATGCCCAAGGCAACCTTGTGCCCCAAACCCAGATGTCAATGGGTACTGATGAACCTATTAGATAACTGGGCTATTAGGTTCTGGCACCCTCATCTGTGATGAACTATGATACAATATGATACAGTCTCCAACTGCGCTTACGCACTATTGTTCTCAACTTGTAAACGCAGAGCATATATTTTTTTTGTTCCTATTAATTCGACATATATATTTTCATACAAATACTATTTTGTACAAATGAACATATTAATCACCACATGCCCCCACCAGGGTTTCTCTATTATTTGATATCTTAGTAACCAGTTATGAAATGTTTATCTCTAAACTACTCTCAAACCTTAGATCTTTCAGGCCTCAATGACACGTTGACCTCATCATACGCAGCAAGAGAGATACACTATCATCTTGATGGAACTCTTGTTGACATCCCATCATTCCTATTCTTTTTATCTTATATTTTGTTTTCCGTCTACACCTCTCCTCCCCTTGGTTGATTTTGGATTTGGACCTCAATGTGGATCCTCTAACAGGAGTGACATTGACCTTGCTCCAGGATGACACAGGGAGTAGCATTCTATATTGCTGTCATGTCATTAAAGGAAACAAGAAGATCTACGTTAACCCAAGCATTCAGTATGGCCTTATTTGGTTTTTACAAAAATTAGCTTTTACTAAATTACATTATATAACTAGTCTTTATGAATTTGTTCACAATGAACTTCTCTGTACACAGGGTTCAAATAAGATTGATCTTTGTTTGGTTAAAACATGGCATTATAAAGAATCTTTAAATTAGTGTGTGTGTGTGTGGGGGGGGGGGGGGTTTCTATTCGATATTGCAGTGTCACAGAGTTATAGACAAAATTTCCAAATTTTAGTTCAGGTCTGCCTTAATCTTTTACATTCTTAAAAAACAACTCCCAAGAGTAACACTTAAGCCCAGTTGTGTAAAAGAAGGAAACATATTATAAAATATGAAAAACGAAAATCTGGGGGGGGGGGATGGGGAGGATTTTAAAGACTCCCTCGATCTCAGATTACTCATTTGTTGAAAGAAGGGGGAAAAAAAAAACCCTAGCAATACAGACTTACACTCCGATTACATATTAACTATCTTCTGGATCCAAATTAAAATTACAGAAATAAGACTGCCAAAAAATGTTTACAGGAGAATGTCATATAAAACGTGTAAGGGAAGAAAAAAAGCTTTCCTTGTACTAAATATAACTCGTACAAAGGCAAGGATTAGAGAGGAATATTTTCACTACAACTTGAGTCGATAGTCATTTTTTCCATGTTGGGCACAGTTGTATTTACACAAGGACAGCGATCAAAAGCAACCCTGGTGAGGATGATCAAAACCCCAAGTGGATCATGTTGTCTCATAAGGGAATTAAGTAGATTCATGTAAACAACCGTGAATTGTTGAGGTTTTGGTAAAAACAAAGTAAAAACAAAAAAAAGCTACCATCATTTTATCTTCAGTAATTCTATATAATAACATCTGTAGAGCAGATGGCCACACGGAGGAAGAACAATGCTCGGTTTTCTCTCTCCTGATCTCACGTATATGTGGGATGACAAGTTTTGTCGCTGTCTCTGGCTTGGGTCGGCAAATAATTTGTAAGAAGAATGCAGCTGCTGCAGATGGCCGCATTGCTGGCCCACAATAAATTCAAAGACCTGGTGAATTATTTCATGTATTGGTTTCATGCTATAAAAATAATGACATTAATCCGAGTGTGCTGGTGGTATCTTGGTGTGAAATAGATAGCACATTTTGAAAAACATGGATTTCATTTCTCTCTTAACAAAGGCCTAAAAGAGAGGGGCATGACACTGAAAAGCTGAAAACACCTCCTGAATAGTTTTTATTAGATCACGATTTGATCCTCAAGCATCTCATCGCTTTGTCGCTTCCCTAGACCATAAAAAAGGAGAACGCTTTTTTTCTTGGCAGGCGGCAGATGTGAAGCGCACTACAAAAGAGAAACCGATCTACACAGTGTCAAAGTTACTGAATAGGATGATGGTGCTTTGTGCTATCAAGTCCTGTCTGGCCAACACAGATTGGGGCTTGATTCAATAAACCGTGATAACTCAAATATCACACCTCATCAAAGGTATCACACGTTATCAAAGTTAACACACATTATCAGAGTAGCATAGCGAGCGCTACGAACCCGCAGGGACTTAGGGCAGGACGAGTGCCATTGTCAATTAGCAGGCATACGTTTGTAGCACTCGCTATGCTACTCTGATAAAGCATGTTTAACTTTGATAACGTGTGATATAGTTGATAAGGTGTGATATCTTTGATAAGGTGTGATATTTCAGTTATCACGGTTTAATGAATCAAGCCCATTAGTTTGGGTCAGTCGAAAAGATAGGACTTAGAGTCTAGAGAGTGCTGCGTTTTTATAAGGGACCCCTGCACTGAGGCTGCACTGAGGTCTTTAAAGAGAGACTCCGACCAAGAATTATCCTAATCACTAGCGGATACCCCCTTTTACATGAGAAATGTATTCCTTTTCGCAAACAGACCATCAGGGGGCGCTGTATGACTGATATTGTGGTGAAACCCCTCCCACAAGAAACTCTTGAGTACGTACTCCTGGTAGATTCTTGTCTGTGAACCTTGTTGCATTGTGGGTAATAGCTGTTTACAGCTGATTCCAACTGCCAAAAAAGCATGTAGTAGCTACATCACCTGCAACAGTAAAAATGTCACCATGTAATACATGTCAGAATGTAAATCAGGGATTTAAACGATTTTACAATGTGCAAACACTGACTAAATCATTTATACATAATTATTGTAAAAATGACACTCTTTTTGCAGTCTTCACATGGACGTATGACAGCCAAATGGCACGAAGCACAAAACTAGTAACAAAGAACAAATTTTGCTCAAAAGCAGAGATCAGGGAAGATGGCATTCTAGTTGTGATTAAGACTGGTAGCAGAGGTATTATCCAAATCCATAAAGCCTACCATGTGCACCTAAGTAAAGTTTTGCTTTCTGCAGAATCTAACAGGCACGAAAAAGTAACATTTTGCTAGGACACTGATGGCAGCAAGGTTACGAGTTGTTTACTGTTTTGGTTAGTGGACATTGTAAACCTGCCTAGCTTGATCAAAAAATACAGGACCTGGCTGGACAAGTGAAAGGCAAGCACAGTAGATATCAAAGTAAGAAAAACACCTCCTTTTGACCAACTCTGCGAAAATCCACTTTTTTAAGCTCCCTTGCACAATCAGCAGCATCCTAAAGGGGGGAGGAGAGGCTTCAGCCAGTATATATATATATATATATATATATAGTGACAATTGGTATTATTGAGCATTAGAGCGATGGGTCAACTGCTGGCTAACATTAATCCAGTTCACTTCATTCAACTCATAAATCCATTCGTTTTTTTTTAATCCACATGTAGGTGTCAGTGAAAGTTATTAACACAGTTCACAGAAAAGGTGAGATGCTGATCTTCTAGTTCAAGCCATACGGACCTAAGTTCATCTCTTCTTTCTCAATTTGTAAATCTCTTAGAATTTTAGGCCTTTGGTGGAGCCTACGTCTGGTAGTGAAAGTGGTCTGCCAAGGAACTCCTCTCTTTTCTATGTTCTCATCTATTATTGCCACCCAGGATGTCCAACACATGCTCCTGTACTCGCACCTTAAGTTCCCCCTGGATTTGCCTACATATGCTAACCCCAATGGGTAAGCTATCTGGAAAAACTACCCACTGCATATCCCAATTTATGAAGCCAAAAATACTATTAGACTCAACCGGTTACTCTTCTCAAATTATGAATAAATATAAGGGAAACATTTAAAACAAAAAATACTGCTGGAAATATTAAAATTCTTAGCTTAAATAGTGTCATGCAGTAGTGTCATAGTGTCATGCAATAGTAGCGATGACCTTCTTGGAAGGGACAATTAGCACTCACATCCCTCATATTAGGGCTTGGGAAGGAGGAGGTGCAGGGGCGGTGCTTCCATAGAGGCAAAGGGTGCAATTCTCCAGGATCCCAGAGCCTCAAGGTGTCCACCCCTCCCCTCCAGCTATGGAAACCCATGAGAGCGGGGATGTAATGTGTACACTCCGTATAGGAAAAAGAGGTGAATAATGGGAACCTCAAAAATGCTTTTTTAAAGGATGTATGATGAATACCTAATTATAGTGTGTGTGTGGGGGGGGGGGGGGGGGGGGGGAGTTGGGTCAGACCTGACAGACGGCTGAGGGGCCGTGGAGGTAATTTGGTTTGGAAGGGGGGCATCCGGCCTCCCCAAGTTACTTTTGCTCCAAGGGCCAATTGTAGCTAGAACCCAGCTCTGAGGAGGTGTGGCTGAGCCGTACTTAACATCCATTGGGGTTTAACGCTAATCTTCCAGGGTCAGCAGAAGAAAGCACATATTCTTGAGCAAAGTACGGATTATATGACCGTGCTCTTGAGCTACTGAATTCTCGCATTTCCTGCAACTGCTTTTTTTTACGTTTTCAATCCAGTTTTATAGCATTTGAGGGCAGACGCAGGTGAGAAAGTAATAATATTTTTAAATGTGAGGGAATTTAAGGAAAAACATAAGTAGGAAAAAATAGAAGATACATAACAGATCATCTAGGGATCAAGCCCATTCAATAGAGGTCTCAGATTTCTTGTTTCATATCTTTTGCATCTTAGCCTTAGTATGTGTGAGAAAGCACAACTCACAGTTTAACATCTACAAATCGTAGCACAATAGGTAAAGAGGCGCCCTGGTGTGATAAAAGCATCTAAAAACAGCTTAAAATCGGAAAATAGACGAGGTTTCCTAACTCAATGATGAAATCTTTGTAATTTTACAAAAGATTTTTGTGCTTAGTTTACCCCCACACACATTCTGTCTGAGGGGAGGCGACAGACCATCCGTAGTCCCACCACGATGATATTGCCTATTTCTTAGAGAGAGACCGCATCCAAGTCCTGACTAGGACCCCCTCCCCCGAGTGGAGTCGGGTTAATTATCTCCATCTGCTTTCTGTGGTCAGTTGCCCCTTGCAACCCTCCTTTGTGAGTAGTATTTTTCTTATTCACTCATTATACCTACCTTTGACATATTACACTATTGGGCTCCCGTTTTTGTTTTTGTCTCCTGTGCCTTTTTCCTACAGGGTGCCAAGACACCCTTGCTACATTTCATCTACAAATCCTGCCTACCTTGCATGTTTCCTCCACTTATATTATATTTTTCAGATTAAGAAGAAAATTACCTCTTTATTAATGCAGCAGAAGGTCTGCAGACTTAAAAACTACTACTTAAACCAAATCTCTCACCCCTGAAGCAACCACAATCGAAAAACACACGCACCTGACATTGGAACCCCTTAACCCCCATCCCCCACACAGGCTTCACAACCCACATCTCTCCCCACTAAAGCTTCAATCCCCTCCCACTACATAACCCACACCCCCCATTCCTTTATACAGCCCACATTTTTTCAGCCCTGAAGCCATTAACGTACACCCCCCCCCCCCCCCAAAAAAAAAAACAACAACACTCAAACACACACTACATAACTTACTATGTAACACAGAAACCATCTGATTCTGTATCAAAATAACTTGCATCTCTGAAACCATCCCCTCCTGCGAATATGTAAACCAAACCTCTCACCCATGAAGCACCCAAATCCCCCCCCCCCCACACACACCCACACAGCTGCCCAAACACCAGATCCCCCCCCCCCCCCCCGTGCCAGTCATCACCCACAACCCACTACATAACCTAGATCTCTCATTTTTTAAAGCCATCACTCCCCCACCTCTACATAAAGAGGAGACAATGACCAAGAAATCTAAGTAGTGGGTACATTGGAGTTTTTATTCTCTTCAAAAAAAAAGTGCCAACTCTAATTCTAATAATTTCTGTGAAGGTTCTTATTTAAACTAAGTATGATGTGTCTAAAGAATAAATATGGTAGTTTCAACTTGGACACCTTTTTATGTTCACTCTATGGCTGGGTCATAGTATGTTAGAGCAGTGCCACATCCATTTTGATGAATGCACTGCAGTATGTTAGAGCAGTGCCACATCCATTTTGATGAATGCACTGCACTGTTAAGAGTGTGCTGCTATTCTGAAATTGAAATGAGCCATTTATCAAACTAACTGCAATGCAAACCCCTATCTAGAAAGAATAGAAGGGAGTGTTGCCACAAGAGACTATACGACAAGCTCTTGGCAGATATTCTTACAGGGTCCCAGTGCTGGATCACCTCCCATTAGAACAGAAGTAGATGGGTGGGAGGAGGCAGCCAAAGAAAACGTTTCAAGAGGGGTAAAGTGTGAAAAAAAATCCAATTTTATTAAACACTTCAAGAGACTCCGTAACAAAAATTGCATCCTGTTTTTTATCATCCTACAAGTTCCAAAAGCTATTCTAATGTGTTCTGGCTTACTGCAGCACTTTATACTGTCACTGTCTCTGTAATAAATCAATGTATCTTTCCCCTGTCAGACTTGTCGGCCTGTGTCTGGAAGGCTGCCAAGTTCTTCAGTGTTGTGGTTCTGCTATGAACTCCCCCTTCCAGGCCCCTCTATGCACACTGCCTGTGTGTTATTTAGGATTAGAGCAGCTTCTCTCTTCTCTCTTATCTTTTACAAGCTGGATAAATCGTCCTCTGAGCTGGCTGGGCTTTCACGTAGGCCTAGTGCACACCGGAGCGTTTCCGCTGCTGTTTGCGATCTGCTTGCGGGTGCGGATTCGCTAGGGTAATGTATTTCAATGGGCTGGTGCACACCAGAGCGGGAGGCGTTTTGCAGAAACGCATACTCCCGGGCTGCTGCAGATTTTGGATTGCGGATGCGTTTCTGCCTCAATGTTAAGTATAGGAAAAACGCAAACCGCTCTGAAAAACGGCACTTCAGAGCGGTTTGCCAGGCGTTTTTTGTTACAGTAGCTGTTCAGTAACAGCTTTACTGTAACAATACATGAAATCTACTATACCAAAACCGCTACACAAAACCGCAAAACGCTAGCTGAAACGCTGCAGAAAAATAAGAAAAAGCGTTTCAAAATCTGCTAGCATTTTGCGGATCTGCTAGCGGTTTTTGGTGTGCACCGGGCCATACTGAAGAATTACAGACAAGGGCAAAGCTGTTTGCAGGAGAAAAACGAGCAGCCTGAAACTTCTGTGCATGAGAGATGCAGGGGGAAGAAACACACAAATGATCTCTTGAGATTCAAAAGGAAGGCTGTATACAGCCTGCTTGTGTATGGATGTATTTTCTATGTGTGGACATGCTGTACATCAACCTACTTCCTGTTTTGGTGGCCATTTTGTTTGTTTATAAACAAACTTTTTAAAACTGTTTTTAACGACTTTTAACGCGGTGGGGAGCGGCGAAATTGTGACAGAGGGTAGTAGGAGATGTCCCCTAACGCACTGATATGTTTACTTTTGTGTGATTTTAACAATACAGATTCTCTTTAAAAGAGCGGCAGGTTTTGCGGGTCTTACAAGCTCCTTCAGTTGGAGAGCCTATACATTGGACAGGGACACCCCCCGTGTGACTTTAGTCCAGCGGTCCTTTTTTTTTTGTTGTTGTTTTTTTTATTGGAGAGCATATTTGGAAGATTTTTCAACAGATACGTGTGGACATGAAATTCTCTGCCTGCTCGTTACTGTAGTTGCCTTTTAAAGGGAAGGTTCAAGCAAAATAAAAAAATGAGTTTCACTTACCTGGGGCTTCTACCAGCCCCATGCAGCCATCCTGTGCCCTCATAGTCACTCACTGCTGCTCCAGTCCCCCGCTGACAGCTTGCCGACCTCGGAGGTCGGCGGGCCGCATTGCGTACATTTTTACGCATTCCCGCTAGTGCAGGAACATTAACACATACATTTTTACGCATTACTGGTTCAATGCGTAAAAATGTACGCATTGAACCAGTAATGCGTAAAAATGTATGTGTTAATGTTCCTGCACTAGCGGGAATGCGTAAAAATGTACGCAATGCGGCCCGCCGACCTCCGAGGTCGACAAGCTGCCAGTGGGGGACTGGAGCAGCAGTGAGTGACTACGAGGGCACAGGATGGCTGCATGGGGCTGGTAGAAGCCCCAGGTAAGTGAAACTCATTTTTTTATTTTGCTTGAACCTTCCCTTAAACAACCAAGCTTTGTAAGTTATTTTGTTCACTCTAATTTCCCTTTGATCTAAATATTACACTATATTGGCACCTCCTGGTGTTCTCTGTCTTTTCTTTCCCCAGTTCTTGGATTTCACTGCAGTTCATCCACCAACAACACTCACTACCCTCTGGCTGTTCACTGGCTACATAGTATAATGGTTAAGGGCTCTGATGTAAG
The DNA here is from genome assembly GCF_040937935.1 of Hyperolius riggenbachi. Lineage (NCBI taxonomy): Eukaryota > Metazoa > Chordata > Amphibia > Anura > Hyperoliidae > Hyperolius > Hyperolius riggenbachi. The sequence continues at coordinate 389,064,030 of NC_090650.1, read as the reverse complement.
CAAGCACCTTTCCAGTAAGAAGTCCTTGGACAAGACTCCCTAACGCTGCTACAGCCTACTAAGCAAGCACTTTGAGTCTGCAAGGAGACAAGCGCAATATAAATGTTATTTGTATTATTTGTGTACCCATTAAAGGATAACTGAAGTGACATTATTTGTATTATTATTATTATTGTTAATTGTATTTATAAAGCGCCAACATATTACACATCACTGCACAATAGATAAATGGGTTAACATACAAGGTCGGACATACTGGAAACTCACAACAAAACAAGATCATGCAAATTATTTGATAACAGTACAGTGTCATAGGTCAAAATAGAGACTGTTCTAGTCCACAAAAGGGGTGATTGACAGTAATGGCCCATACTCACGGGCTACAAATGTCGCCGCAACATGCGGCGCGCGCGTGTTGCAGCGACAGGTCGCCCGTGAGTATGCGGCGTTGCACGGGCGCGCACCCCGAACCGTCGCTCGTCGCTGATGTCGCCGGGCGATTGAACCGCTCAATCACCTGGCGACAGTCGCCGCCGCAACTCCGCCAGAACTGTCGCTAGTCCGCGTGAGTACGCGGACTAGCTACAGCAACAAGATAAGAAATGCATTGGGCTTCCCGTGGGGGAGGAGCAACAGCGACAGCTTCCGCCGCATCAGTTGCCAGGTCCCTCCGCCGTGTGTATGCGGAGGGACCTGGCGACGAGCTGTTGCCGGCCTGTCGCGCACAAGCTCACGTGTGCTGGCGACAGGCCAAAAAGTTGCCAGTGAGTATGGGCCATTAGATTGCATAATCACGCTGGAAACACTAGGGTAATTCCAGAAGAAATTCCAACTATAAAACACTTTCCTAGCAGAAAATGGCTTCTGCGAGCAAGAAAGAGGTAAAAAGGGGAATTTATTATCAGTGAGGGTCACACTGTAGTCACTTCCTGTCTGAGTCAGGACTGAGTCAGCCACTTACATACCGGATATTTAACCCTTTCAGGAGCACAGTATAGTTATTAGTGTGCTAGGCACTGTACAAACACATGTCTATCACATGTCACTTCGGGTATCCTTTAAGGCAGAAGACACTGCTATGTAAAAGGGATCTTGGGCTATACGTAACTTTTTCACCTGAGTTTTTGCCTAGGTGATATTTTCACAACTTGTAAATATAATGCCTTTTAGACCACCAACAAGCAATCAAATACTCAAATAAGCTTGGCAGTCATTTTTCACCTACTTTTTGGTACTTTTTCCATAGTAAAGTGCTAAAAAGTTATATTAAATTGAAGATGAAAAATCATCTCCTAGGAGAAAACTCAGGAGAAAAATGGAATTGCATATATTTATTTATTGTATTTATAAAGCGCCAACATATTACGCAGCGCTGAACATTAATTTAGATAATATGGCCCGATATGTCTTCTAAAGCACAAAAAGGTGCCAAGCTTGAAGCTACCTTATTTTTATTGGGATATACAATTTAAAGAGGAACTCCAGTGAAAATAATGTAATAAAAAAGTGCTTCATTTTTACATTCTGACATTTATTACATGGTGACATTTTTACTGTTGGCAGGTGATGTAGCTGCTGCATGCTTTTTTGGCAGTTGAAAACAGCTGTAAACCGCTATTTCCCACAATGCAACAAGGTTCACAGACCGGAGTCTGCCAGGAGTACCACGGTCCTCAGAGTTTCTTGTGGGAGGGGTTTCACCACAATATCAGTCATACAGCACCCCCTGATGGTCTGTTTGTGAAAAGGAATAGATTTCTCATGTAAAAGGGGGTATCAGCTACTGATTGTGATAAAGTTAAATTCTTGGTCGGAGTTTCTCTTTAAAATGCATTCAGTTTACAATTAGAAGAGTATACTACACATTGCTGAATTTCGATTTAAAAAAATTGTCTTGCCGAGCTTCTGTCTTGGCTGCTTTAAAAAGAATTCTGGGAAAGAAAGGTCAGGAAGAAAGCAAGAGCCACTGGCTTTGTGTTACCCAATGCCCAGCAGCGATCTGAAAGGAACATCAGTCTGACTGGTGGAATCATTATCAGACACACCATGCATGATGCAGACTCCTCCATAGTAGGCATTAATATGATGCATAATGAGAAAGTAATCCTTCCAGTGACTATGAACTTCTTTCTAGCCTCCCAACCCTGGCTAAGGTAAGCGTGGGAATCAGTGCAAGGTTCTGAACTGGACTGAAAAAAACAAAACAAAACCTTTATGGCTAAATCAAGAATGCCGTCTCGGAGCACTCCCTGAGCCTTTCATGTTGCATTTTCGCTTAGAAAGCTTTTGCGAGATACACTGAAATGTGCCGAGGCCTGCCAGATTTTTTTATGTTAAAAAAGGGGAAATAAATCACCTAGGTTTGGCCCGCAATGAGTACTTCTCAGTTACAAAATATTTCCTGTATCTGTTCTGTTGCTATGTCGATTTTCAGCTTATAGTCTTCTTTATAAGGCTGGCTTATTATAGAAACATTTAGGTGCAGCTGGCACATACAAATTGGCCTAGAAAAAATGTCTTTAAAGTTGAATTTTTTTTGCTTTAGGCCCTCACAGAGGCAGCACTGTGTGGAGTAACAGAGGGCCGCCAGCATGGTCAGGTCTGGCTCATGCTGTAGGCCCCGTGGCACGCTATCAAATATAGAAATGGCGCCAAAAACATTCATCCCATCAACTTGCTAGAATGTTCCTACAACCTAAATACCATGAGCACTTTACGGAGCCTTATTGGGTGGAACGCAATTACAATGACCGATATAGATTTTCGGTAAGCACACCTTCTATTCATCAGCTCATTCTGATTTTCTTGGTGGCACCATAAAGCTACAGTGCTCAACTAAGCATCAGGTCTTTTATGGTGCCAAGCACTTTCCATATTTTTTCCTTTTAAGATAAATATGATTTTTTTTTTATACAAAAAAAATAAATTCTTAAAGTGCTTCTTGAAAGCTGTACTTGGAGTACAAATACGGAATAATATACAAACTGGCCTGCTAGAGGCAAACTTGTATTTAAACGCAATCCAGAGATTGTAAACTAAAGTCATAAACCAATTAATATTGGTTTACATGTGGCAAGCATTTTTAAGAGACGGTGAATATAAATGAGGAAAATGTTAAATGATGAGATACGTGAACTTGATGCTATAGAGCAAAAGCAATTAGTTTGGTTTTGTAAATATTTCGGATTGGAACAACATCACAAAATCTTTTTAAAAATTCTCCTGGGCAAACAGCAATAAACAGACTCAGCAACACCGCGTTATGCGACTGTTTGTTAGATGCCAAGACTAGATATTGGCATTCCGAGTGCTCAGCTTGGACTTGATGGATTCTTTTTTTCAAACCATACTTCTGTTCTCAAGGAAAGTTATTTGGTTATTTAGTAAATGAGTGCATGGAACAGAACAAAAACACAAATCAAACCCATAAAGTCAGAGTAAACATGAGCTACGCTCACATTATAGACCGGAACCTTTTGCTAATAACAAATATAGACTATTCATCTTCTACAGTTTCTTTTATGACATCAGGTAGACCTAAGAAACCCCCCTATTCTGGATGTTTTCCCCCTCTGGTTAGGCCTTTAAAGTTTTAAGTGATTACATTTCACCCATTACAGCAGGGGACCCCATTATTCCCTAACCTCCCGGATATATTCTTAAAAAAAAAAGTCTGTGGTACGATAGTTACACAGTGTCTGCCTTCCAAACTATTCCAAAAATAATGTAGTGTGCTTGATTCCAAAAATAATTTAATTCCACCTCCTTACAGCAGGGTTCTAACCCCAACGACTCTTTAAAAAAATAAAAATAAATAAGTCTGTTATAGTCACACAGTTTTTGCCTTTGGACCTATTCCAGAAATAGTTTAAAGTGTGACTCGATTCCAGAAATAATTTAAAGTGTGAATCGACCCACCCAACAGTCCTTACCAGATCAGCAATATGTTTTGAAAGTATATGAACAATTGTATTACACTGACATACCTGCTGTACTATGGATTTAACCAAGCCATGTGCTAGTGGTTACATTGTACAGGAAAACAGGTTTCTTGGGCATTCCCCCAGGCATGCCTTTCCTTCCTAAGCTAAGAAACACTGACATGCTAGAAATTCTGCTTTCTGATATGTGCCAGCCATTAGTCATATGGCACAAAAAGAAAGGACAGTCTGAAAACATTCCGAGTATAAATCCATAAACTGTTCCTATAGTTCCAAAAAAAGATACTTTTTAAAATTTGTATACATTATTTTTGTACATTATTGTTTTTGTACATTATTAGAGAGTTATCGATGCTGCCTATTTCATTCAAAAGGCAGTTTTAACAACATTAATTATTTGTGTAGACAATGTAAGCATTATGTATTTTTTTCTTACACAAAAGTAAAGCTACTGTTTCATTTTTTTCTTTTTTTTTCCAAGTCTGCTAAAAATCAACTGAAGGAAAGGAGAGGAATCTTTAGAAAAAGACCTAGGCCCATATGCAATTACCTTTTTCAATTGAGTTTTCTCCAAGGTGATATTTCCACAAAATGTATTTTAAGCCACCAGCAAGCAAGAAAATACTCCAAATAAACTTGATAGTACTTTTTAATCAACTTAAAGGGAAGGTTCAGGGAGGGTGGGCAAAAAATAAAAATCAAATTCCACTTACCTGGGGCTTCCTCCAGCCCGTGGCAGGCAGGAGGTGCCCTCGCCGCCGCTCCGCAGGCTCCCGGTGGTCTCCGGTGGCGCGCCCGACCTGGCCAGGCCGGCTGCCAGGTCGGGCTCTTCTGCGCTCCAAGGCCCGGAACTTCTGCGTCCCACGCCGGCGCTCTGACGTCATCGGACGTCCTCCGTGCTCTACTGCGCATGCGCAGTAGTTCTGCGCATGCGCAGTAGAGCCCGGAGGACGTCCGATGACGTCAGAGCGCCGGCGTGGGACGCAGAAGTTCCGGGCCTTGGAGCGCAGAAGAGCCCGACCTGGCAGCCGGCCTGGCCAGGTCGGGCGCACCACCGGGAGCCTGCGGAGTGGCGGCGAGGGCACCTCCTGCCTGCCACGGGCTGGAGGAAGCCCCAGGTAAGTGGAATTTGATTTTTATTTTTTGCCCACCCTCCCTGAACCTTCCCTTTAAGGATACTTTTTCAATAGTAAAATGCTGAAAATTTTGTTTAAACAGAAGATGAAAATTATCTACTATCTACTGAGATAACTCAGGTGAAAAAGTTAATTGCATATGGCCCCTAGCATGGAATCCACAGGGTTCGAGAAGAAGGGGGCAGCCTCGAAAAACATGGAGAGGATCAGTTAAAGAGGAAATTTGAAAGATAGGAAAAACATGAAAAGAAATCAAGAAAATATCAAGAAATAGATCTGATTGGAGATTCTTCAATTATGCCTTTTGCTCCATTGGGAGCTAAAGAACAAATGAATGCAAAATCAATGCTATTAAACAAGAGATAATGGAGAGAACAATTGCACATTGACAGATTATCCTCCACCCCGGGAGTACTAATTGTCTCATGCTCGCATTCGCATACTATACCGTTTTCACCAGGAATGTTACTAGATTCTTACAAGGTCACCTACTCACATTTCCTAAACACTTGCAAAATTTGCAACTTACCAGGTACTTTGCTTCCTACTTGAATATTGAGACATCCCTGAAGTTCTGAGAAAGAGGACAGAATGCAAGGACTTTCTGGGTGTGGCACTGTCTCAAAGGAAATGAACACCTGTGTGGATTGGAATGTGATTTTCTGGAAGACTGACACAAATTTCCATGTTTCTTCTTGTAGTGTATGAGGTTTTGTGGCCTCTTGGGTGAAAGTAGCAGGGTCCTTTCTGTAGTGTGCTGGATCTTTTATAGTCTCGTCAGTTAGTAAGAATTCATCAGGTGACAATGGGGATTCGGGGAGAGGGCCACTCCTAGTGTTCATGATCTTTTTCAGGAAATTATTCACCTGATCCAACTTAATAAAACTGAAGTTCACTTTTAGAGGTCTTGCCAAATCCATGTCGATATCAACTGTGGAGACATGATAAACAATGTTATGAATAGATAATCTATCTTAGGGTTTCTGCTATTCCATATCTATGTACAGTTTATAAGATGTGCTATTCATATGTATTACACTTTTTGTGAATGTAAACTGTATACATTGAATGTACTAACTAACTTGAAGACCATGTTTCTATAAAATTTAATAACATAAAATGCAGTGTAGATTACTTGTTCTCAAAGTTGTTCTGTAGAGATGGTCAGTGAGATGTTAATCTTGGCTTGCATGCAAATTTAATGAAAATTGTACGTAGTTTGGAATTAGGCCACTAACATTAACTTCCTGTCTATTTTAGTATACAATTTGCATGTAGACTGGAAATATTTTTAACTCAGTGACCATCTGTATTGTTCTGTGATCATGTATTCATAATGTAATCCAAATCAAAAATTAAGGAATTGTTCTATCCTCTGCTTCTGATAAGACAGAGCAATGTATTAAAATCCAGGGCCTAATGCCAGGAACACACCATGCAATTTCCCATCAGATTGAAGGTTCAAATCGATAATTTCCAACAGATCCGATCTGATTCCCGATCATTTTTGTAAACAATTTTGTACAGAAGTGATTGGAAATTTGATCAGAAATCAGATTGGACCCGCTGGAAATTATCAATCAACCAGTCTACTAATCCTTAGATGGGAATGGAGCATCTAGGATAAAACGATGTTATGTTTGGCCGGGGGCCCACTGGAGTTTTTTTTCAATGAATCACTGATGCTTGCAAAAGGGCTAGGCTAAACCAAGCTTACGCCTGTGATTGCACAGGTGCGATGGGATTTGCTGAAATTCCAATTATGAAGCCTCCAGCATTTTTGGAGCAATTTCATTCAGAGAATGTAGGGTCCAAAATCACATTCTGTGAAATCACTCGTCAAGAGCAATGACTATCAAATCGATCTGTAGTAGGTACCTGCCCTAGAGACTGATGAACATGCAGTTTCAGGAATGGCCTGAGAGCTAAAAAATAAGCAGGTACACAAACATATACAGATAAAGGTAGTTGTGCCAGAGTCCTATATTTTATTCTCAGTCAGGACACTGTTTACATAAAGACACTATGGGCCCGATCCAATTAATATTTTTGCAAAAGGTGGATCAGCGCATCACCGACCAGATGGATCAGCGCCTCCGAATGGCCTCCAATCAGAGATGCGCTGAGCCTCCCCAGAAAATGCAAACGCACCTTGAACCCAAACGGAAGCTCTGCATATACACCAAAAGCAAGGCTGTTAAGTGGGGGAAGCTGACCAAAAATGAATTAAATTAGTACATGGCAAGGAAATGAGCAGCGCTACTTAAAAACAGATAAGTGCCTACCTGCAAGAGAGTGCAAGCCCCACTTGTGGGATAAAATACACACCTAGCATACACATGACCTGTCTACCACTGGAGGATGCTGGTTTCCTTTAACAGTTTGCACGCAACAAGTGTTCACATCTTACCAATAAAATGCCTTTTAAGCCCCAGCAAGCAATAAAATACTTTTATTTTAAATTTTTGACAGTACTTTTTCACATACTTTTTGGTACTTTTTCAATTGCACAGTGATTAGAAGTTATTTTAAACAGAAGACTAAAAATGATCTCCTAGGAGAAAACTAGTAGGAGAATATGGTTTCTTCCATATTAGCCATAAGACATATTGTAAGCTTTATAGTAGCAAATATATCGGCGCCAAGGGACAATGGAACCGCCGCTGAGAAGAACAATGTCCAAAAGTTCAGAAGTCAGGCATACATCAAAGGTCAGCGCAGGTTTAGAAAGTCATTATATGTAGGGAATGGTAAATTCTTCACCACAATATATCAAATGCTCAGAGGTAGATATCCGCCAAACATCAAAACCAGAAAAGGCTTACCAGCTCCAAACAACCCACATTATAAGGTTGTAAAATGGCTCAGGTTACAGATAACGTCCAGGGAACATCAGACATCGTGAAGATCCAGTGGACATCCGTATGGAGGTAAAGTTTCAGGAATTTATATAGGAAACAAAAACGGCAATATCTAAGCGTAACCCGTTTATTTAGATAAAATTTCTTTAAAAGGCAGTAGATATAAAAACGATAACTCACATACGGGGCCCATAAACAGGGAACCCCGGAAGATTAGCGCGCATGTAATGGTCAATCGTAGATCAATAGACAATGGTGCCGCCTGTTACCTTCCCGACCGGTTTCGCAGTCTTGCGTCATCAGGGGAGAAAAGGCAAACAGGCGGCAGGCACCAAATTTATAGCTTTTAGTCTGGGAAAAGAGGGTGGGGTGAAAAAACTTCCTCAGAAGGGCATCACTAATCAAAGTAGGAAAGAGTCAACCAAATGTGTAAATAAAGTGAAAAACAGAATAATATGTAAATAGCATATTAATAGCAAAGAATGGTGTAAAAAATAATGATATCAGTAGTAAAAACAAGATTACAAACAAAAAACACCTAGACTTTTGAAGATCAATAGGCAGCTTGATTACTCTAGTCTGCACAGGGAGCAGAGCAAGGAAAAAAAAAAGGGAGGGAGGGAATATTGGAACATACACTTCCTCTCTACACACAATAAGGAAGTGTCTGTTGGGACATACAGGCACCCCTGCAAATCAGCAGAAAAGGCATATAGAACACACAAAAAAAGATTAATTTCCACTCAGTGGTAAAATAGTGCAATGGTCAAGGGCTCAGACTACGACACAGGAGACCCGGGTTCAACTCCCTGCTCCTCCAGCCCAAAAAACCACACCCATAAAGCAAGGGACTCTCGAAGACAAGGGGAGAGTCACATGGGGCACAAAAAGAGCCCCCAATTTTAAGGGGGGAAAAATAAATAAAGTAAAAGCGCAAAAAGCGCTATGTGCTAACTAATATTATATTGTAAGCTTTGCTGAGTGACAGTTTGCGTCTTGCGACCTAATTTGTTCAAAGCCTATGTAATGTCAATGGTGTAATAATACTAATTAATGAAAATATTTCTTAGAACTGCAATTAGAAGAAACGGGATGGAGGCACATATTGATGCTCATCAGAAGCTAGGTCCTCTGCAGCCACAGGTGGTGGAGATATGGAAGTTGTTGCCTTTGTCACTCCAATAAAACACAATCAGGACATAGCTTGTGCCCCTCCTTCAGAGGTCTGACAATGTGTTTCTATAAACTTTGAAGAATTTGCAGAGTTAGGCCGGGAACCCAGCTAGCAGCGTGTTGCTAAGTGTTTGTGGTTTGAAAAGCTCTCAAAAAATCTAATGCTATGGGAGAATTTTCTAAAATCGCATCTCTTAAGTGGGATCACAACATAGCATTACGTTAGCAAGAGCTTTTCAAATCAAAAGCACATAGAAAAGCGCTGGTAGTGGGTCTCAGGCCTTGGCCTAGAGGAAGTAGTTTTCTGATGATGGGGTATTACAGCTAAGTATTAGAAAAGTGAAAGTGGTCGGGTAGGGATAGACAAATGATGCAGGAGAAGTGCCAAAAACCTGACAAAACTACCATTGATAAGCCATTAGAAGACTATTGGTATTCAAACTTTACCAATATTATGACCATCACACTGACTCTAGCCCAGGTGACCAGTTGTCGATGCAGAATGCATGAACCTGGGCCTATATATAGTTAAGTAACAATATATTTCATCAGTAACTAGCCCAGGCTCCTCCCCAAAGAAACAGTCATACCAACAATTCATACACACATACAAACAACATTCTTTTTGAAGTCTCATCTCTTTCAATGTAGTAGCAGTAGGGTATTGTACCGTGCTAGCCAGCAGTAAAAGCAAGAAGTTTTAAATCAGGATGATACCATTTATTGGCTAACTAAAAATGAATAAGAATAAGCAAGCTTTCGGCCTTGCAGCCTTCGTTGGATGTAAGCCGGACTAAGGCTGCAAGGCCAAAAGCTTGCTTATTCATTTTTAGTTAGCCAATAAATTATACCATCCTGATTTAAAACGTCTTGCTCTTTCAATGTGGGAACTTAATAACAATAAGTAAAACAAATGGAATGTCTGAGGTTTAACGTGGACCTGGACTCTTGCACAAAACAGAAGGTAAACATAGAGAAATGCACTCTGCATGCATTTAGATTCCCCTTCATCTGTGACTAATCACAAGTTAAAATTTGAGCACCCAGCTGTGTCAGTTGATTACCACTGCAGAGCAGCTAATTTTTAAGCACAGGATGTTAACAATATGCCCGACTCCTTGAAAGCAGGAACTAGATTTATTGCAGGATTTGTATCAGCTGTAACAAAGAAATGTCTTTATATAAAGGTTATTATTCTATTGCATATCGTTTAGAGCAGAGAGGAAGTTTTGAGTTCAGGTCTGCTTTAACTATAGCCACATAAACACTTTAGACTGTTGTTGCCGGAAATGACCAGTTGTGATACCATCAGGAAAACATCTAGCATATGAACAGGTGTCTCCAGACATTGTTGAGCAGATGATTGGTAATATATTACATTCGACCACCAACTACTCACCTCTACCATTCCAAAAGGAACTAAAACAGACAATCCATCAGAGAGTGTCTCTCTGTGTTCTACCTCTTACTTTCTCAAAAGACCAAAACATACTGCTCAACAGAAATCAGAGTAACATGTCTAAAAAGTGATTGTTGCAAAACTTTCATAAACAATCATTTTGGCCAACCAGAATTTATAGTGTATACACAGCTCAAGACAAGTTCATCCAAGATCAGGTTAATGAGGTTTACCAAATTCTAATTTTAGGCGATCTTCAGACAATGACGTGGCCGGGGAGGACAACAAGGAAGCAACCATCCTCATGGGGCTGGAGGAAGCCCCAGTTAAGTATATATTAGACACAGTATACAGCCTCAGGTACACTTCAAGTGTATTGGTAAGAAGGTTAGTGTTAAGCGTACCAGTAGGAAGGTTAGTGATAAGCATACTAGTAGGATGGTTAGTGTCAAGCATATCAGTAGGAGTGTTAGTATTAAGCGTATCATAGGAAGATGAGTGTTAAAGGGATACTGTAGGGGGGTCGGGGGTCCAGTTCACTTCTGGAATTTCTGACTTTAAAGTCTGAAAACCACTGCGCCTGCGTTGCCATGTCCTCGCTATCACTGATGTCACCAGGAGTGTACTGCGCAGACACAGACCATACTGGGCCTGCGCTGTGCGCTCTTGATGACATCAGCGGGATCGAGGACACGGCAATGCAGGCGCAGTGGTTTTCTGACTTTAAAGTCAGAAATTCCAGAAGTGAACCGGAGGCGGGGCCAGAGCATCGGTGAGTGGCTGCGCCAACACAGGATGTCTGCAGGGGACCATTAGAAGCTCCGGGTAAGTTCAGCTCATTTTCCCCTGACCCCCCTACAGTATCCCTTTAAGCATATCGTAGGAAGGATAGTGCTAAGTGTATCGGTAGGATGATTATTGTTAGGTGTATTGGTAGGAGGGTTAGTATTCAGGGATAGGGTAGGGGGAGATTACATAAGGGTACCATCCGGATTGCAGCTGATCAACAAAGAATCATTTGTACCTGTAGAAGAACATCAGTAACAGTATGTTACCGCTATTCAAATTATTGGCACAGTTTTCAAAAAAATTTAATTGCGTTAATAAAAGTAGGCATCTCAGGCAGTAATAAATGTGGTGAGTGTATTTACCTTTTCCTCAACCAAAAATACTTCAATGGAATACAACATGTAAATGGCACATCATTTTGTTACATTATATCACCCTTATCTACCGTATCTATATTCTTGAAAGAGATATTTCAAACTTGTATGTTAAAACTAAAGTTTTTATGGGGTGTACTTAGTTTTTCACATGATAAAGCACTTGTGAAACGTGTGCTGTGTATAATGCTTAACAATCGCTAGATTGCACAGAAACTGGACCTTTTAAAATGCTACATTTGTCAAAACTCATGACATGGTTGATTTTAGCAGTTGAATTGGAATAGCAGATGAATGTATGAAGAGACGTAAGAAACAAATGTTAGTAGGAAATGCTCCCTTGGGTAGTAAAGTCACTTAGTGTTACAAATCTAACTTACTTTTCCAGACTTCGTGATTACTCAGAAATTACATTTCACCTTTCACACATGGCAAAGATCCATCAATCAGAAGAAGGGTCTACACGTCAGGGGGATTAGACAATACAGTACAGGTTAGAGGCTCCTAAAATCCTCAATGTAAAAGGTAAATTAATAAAAAAGAAATCAAGCTAGCTCCAGACTGAGCAAATCCTACCAGTTACTCAGAAATGTGATACAGGCATGATGGTTCATAACTGAGCATATATGACAAATGCATATATCAAGTTAGGACAGACTGATAAATGCAGCTACTTATGAAGGAAATGTTTCCCAATGAATAAGTGAAATACACCGAGTGGCCAAAAAAATAGAGACACCATCTAATAACGAGTTGGTCCACCTTTAGCACTGATCACAGCGGATATTCTTCTTGCTGATTCCAAAGCTGAGGAATGTTGGCATATTCTGATATAATGGCAGCTCTAACCTGGGTCAGATTGGATGGAGGCGTTTCAAAGCTTTGAAGTGATCTTTTGACTTCGCCCCACAAATGCTCAATAGGTCAGGGGACTTAGCTGGCCATGGAAACAGGTTAAACTCTGATTGATGCAACTCAAACCAATTTGAGACCGATCGAGCCTGGTGGCAAGGGCCCAAACAGGCCCATCGTTTGGAAAGTCTTTCTGTGCATTGGGATATGCTTTGTGATGCAGCTGTATTGAACTAAGCTGTAATTTGTTGTGTTGTTGCTCTTCTGTTGCTGCAGACTATACATGCTACTCGCCTTTCACTTCCTTCATCCACCAGCCTTTTTTTTTTACTAGAATAGTTCTTATTGCTTGAAGTTTTTTTGTTTCAACTGCCACTCTCTAAACACCCAAGATACTGTTGAGCAATAAAATCCTAAAAGAGTTGACGTTTCAGAGATGCTAGAACCAACCCTTCTTGCATCGACGGACATCCCTTGTTCAAAGTCACTTAAATCTTTCATCTTACCCATTTATCCTGAAACCACTCATCCCAACTTCTACTCTCCATTTCTAACAGATGCTTTATAACCCCTCTAATATAGCCTTCCAATGGGAAATTAAGTAATTTCTCTCCAAAACCCATACACCTAACATCATGCTAAAAAATAGATTGTTACAGAGTAACCCAAAACTAAACCCAACATGTTTACCCTGACAAAGCCTCCATCACTGAGGTGAACCATGTTGAGTTTAGTTTGGGGTCACTGTGTAACAATCTAAGTCTTAGCATGATGTTAGGTGGGGTGTAGCATCAGTCAGCTTACCCCTTTTAGTAAATGCCTATAGGGTTCCTACAACATGCTAGTCCTCTTAATCCACCCCGTTGATTGCTATAAACCCTTGGTATTTTCACACTATAATTAAAAGTTACATTTTAACTATCTCCCATAGAGGATACCCCTTATGTTTAATAAGCACGATTCAGGGTTATTGTGTTGTAATATTGTTATTAAACTTTAACTATAAAGCACTAACATATCGCGCCACACTGCACAATAGATAGGTGCCAACCTTTACAACAGGGGTAGGGAACCTGTGACTCGGGAGCCAGATGTGGAACTTTTGATGGCTACATCTGGCTCACAGACAAATCAGTAGGGGTTGATTCACTAAGCTACACTGCTCAAGCAGTGTAGCTTAGTGTGTCAGCGCAAATAACATTTTCAAAGTAGGAATGCTACTGCTGTAGTGTGCACTACTAACTTACTCATGCTACCCCAAAACAAACAGCTGCTCCAATTGTCCCACACTGGACCTTGTCAAGTCCAATGACTTTGTAGGTCCAGATCCCCACACTTTGATTGGCCCAACAGGTTGCCTGTCACTTGCCTGTTGGGCAGCCTATTGGGCCAAAGTTTGGGGATCTCGTCCCACGAAGTGAATCAACCTCGAAGTCAGCTAGCTAATTGTACAAGCTGTTAGTCAGCATTTCTCCTTTCTGGCTCTCAGGGAAATTGCTGATGTTGCTGAAACCCAAGAGAAGCTGAAGGCGTGTCCGACACTTCTGCTGCCCGGCGGATCAACTGTATACACATCACCATGGCAACAGGGACGTGAGCCCCGCTCTGCGCATGCGCACTGTGCCAGTTTGAAACATATTGGATGGCTCTCACAGAATTACATTTTAAAATATGCGGCTTTTATGGCTCTCTCAGCCAAAAAGGTTCCTGATCCCTGCTTTACAAGGACAGAACGAAAAAATGTTCCTTCACTCAGGAAAAAAAGTTCTGGACAGAGTTTCACTTTAATTATGAGATCTCTTGCTACAGCGTGTAACTTCTGCAACTAGGGCCATTTCTAGGGTCAAAAAATTCCAGGCACTAACAGGGAAAAGCTGGGATCATCCATGCACACTGGGAACAGTTTACAATCTGCCAGCAGACGGCTTTCACTGGTAAAAGTGTTTGCATATTGCTTCTGCATTAGATTCACAAAGTTTTGCTTGCAGCAGACTTATGAAAAACTCAAGAAGCCGAAATGCTTTTTAGCAAATGACCCTCTGTTAATTAGAAAAGTCTGCACTCCAGTCAGCTCCACTTCTCACGTGTCAAGACTCGTTAAATCATAAGAGAGAAAAAATTCTTATTTCAAAGGTAACGAATGCCATGCTTAACATAACAGCTAAACTGAAATGAAGTGGGCACATTCTTGGGTTTCCACATGAAGTCATGCTAAGAAGCCTACAGCTTAACTTGTAAAAACCATTAATTACTTTTCATGAAGGCAACCCAAGCTAACATCTATACCAAATAAGCGAAAAGGATCCAGACAATTACAACAGTCCAGCAACATTGTCATACACTGGCCAAACCAACCAAATGATTCAAGTGAAAAGTAGTAACAGCTATTGCAATAAGCTATGTATTAAAGCATGTTTACAACTGTTTTAGGACAGTCAGGGCTGGGGGCGTAAATACAGGGGAGAAGCCCCTGCAACCGTAGAGGGCCCAGAGCTGTAAGGGAGCCCCAACTTCTACTTCCTTCCCTCCAATAAAGGGGTCCATGCTTCAGATCAGGTGTTTCTGTGGCTTGTGTTATGGGTGTGAAGATTATGATGTCTACACTTCTTTTTTGACCCTTGCATAATGGGCCCCCAGGCTGTGAGGGTCACCAGGGACAGGCAAGGGTAAGGGTGAGAAGATTGGGGAGCCCATCAAAGGTTTTCTGGGGAACCCATGATTTGTACCTTGTTTCCGCCAATATAAGACATTGTCTTCTATTCTTTTGGGGATAAAAAGAAGTTCTAGGGCTTATTTTCAGGGGAGGGGCTTTGGGAGGAGTGGACACTATGCACATGGGGAGGTGTACAGTCTCTTACCACACCTCCCATGTGGCTGCATCCCCCTCGATTTGTGCATTTGTGTATAATTGCTCCGGTATTATAGCATGTGCAGAGACCTCCGCAAAGGAACGTGACCGCGCTCCCCTATGTCACAATCAATGTGCGCCGGGGATGCATCAGCGCGCACACATTGATTGTGACATAGGGGAGCGCGGTCACGATCCTTTGCGGAGGTCTCTGCACTTACATGCTATAATACTGGAGCAATTATACATAACATGGAGGGGGATGCAGCCACATGGGAGGTGTGGTAAGAGACTGTACACCTCCCCATATCCATAGCGTCAACCCCTCCCGAAGCCCCTCCTTAGCTAGGTCTTAGTTTTGGGGGAGGGCTTATATTTCAAGCTTGAAATATAAGCTGGGGCTTAATTTCGGGAGAGGTATTAATTTCAGGGAAACACAGTAGTTACGCCCTGGTCAGGGCTAATTCACATGGACAGCTTCTGACAATGGTGTGTGTGTGTTCACACATATTTGTGCAACGAGGGCTGACAGGCATGTTCTTGAGAGGTTCACAAGTATTTGTGCAAAGCTGCTGTAGCAGTTGTCAGTAAGTGAAGCCATTCCCCAGTTGTGGGAATGCTGCTGACTGCATTGCAACTACATTGACCAAAGTGGGCACAAAGGTTGCGTGGCATTTCCATATAAGTTTAACACACTAGTTCAGCAACAGAACTATGAGAGAATTCAATGCAAAAACTTCAGACTGCTGTATTTGATGGTCATCCTTTATTCCATTGGTTGCCAACATTAATGTTCATGACAAACCTTCATCCCAGTGGAAGTGGTGATGTAAACCGTTGTTGTCCATATGTCCCAGCGTCCCCCTTAAGCATCATGCCGTGGCACTGCTAGGTCTATATACATTGTGTACATAATGTATGCATGAATATAATGAAGTTGGCAACCATTGGAATAAAGAACAACATAGTAAGTACCGCAGGGCTGGGAGTTTTTCTCATTGAATGCATGGATATTTCTTATTCTTCTTCCAGGGCACGCTCACTCCTCCCGTACCCAGTGCTTTCCCTCTGCTCAGCAGACATTACATTTTTACAAAAAGTAAAGGAGAGGGTATTATGAGGAAAAGAAGAAGAGATAGGGGATGAATCATGTTTACTACTGGCACGCAGAGCTAGAGGTTTTTTTTTTTTAAATTCCCTTTCTTATATATGTAGAAGCAGTAAAGTGTTGTACCGTGTTAGCCATGGGTATGTAGATACCCATTTTTCTGCAGATTGCTTAGGGCCCTGTTTCACACTGAAAATCGCTGCAACATCACAACTACTTTGTCACAATTCTGTTTGCAATTGTTGTTGAGGGAGCGATTCACAGTCACTGAATGAGAAACAAAAATGCAGGTGCCACAAATTTCAGTATGAAACAGACTTGTTTTAACACAGTGTTATGTTCTGTTGTTTCTCCGCTCTCCACTAGGGCTCCTATACCAGTGCTGTGTCTGAAGTAGTCTCTCATCACTTTATTACAGTATTATGCTAATGATATCTAAGCCCTGATATCTCAGCACTCTTACCTTCTACACGCTCCACATTTTCGGATCGGGTTGGGGGGTTTTGTCATTACTTGCAAGGCTGTGCATCAGTAGGCCGAATTTTAATTAGAGAACTGAATTTTCTCTGACACACCTGTAATCAGCTTCACACTGGTGGTTAGTTAATTTCAACCTTACAGTTCCTGGATAACAGCTGGATACCACCGCTAGAGTTTATCTTTATTATTTATACAGCGCGGACATATTACGCAGCACTGTCCCTCAGAGGGGCTCACAATCTAGTCCCTACCATAGTCATATGTATCGTATGTTATGTATGTATGTATCTATCTATCGTGTAGTGCATTATACTGTATCATATTCTAGGACATATTTAGGGAGAAGTCATTTAACTTATCTGTATGTTTTTGGCATGTGGGAGGAAACAGGAGTTCCTGGAGGAAACCCACACAGACAGAGAGAACATACAAACTCCTTGACCTGGCTAGGATTTGAACTGGGGGCCCAGTGCTGCAAGGCGAGAGCGCTAACCACTACTTCACCAAACCCACAGTTCCTCTCAAACCATCTATCAGGCGCTGCAAGAAGCATTTGTAAACTAGGCTGCAGTTACCTAAAACTGCACAACTGTCAATCACCTGCGTCTGAATGCTCTACCCGGGATAGAAGGGGTGACTGTAGATTGACGGGTTTTCATTTGACAACTACTCAGAAACTGCACATAAAAACAGCTGTCAAACCTGCCATGTAAACCAAACCCTACTTTCGATTTCTAATGTAAATTGAACTTTTCTCATGCTCCATAACTAAACTATATCCACTAGCTGTCAACATCTGCAGTCAAGCTATACTGACACATGAGGTGACAGGATAATTAAGCAGTGAACTCTTGGACTATTGAAGCACCAAAGAAGGGGAGGAAGGAGCAAGTATTGAGAGACATGCCAACGTCTTACTCTATAAATACAGGTTCAGTTTAGGGGAGCGTGGGTGTCATTGCAAAACATTAAGAATACAGCAGGGGCTTGATTCACAAAAGGGTGCTAAGCGTTAGTACGCCTGGGAAAAGCTCCTTAGCATGCCTAAATGTAGTTTGCGCGCACTAATATGCACTCGCGCACAAAGTTTAGTGATGCGTGGTGCGCGTGAAACGTTTCACCGGGTGCGACTATAATGTCCCAACGGGTGCCCTTAAAATGTCGCCCGAAACTTCCGAATGTGCGACGTTTCAGGCGCACCCTGTGCGACATTTTAGGGGCACCCGGTGGGATGTTTCGCACGCACCATGCAGCGCTAAACTTTGTGCACGATCAGTAAGAGCTCTAGAAGTGCAAACTACTTAGCACCCTAGTTTGCACGCCCAAAGCCTTTAGGCGTGCTAACTAAATTAGCACGCCTTTGTGAACCGAGGCCCAGGGGAGTTACGTGAAAAATTGATGTATGTTTAGGTTCTATTTAAAACTTTTGTATTGCACTTACTAACACATTTATTTACACCTGCAGAGAAAATAATTCTCACACTATAAATGAACACTGATACTTACTTTTACTTTGCACATGCTTCACCCCTCCTCTGGAATCCTCTGCCACTTCACACCAGTCACTCTCCAACCTCTGATATCTTTAAACGTGCCCTCAAAACTCACTGTTTCTGTCAAGCATATACTCTATTTTAGGCCAGTTCCCCTTTTCACCTCTGTCCAAGTTGTACTTCTTACTAGATAACCTAAAACACACTGTCTCTAGGAATGAATATACTACACCACCTCGTTCCTCACCATTCCTTTAGATCAGGGGTCTCAAACTCAATTTACCTGGGGGGCCGCAGGAGGCAAAGTCAGGATGAGGCTGGGCCGCATAAGGAATTTCACAATCGCGGCGCATCGCCAAATCGGCCTGCCCCTCTCACTCTTCCTTCACAGAGAGGGGCGGGGAGAGGCGGCGATTGACGTCAGGAGGGGCAGAGCTGAAGCTGAAAGCTCTGCCCCTTCCAGGAAATGCTGGAAGATTGCCCCCCGGCCGATTTGGGAGCTCTGCAGCCCTCGTTTAGCGGCAGGGTTGCGGCGGATTACTTGGGAGCACTGAAGCGAACTATAAGGAAGCTTTTGCCGGCGAGGGCCACAAAATATTGTATCGAGGGCCGCATATGGCCCGCGGGCCGCGAGTTTGAGACCCCTGCTTTAGATTGTAAGCTCGCAAGCGCAGGGTTCTCTCACCAATTTGTGTCTTGGATTTTATTACACATTTATTCGTATTACCAATTCTGTATTTTGTACCGATTCTGTATTTCGTATTTTGGTGCGATGGCATATGTTGGCGCTTTATAAACCAATAAATAATAACTATCCCCGTTCAGAGTAGTCATGTGGTCCTTTTTGGTAGTAGTAAAATAGCACACCAGGGGACCCAGGTACATTTTTTTTTATTTAAAAAGACAAATAATAAAATCACCCTAGCACACAAGTGGAGAGGCTCAGACTGCCCTCTCTCTCTCTCTCTCAACATACGACTCTCAGTGCGATTTACTAGAGTGTGATTTACAGTGTTATATTTACAGTGCGATTATTTAAGGGATATAATCTTAGCTTACAATAGTAATGTGACATTAAAGGGAACCTGCAATGAGAGGGATATGGCTACTATATTTATTTCCTTGTATACAATACCAGTTGCCTGGCACTGGCCAATCTTCTGCCTTTCATATGTTTAGCCATAGACCCAGAATAAGCATGTAGATCAAATGTTTCTGACAACAATCTGACAAGATTAGCTGCATGCTTGTTTCAGGTGTGTGATTCAGACACTACTGCAGCCAAAGAGATCAGCAGGACTGCCAGGCAACTGGTTTTGTTTAAAAGAAAACAAATATGGCAGCCTTCATAAACCTCTTGCTTCAGATTCCATTTAAAGCTGAACTCCAGATATAAAGCTAAATACACAGATGGATTACAGTATGTAGGGAATTCTCAATTCATGTCAGAACTGTGTTCCAAAAGAGTCTTGTGCACAACAAATTTCAGATAAGTTAAAGGTTGTTAGGAAATATTTTTCACTAACTTTCTATACCAGTGAATAAAAGAAAAAAAAAATACTATACAGAGCGAAAGGGCGGAGTTCTCAATTTAAACAAAAAGTTGTGTAGCAGAACCATGTACTCCAATTTTCTTCAAATTTTAAGTCAAAGCAAACCTGTATGTGTAAAGGACAATTATGGTGAAAAGATTTTTACATTTAAAATAAATACATAGAAAATGTACATTTCTTCCAGAGTAAAATGCACTATAAATAACTTTTTTACCGACGTTGCTGTCACTTACAGTAGGGAGTGGAAATATGACAGATCTTACAGGTTTTGGACTAGTCCATTTCCTCATGGGGGATTTTCAAGTCGTTATTTATTTACAAAAGGACTTAGGGCCAGTTTTCCACTAGGAACTGCAGCCATTTCCGATATGACCGTGGCTCCTATTGTGCTGCGAAGATGCAGCACAAATTGCTAAACTGTGCCCAGGGCCGGATTTGTACTTTTTACCGCCCAAGGCCACTGTCACCAGCCTCCCTCCTTCAGTATAGGTAGCCAGATGACCCCTCACCCTTTCCCTATAGTGTAGGTAGCCTGATGACCCCTCCTCTCAAGTATAGGTAGCTAGATGACTCCCTTAATCCCTCCCTTTGCCACTCCCACCTTTCAGTATAGGTAGCCAGCTTGCCTCCACACTGCAGTAACCATCAGTGTCACCTCTCCACTCGTCTCCAGCGCAGAAGCTTCCTCTTCCTCTCCCCCTCCGTCTCCATCAGCTGCTGCTGTACATCTGTCCATCCAACCAGCATCTCTGACTTGTGACTTGCCAGCATGTTGCCATCAAGTCAGACAGGATGAGGAAGCTTCTTCATTGGCGACGAGCAGAGATATGACAGACTGGCGGCTGCTATTCCACATTCTCCACTTGTAACTCTGCAATGCTGCCCAAGTCCATAGCTGTGGCCACAACGCCAACATGCAGAGAGAGCAGGGCGGCCGCTGCACGGGCGGCTAGCAGCAGAGTACGGCGATCAGGCACTTGCCTGATCTCCCTGTATTGCAGCATTTGCAAGCATGAGTTTAGCCTGCTGCATTGGTGCCTTTGCTCCTCTTGCACCCTAGGCCATGGCCTAGGTGGCCTTGGCCGAAATCCGGCCCTGACTGTGCCATGTACGCAATAAGGATTCAGATGTTTGCTCTCACTGCTGCAGAAATTTGCAGCATGCCGTCGGGATTTGCACAGCAGTGCAATCTGGACGGTAAAGCCATTGAGCAGATAGGCAGTGTTTCCCCCGCCCCTCTCGCCTGTGGGTAACACTTCCGATTTTTGCGAAATATGGCACTAGTGGAAATGGGCCCTAACTGAAGGGTATTTGCTCAGTCCAAATGCCAAAATAGTGCGCAAACAGGTAGTGAAGCTATGAAGTGCTTTTGTAAAGAACAAAAGTAATAATGAGAATCATCCATGAGGAGATGGACAAGCCCAAAATCTGTGAGATTTTTAATACCTACTGTGAGTGACAGCAAAACAGGAGAAAATATATTTATAGTGCACTGTAATCTGGGAGAAAGTTTTATATGTATGTATTTTAAATGTAACAATTTTCCAAAATAGTACTACAAGTTCTACATACCTATTATCTTCCTTTATACCCTGTAACAGTAAGTCATGAGAAATGTCTGTACTACTTCATCTAGGTTAATAAAAAAAACAGGTAATCACCAGATTGTATTGAGGCACCACCATACATATAACCAGGACCTGCCCCTAATATGTGTAGTCACATTATAATGCTATTAAAACCTTCTATGCGGGAGGGGGAGGGAATTGTAGTAGCCATCGTCAAGGGAATAGTGATAACATTTGTTATTTGGGAAAGGGGGAGGTGTGTGTGTGTGTGGGGGGGGGGGGTGTCAGCACTTGAAAATGTAAAAGGATGCATAATGATCGCCACTGGATGAGAAGGGAGGGGCGGGGGGAATGGTGGCTGCACTTCTTAGGGGGTGGCAGTAGGGGGCTGCGTTAGCTACCTTGCTAAGTTATGATGGCCAAATTGGCTATGAAGGAGCTATGGTAGAAGGAGGGGCTAAGATGGCCACTCTTGCTATAGGGAAGATGAGATTATGATGGCAGCACTAGCTTTAAGAACCTGAAGATCACCATATAGGTAAGGATAGTATCATGGAAGAAGATCACCATTGTAATTTGCAGTTATTGTTCCTAAAAGTACTGCAAATTTTTGAATTCTTAATCAAAAAGGAGCACCAGAACGCATCACTTCCATTATAGTCTTGATTTGGGATGAATGCTTTTTTAAGAAGGTTTTATAATAATTTACAGACTTTCATTTCTTTAGAAGAGGTTTTATCTTTTAGCCCACTAAGCAAAACCTTGGTGGTAGTCTACAGTTTAATTGGCTACCCTGCATTTATTCTTGTAAATAAACTCAAATTGGGCTGATTCTGTGCCAAGTTCTGGTGTCAACTAAACTATGTGGTAAGATACAAGTGACAGACACACACACATACATACTAGTAGTGATGAACACAGGATACAAAAGTGACACACACAGACACACTTGCCCTCTGCACCTCTGCCACCCCCAGCCTCCCACTACTTCAGCTCTGCCACAGGCTAGCAGAGTTGGGAACAGGTGGCCCTGCTTTCAATTACAGAATGCTAGCATGCCAGTGTGAGGCCTGGATTAGTTCACCTTCTCACAGGGAATTTGCCTCGGTTGGGATTGGATTTATTATAGCTTCACACATGGAACGCGGCTCATGTCAGCTGAGGGCAGTGACACATCATATGATTCAAATTAACCTGCTGTGGACTGTTCCGCGGGGCTCGAGATTGTGTATTAAAATGACGACATTTTTAAAACAGTTTGATGGAAACCAGGGACCCTTAAGTGCAATGGTTCCAATTTGTTCCAACTAATCTATCACCTGCTGGATATATTATTCTAAAGGGTTTCTGGTAGCCGAGCCCTATTCCAGCCTTTTATATAACGCTCAGCTAGCTAATGGGTGTAATTGTGCTTTTTTAAACTAAAGCAAAATATTTTTGTGGCAGGGAGAAAATGTAATGTGGTATATATTTAAATGTATATTCCCTGACAAACGACTATGAGGTAACTAATGAAAAAAGATTATGGTTGGGGAACAGGCAGCTTTTTACACTGTGTATAATATTTCAATACATTATTCTAACATGCATTTATTTTACAAATGCCACACTAAACTTACATCTGATAGCCCTGTATAAATGTGTGCTGAAAGGTTCTACTTTATCATGGCTTAACTGAAAACCTCAGCTCCGCGTACAGAGGGGGCGTCTTCAAGAAACGCACTTTCTCCGCTCTGTGACTATCCATTAAAGTAATGCTATCGAGCTTTAAAATGTATTTTTCATTTGTTGCTTTTACATTATATATATATATGTATTTATGCACTTATGAACTTTTATTATTTAAAAAAAAATGTAATTATATTACAATTTTTTATGTCTTAAAGGATGGACATTTGTGGACATTTATCAAGATAAGACAGAAAAAGAACATACATTAGAACTTCAGGTAATTTTCAGCTATTATAGCCCAAGGTTTTAATCCCCTTAGTGTAAATGGTGCTTTTATTTTACATGTACCTATTTGCAGCAGAAAAAATTAAAGGAGATAAATTGGCTGCAATATGAAACACAGAAAGTTGTTCCGACTCTTCCGAGCAGTCTAAAGATACATTAAATATAATCACATTGTTATCAACTTCATTATCAGCAGTCAGACCAGAAGAGTACCTTTGCAAAATGATTGGGTAAAGAAAAATAAAAGTTTCTTTCTTAACATAAAGAAATCACACACACACACACACACATTATATATATATATATATATATATATATATATATATATATATATATATATATATATATATATATATATATATATATATATTTAATAATGGATCAATAATAATCCAGAAAGTGTTAAGAACATTTCATAAAAAGGAAACTTTCCAATAATGGAGGAAAAAATAAACACTTCCCACTTTTTGGCTTCCATACTTATATTCATGTAGTTCTCATCCTATGAAAAATGTGAATCTGAATATATAAATTACTATAGTGTAATATTTCTGTGAATTTCATCAGTTCACTATTTTTTTTTCTCATTTCATAATTTTCACATTTAAAAAATCCTTTCGATAATCACTTTCCAGAGCATAATTTGTAAAGTGCTGCAAGCAAATCCCCCCCCCCCCCCCCCAAAAAAAAAACCCCAAAACATACAACAATCTTAAATAAATTAAAATTAAATTAAAATTAATTAAAAATAGCACTGCAGAAGCCATGAGGGAAATGCAGATGCATTTCTGAAAAGATTACCAACAATAACCTTAGTCTTAGTTAAAGACGTAAGGGGGAAAACCCACACCAATTAACTTTCAAAATGGTGTATAGGTAAATACAAAAATACTTATACACAACCAGACACTATACCAGACACTGTATGCTCTAAAAAGAGATAATTTAGTTTTGCTTGTTTTTACATCAAATATCCAATCATGTTTCAAAAAAACTGACAAAAACAGACATTTTCATCACATTTGTAGTGAAAACAGTCAATATATATAATATATAATATATTATATATATTTTTTTTTTTTCTTCCCGTAGCATTGTGTTATGCATCTCTCATCTAATTTTAAAATAAAAGACCTGTTTTTTTGTTTTGTTTTTTACTGAAGAGAACCAGTTTTATGAAATGACATCTGAATACAGTTGCTAGCTATTTTATGTTTTGTTTTTCAGCGGTGTTGCTTTTGAGGAAGACAAGCTGATACATTTATTTGAATATTTATCAGATAAAATTCACGTATATTCAACAATTCTGAGAAAATGAAAGCAATAATTAAAAAGGTGAGAAAGAGAAAAAAATCTATACTGAATGGTTTCTTTCAGAATTTAATCAGCTGTTCGGGAATAAGAATTCTTGCAAATATGAACTTTTTACTACTGTGTTCACAAGCTATTCTCCCTTAATGATCATCTCCCAAATAAAATACAAAAGTAATAGCTTAGCTAAGGAATGGGAAACAATGAAAGGACAGAATCAAATCTTTTACACCTTTAAATAATCACAAAGTATTTAACAAAAGTCAATCTTGGTTACATATTTTTCTAACATTTGAACATCTGACCACCAAGATGTTATTTAAATACACATGACAGAGAAGACCAGGAATTTAAATAAAAAAAAATTCTGAAACCAGTCAACACAAACAACCCCTAGGTGGTACTGCAGCATCAATTTAGAGACAAAAGCTTGGTGTGTCCCAGGAAAACTTCAATTTCAAACGGTCTGTAATGAAAATTGCTGCAGCTTTCACCTTTTGAGTTATCAATGTTAGTCTCTGACAGAAGCCAGAGAAAAGAAAATATTAGTGATTAGCTTTTTGTCGGCTAAATGGTAATGTTGAAATGGTGTGCAGAGGGGCGAATTCCTTTAAAGAGGAACTCCAGTGAAAATAATTTAATATAAAAAGGTGCTTAATTTTTACAATAATTATGTATACATGATTTAGTCAGAGTTTGCTCATTGTAAAATCTTTCCTCTCCCAGATTCACATTCTGACATGTATTACATGGTGACATTGTTACTGTGGGCAGATTATGTAGCTGTTCTGGCTTTAACAGACAGCTATAAACAGCCATTTCCTGTGTGTGTCATTGTTACATTGTGGCAGTTTGCCCAGAGTACCGTACGGTACCAGAGCCTCTTGTGGGAGGGGTTTCAGCACAAAATCAGTCACACAGCGCCCCCTGATGGTCTGTTTGTGAAAATCATTATATTTTTCATGTAAAAGTGGGTATCAGCTACTGATTGGGATAAAGTTCAATTATTGGTCGGAGTTTCTCTTTAAGTAACTAAAGTCTTGTTTATGAGGCGAAAACGTGATTTGTTCAAGCTATGTAACACCTGACTGCCACCCTACAATTTTACTTTAATGTTCTCAATTACCAACAACTGTACAAATGACATATGGTACATACAAGTACTAAATGATTACATAAAAAAGTTCAGATGTTACAGTCAAAAACAATCGTTCGTAATACTTAGAATTATTTCCTTGAAAAAAGGAAAGGTAGTTAAAACTTATGTAACCTTAAAGAGGGGCTGCCAGCCATACTATCTCAGAAAAAAAACACATATAACAGTAGATAAATACTTGCTCTACTTACATAAGGTGTATTGCACGATTCAGTTTTGATTTTAGTGTTTTTTCTACAATAAAAAAAAAGAAAATCCTTCTAAGCATTTCCCATTTTAACTGTGGCTATTTTGAAGCCAATCCTGATGTAATTTCCTCCCTTACTCTCCTCTGTCTGATTGTGTATTCATTGCCCGCCCTCCACTATAGAAAGTGCATTGTCTCAGCATGAGAAATATTGGCCAATCAGAGAGGAACAGAGGTGTGGGAGGGGAAAACAGGAGGGAAAGAGGCTTCATCAAATCAGGCAGCATTAGTTAAGTCTGAGGGGAAAGTAGAGAAGCAAAAAAGGATAACCCAGCATGCCCTGCAGCTCTCTTTGTGCAGCAATGTACCAAGTAAGAGTCAGGTAAACTGGGGAATGATCATTTATCAACAAGAAAAGTAATAGTGATTTTAACTTTTGGATTGTCTGGTTAGCATCCTTATTACTTGTTTGCAAATAAAAATGAAGAATTGATGTTTTATTTTATGCCCGACAGTTACACTTTAAGCACAATGAGAAGAATGTCTGTGACAGATACCACTTCCACTGTAATAAGAAGTGACAGAAGAGTCTGAGACCTTCTCAGTTACTGCTGAGGCCACCTGACCTTTTCTTTCAAGTTAATGGGCTAGTTGTAAACAGAGTAAAGGATCTGGAAAAATCACATTGTATTTAGTTATTGCATTAAGAACTGAGTCTATAACAGACACACCTCTTGCTGAATATATGCCTTTCACTGGGTTAAGTCTATTACCCTGGTGACAGAGATGCTTCTAAATCTCTGATCTCCATAGGAATAGAAGTGGTACTTTGCAGATACCAACCCTAAAGGTGTGCACATGTGCAGGACATCCCCTGGATTTGTAGCATCTCTCTATGAGGAGGGTAGGAGGAACAATGGCATCAGACGTGATAGAGAAGTCTCCACAGGCGGGGTAAGGAGTGGAATAAATTAGTTAGCCCTCTGCACGCTCTTATGCAAAGTTTTTTTCACATGACTCTAGGTTTTCTTCCTTTCACAAGTGTAAAATATATATATTGTTTTTAATAATGAGCAACAGCAAATAGGAGCTACACTTTCATATTGTATGCAAACCCTTCTAGATGCCAGAAACAAAAAAGAATTGGTTTTTGACAAAGAAGATGGTGATACCTCAGGTGAGAAAAGTAAGAGGCTGAGTCACAAACTTTAATATTAGGACAAATTTTATCTACAATTTAGCCAGCAGGATTGTGACAGTGTTTAAGTTAATACGGTTATTTATTCATTTTGCAGTCTTAAAGAGAACCAGAGAAGAAGCACCCTTGTGTATTTTATTACATTTATCAGTGGGAACATGACAGTAAACACCTACCCTGCTTTTAGTTTCATTCTTATCTGCTTAATTAGTCTATTATCAGCTGTGATAAGAATCCCCGACTGGCTCAGTCTAGGTTTGACCTGGAATCATTATAGCTGAGTCACTCTTCTGTGGAGTCTTTTCAAGCCCAAGCCTGCCACCTCCTGGCTCAGATTTCCTGCTTTGCATACTGAGAGCTGTGATGACATGGGAGGTGCTGCTCCTGCTGAGAGAGAATCTCTGAAACATACAAGTGTGGCTGCAATATGATCTGTGTTCTCTGTGCGCACACTGTCTGTATAGATACTGATGATGACTGCAGTTTCATTCCTATGAGAGACACTTCCTACAGGCAGCTGCACATCATACCAAAATGAAATCACACAGATGAAAGGCTGCAGCAGCCTAGTCTCATATAGCCTAGACAGCACATCCAGAACAACTCATAACCCGGAAGCAGAAGGGATATGAGCCAGCGGCCATATTTGATTTTTCCTGGAGCAATAATGGATAAAAAAACACTAAAAAAGGCACACAGAGCGGCAAAATTGTCAGATAGAGCATTTATTCTTTACAAGCTGTCGACTGATATGTTTATTTTGTGTGAAACGTTCATCTCTGGTTCCCTTTAATAGTGCAAACAACTTATGCTCACATTGGGGATGGTCAGTTAGAAATAATTCTGTCTTCATATGCAAATTTTGTAGGTTTACATTTGAAAATGTACCAATAAAATGAAGCTGAGATGTGACTAGATTGAAACATTTTCAAGCTTCACAAATTTGCATAACCCTGAAAAAGAAGAGATCTGGGAGATTTCGACTTTTCCCATTTTTTGTAATCCCTCGACAATCTCAAAAAAATCATCTTTTACCAATCGCTCGAGAGTCTCTAGCAGAAAAACTAAACAGAGACAACGGGCATGATTCTATTCACTTTTCTCCTTCCTTTTCTCCTAGGAGATCATTTTTCATCTCATGTTGGAAAATAACTTTTCAGCACTCTGCACCACAAAGCTGGAGGAAAAGTACTAATAAAATTATTCTGAGTTTGTTCTTGCTTGCTGGTGGATTAAAGGGCATTTTATTGGATAAGTTGAGAAAATATCACCAAGGAGAAAACCAAGGAAAGGGTAAATTGGATTGGGCTCCATTAGCCCTTATTCCATTCACTCTTTCTCCTAGGTGATATTTTCACACCTTGGCCCATATGCAATTAAGGTTGTCTCCTGAATTTTTTCCTAGGTGATGATTTTGTTATCTGTTCTATTTAAAGTAACTTGTCAGCACTCTGCAATTGAAAAAGTACCGTAGGACAAAAAGTACTGTCAAAATTATTTGAGCATTTTCTTGCTTGCTGATGATTTAAAACGCATTTTATTGCCAAGTCTGTATGCATGTTGGATTATTAAGGCTCTGTACAAATTAACAAGCTGACACATCATTGCATTCCAGCGGTTCTGGAGGTGTGTTTAGCTTCTAAGGGTAACAATGGTAAATTTGCATATATTCAGCAGTGGTGCTCTGGGAGACATTTCAAGCTCACTCCAACCTAAATTATCGCAAATTCTTTCTTTTAAGAAATCAAACTTTTGTTTTTCTTAGCATTTTAGTAAGGGGGCTTTTAGGACCATTGTAGTCCCATACACACTACAATGAGTTCTGGGTCACCATGAGCTTGCTGGTTAGTCTGTACCTCTCTGTGTTACACGCCCTACTCCATAGAGCCAAATTAATCCATGCCATGCACCGATGAGGATCAAACAATCCGAAACAGTCTGTATGCATGTTGGATTATTGTGGCTCTGTACAAATTAACAAGCTGACACATCATTGCATTCCAGCGGTTCTGGGGGTGTGTTTAGCTTCTAAGGGTACAATGGTTAATTTGCATATATTCAGCAGTGATGCACTGGGAGACATCTCAAGCTCACTCCAACCTAAATTATCGCAAATTCTTTCTGTTTTAACCACCTTAGCGGTATGGACGACCTCAGCTTGTCCATTACCGCCAGAGGGTGCCGCTCAGACCCTGCTGGGCCGATTTTTGGTAAAGTAAAAAGCAGCACACGCAGCTGGCACTTTGCCAGCCGCGTGTGCTACCTGATCGCCGCCGCAGTGCGGCGATCCGCAGCGTGCAGCGGCGAAAGAGGGTCCCCCCAGGCGCCCGAGCCCTGCGCAGCCGGAACAAATAGTTCCGGCCAGCGCTAAGGGCTGGATCGGAGGCGGCTGACGTCAGGACGTCGGCTGACGTCCATGACGTCACTCCGCTCGTCGCCATGCGACGAGGAAAGCCAAACAAGGAAGGCTGCTCATTGCAGCCTTCCTTGTTAATTCTGATCGCCTGAGGCGATCGGAATTACGCTTCAGGAGCGCCCTCTAGTGGGCGCTCCTGAAGCGGCTGCATGGAATAGTTTTTTTTAATTAAAAAAAAACCCTCCCACAGCCGCCCTGGCGATCTCAATAGAACGCCAGGGTGGTTAAGAAAGCAAACTTTTGTTTTTCTTAAAAATATCACGTAGGAGAAAAAGTCAATTGAATATTGGCCCTTATCAATAAAATGCCATCAGCAAACAAAAAAAAATACTCGGAACAATTTTGACAGTGCTTTTACACCTACTTTTTGCGACTTATTCAATTGCAGAGTGCTAAAAAGTTATTTTACAGAGACAATGCAAAATCATCTCCTATGAGAAAAATTTAAGTGAATTGAATAAGGGCCAATGAGAGACTTCATCTTCTTAGACGGAAAACCGACCATGTGACTTTAAAGTATTATAAACCCATGAAGCTGGTATGTGCACACTCTGAAGAGCACACAAAGTCAAAGATAAGTATTAAGGGTGTCTCCTGATTCTTCATTAAAATAAAAGATGGAAAATAAAGCAGCATAAAAAGTAAAATATAGATAAAAAGTCCCCTTTAAAACAGAAGCAATGCAATGTTATTAGTTCTCTGTACATGAATGTTACTGTGACCATTTCACAGTTCATCAGCATGCAAAAAATGTAATATGACCTCACCTGGTCCATTGAGGAAATCTTTTATTTGTAGTGTGATGAACGGTGGAGGTATCCCTGTTCTGGCATTAGCTTCTCCTGCTGCTGTCTGCAGCCAGACTTTGGTGTAGTCGAGGCTTTCTGGCAATGTTTTTCCAGCATCTGCAATGACAGGACAGCACAACATTATAGAAGATGCCTCATCAAGGAATATGAAGTGATCATGTGCAGTTTTTGCTAAACACAATCAATTGTACAGATAATGTGAGAACTGGTAGAGATGGTACATTTAAATAGAAGCCTTTCTCCGATGTATATGGTGATCATTTTGTATTTCTGGTTATTTGATCATAGTCAGGCTACACAGAAAAAAAAGGAAACAGAAGTACAAATTGATAATCTGAAAAAATCGTGTATGCTGCTTCTCCAGTCTACTTTCAGGAAATTATATGCTGGAAGATTGAAAGAATAAAAAATAAGGTAGATAAGAGAATGTTAAAGCACACCATACCAAATAAAAATCGAAAACACTACACGGAAAGTTTTATGTGTGCATCAATCCAAGTTAAACCTGACAAATCTGGCTTTGTAAATTTGGCCTAATTGGCTTATCACAAGACATTGCGAATGCAGATATGCTGCCATAAGCATGGCCAGCGCCGAGAAGAGCTGCCCTCACCCACCTCCCAAAATTAAAAACAGGCACTTACCTTAACGTCCATTGCGTTCTGCTGCATGTGCATGACCAGGGTGCGACACATTGGAAAGGAGTAAAGCATGGGCCCCCCAAGCTTGTAGGGCACAGGGGTAGCTCTCACGCAACACTCCAGAAGGGGGGGGGGGGGGAGTATAGGCGCAAACAGCCAGCTCCAGGGCTCTCATCTCCTAGAACAAGCAATCCACCACCCACCTCCAAAGAATAGATTGGGAAGCCTCCCCGTAGCACTCCTGGATAGTGCTAATGTAGCATGAATTGATTCCCGCAGGGCAACCGCTTTGCGGTATTGGTTTTTGACCCTGCATAATTTGGCATGCAAAAGCAAATGCATATTTGCATAGGCAATGCCTCATGATAAGCCAATTAGGCCGAATATGCAAAGTCAGATTTGTTAGGGTTAAACTTGGCTGATGCACACATTTTCTCTTTGTTGAAAACAAATAAAAAATGAATCAGCCCAAAGGCCTAGTGCACACCGGAGCGTTTCCGCTGCTGTTTGCGATCTGCTTGCGGGTGCGGATCCGCTAGGGTAATGTATTTCAATGGGCTGGTGCACACCAGAGCGGTAGGCGTTTTGCAGAAACGCATACTCCCGGGCTGCTGCAGATTTTGGATTGCGGATGCGTTTCTGCCTCAATGTTAAGTATAGGAAAACTGCAAACCGCTCTGAAAAACGGCACTTCAGAGCGGTTTGCCAGGCGTTTTTTGTTACAGTAGCTATTCAGTAACAGCTTTACTGTAACAATACATAAAATCTACTATACCAAACCCGCTACACAAAACCACAAAACGCTAGCTG
This sequence comes from Hyperolius riggenbachi, assembly GCF_040937935.1. NCBI lineage: Eukaryota > Metazoa > Chordata > Amphibia > Anura > Hyperoliidae > Hyperolius > Hyperolius riggenbachi. The sequence continues at coordinate 389,031,971 of NC_090650.1, read as the reverse complement.
AAACGCTGCAGAAAAATAAGAAAAAGCGTTTCAAAATCTGCTAGCATTTTGCGGTTCTGCTAGCGGTTTTTGGTGTGCACTAGGCCTAAGAGCCCGAGCTTACAGTTATAAGGTCAAAGTGTTCACTAGAAAGGTTGATACTACTATTAAAACTCAAATACTTTGGTCAAATAATGAGAAGACAGGCTAAGATGCACAGGCAGCATATGCAAAGCTATGAACATGCCTATGCAACACCTGAAAGAAGCCACATCAAAAACATCTGGTGTGCAAAAGTCTATATGGTTGCAAAGAGTCTGAGCCAACTAAATGAATGAGCCCAAGTGAAGGAAAATATTGCCCTTAAAACTTAAAAGGATCCTTAAGTGGCATGTGACATGGTAAGATAGACGTGTGTATGTACAGTGGCAAGCATACAAATATACTGTATAGATCATGTTCCTTTTCTTCTTTCTCTGCCTGAAACAGTTAATATTCAGCTGTGTAACTGAAAGTTTCTCTTCAAATGGGACCCAATCAGACCATAGCATCCCTCATTATTAAGGAATTACAGCCATAAAACACTTTACTGGCAGAGAACTGAGCTTCTGAGAGCAGGGAATGAATAACAAAGGTCAATAGTTAATTTACTTTAGCTCTATGAGACATAGGACAGACTGTCGTTAAAGTGAACCGAGCACCTTTTTAGCACTCAGGACATTTCTATAGCACATGAAAAATGTATGACAACAACCTGTTTCATTATTAAAATAAACTTTCATTTACCTTTGTATTTTACAATCAAAGTAGCAGTATTAGCCTGTTTCAACAGACCTGACCGTCCGCAGAGCTCTCAGGACGCTAATTCTTTTATTGAGCTAATTACCCATAAATAAACAATAGCTTTTCTCTCAACAAAGGGGGTGGGTAATTAGGACTGTTTGACACACACTATGGGCTCGTTTCCACTATTGCGTTGCGGAATCGCTGGCGAATCACTGCAGGCAAAATCGCATGCGGGTGCGACTCCGCATGCGTTTTTTCCCGCGATTTCGCATGCGACTTCACATAGGGTAGTAAGTATGCAATTTTAACCATGTCACTGCCTGTGTGAATTAACATGGGTACCTATGCAAAATCGCGGCAAAAACGCATGGGGAAAACGCAATGCGATTTCCCTATAAATACATTGTGTGCGATTCGCCTGTATTCCACACGCAGGCGAATTCTGAGGGGTCTGCCGTGCAGATTTTCCCCGCACACAAAAACGCTCCGCACAACGCACAAGTGGAAACAGGCCCATCCACTTGTATTGGCTGTGCGAATCCGCATGCGGACAACGCATGCGGATTCGCTATAGTGGAAACGAGCCCTCAGTCTTTGAAGAAACAGTCCTTTTGGGTAATGAGCTCAATAAAAGAATTAGCGTCCTGAGAGCTCTGCGGACGGTCAGGTCTGCTGAAACAGGCTAAAAATACTACTTTGATTGTAAAATACAAAGGTAAATGAAAGTTTATTTTAATAATGAAACAGATTGTTGGCATGCATTTTTCATGTGCTATAGAAATGTCCTGAGTGCTAAAAAGGTGCTCGTTTCACTTTAAGTAAGACAAAACAATTCATCTACTTTTTAAACATAAACCTGTGGGATAGCTAAATGTCATTTTTGAGGAGTAGAAGGATAGATACAATTGTTCATCTCATCAGTGTATTTTCACTTAAAGTACTTCCAATGAAAAGTTGCAGCAGGGAATCATACGTGTGAATGCTTATAGGCTGTGTACAGTTTCAAGCATACAGTTAACTTGGCTGTGTTCCTTTTTTCCTTTCTCTACCTGAAAGAGTTAACATTCAGGTATGAGAGTGACAGTTTATCTCTATTGGGATCTAGCCAAAGGTAACCCTCACTGATATGGAATTGCAGCCATAAAACTCTTTCCTCACAGAGAATGACTTCAGGGAAGAGATAAATAGGGTCATCAATAGTTCATAGATTGTAGCTCTAGCACACTTCAAAGACATTATTTTATGTTTAAATCTATTTTTTAAGTTTTCAATGTTTCATTTTTATATTATATTAAAGAGAACCCGAGATGGTTTCTAAGAATGATATCCGCAAACAGAGGCTAAAGGCCCATACACGTGGGGCACAACTGTCACCACAAACACGTGGCATGCGCATGTCTGGGCGACAGTTGCCCCGTCTGTATGAGGCACGCACCCCGAACTGTCGCCGGAGACAGCAGTTGGCGTGCTATTGAAAAGTTCAATAGCCGGCAACTTCTGTCTCCGCAACTGTCGCTAGTCCGCCCGTGTACTGCGTGTGTATGTGCGGACTAGCGACAGCTACCCACAGCCAGAAGGGAGCTTCCGGCGGGGGGACGAAACTTTCGGCGACAGCTTCCGCCACATCTCTGTCCCTCTGTGCAACGTGTGTACAGCTGCCGCACAGAGGCACCTGGCGATGAACTGTAGCTGCTTCTTTTTTTCGTCTCTTATCTGCTTGCAACTGCAGACATTTGTACCTCAAGTGTAGGAGGCTTGATTTAGTCTGCCTATACAGCCCAGCCTCTGTTGCTAAATAGTGCACCCCCCCCCCCCCAGGCCCCCCTGCGCTCTGCTATGCCCCCATAAATCACAGCTGCGCTGTCGACACGCAGCGGGCTGTGTTTACCTATGTAGTGTCACTCTCGCCGCTCCCCCCGCTTCCTGCATAGCTCCGGTCCCCGCCAGCGTCCCTTCCCTCCAATCAGCGGTGAGGGAGGGGACGCGGGTGGGGACCGGAGCTATGCAGGAAGCGGGGGGAGCGGCGACAGTGACACTACATAGGTAAACACAGCCCGCTGCGTGTCGACAGCGCAGCTGTGATTTATGGGGGCATAGCAGAGCGCAGGGGGGGCACTACATAGAAACAGAGGCTGGGCTGTATAGGTAGACCCAGCCTCTCTGTGCGGGTATCATTCTTAGAAACCACCTCGGGTTCTCTTTAAGAACCTAGGATGTGAAGGCACCATTTATCACACGTGGATAGCTTTATAGGACTATAAAAATGAACACCAATTAGTACAAAGCAAATTTCTGACAATAATGTCCTTCCTCAGCAATACATTAAGATGGTTTTCAGATATAGAACATTAAAAAGAAAATATCCCTGGTTGGGAAGATGAGGCCTAGTGGATAAGTATTCTTACTGTACTCACTCCATACCCACATGCATCATTAAAGGACACCCGAAGCGAAAATAAACTCATTAAATAAATTATTGTATCCATCTTTCTTCTCCCAAAAATAATTTTTAATATATTACAAAGTTTTATTTTAAGTTTAAATGTCCTTTTTAAGTTTTAACTGTTTTATTGTTTTTGCTAAATGACACATTCATTGAAGTATGATAGAGCTAATATCAATGAACCATTGACCCTTTTTATCTCTTTCCTGCTCTCAGAAGCCATTTTCTGCTAGAAAAGTGTTTTATACTTGGAATTTCTTATCATTGAGGGTCATACTGTAGTCACTTCCTGTCTGAGTCAGGACTAAGTCAGCCACTTACATACCTGATATTTAACTCTTTCAGGCAGAGAAAGAAAAAAAGGAACACAGCATAGTTATTAGTGTGCTAGGCACTGTACATAACCATGTCTATCTCATCATGTCACACTTCACTTCGGGTATCCTTTAACCTTTAGCCAACCGCGTTGCGCCGTTGGGCGGGGCGGCAGCCCCAGGACAGCCTAACGCCGATCGGCATAAAGTCCTTGGGCTCTGTTTTGCAGGAGATCGCGCGCAGGGTGCGTGCGCATATCCTGTTTGGTGGACGGAGCTGAGCTCCGCTTTCAGTCTCCGAGCAGCAACTCCGCCTAATTACATGTACAGCGCTGCGATCTGCAGCAGCGCTGTACTGGGGACAGCCGTGTGACACGGCTGTCCCGTCCTGAGACACAGAGGTGATCGGCTGTCATAGGCTAAAGCCTATAACAGCTGATCACGGGGGGGGGAGGGAGGGGGGTTTCCAGTTGGAAAAAAAAAACACTTATTTTTATTAAAAAGACACACACATAGGAACAAACAAACAAACATTGGGGGGGATCAGACCCCACCAACAGAGAGCTTTGTTGGTGAAGAGAAAAGGGGGGGGGGGGGATCGCGTGTGTGCTGTGTGGAGTGGCCATGCAGCTTGGCCTTAGAGCCACAGTGCCTAATTTAATGCAAAATGACCTGGTCTTTAGGGGGGTTTAACAGTGAGGTCCTCAAGAGGTTAAACAATCTTTGTTATCACTGTAGGGGAACAAGGTTCCAGACACTATTGCATTTATCTATGTCCATTTCATAAATATTTAGATATTATTGTCATGTTCGGTTACAAAAAACTGTATTCTGCAAATCATTAGATGAAAGAAGGATAACAAACTGTAAATTAAGCTATATAGAATTTTGTATGATTTACCCTAAGTTAATTTTGTACTATGTACGCTGTTGTTGCACAATTTTAGGATATGATACGTTTGTACGTGTTCATCGTTTTTTTCCTCTGCTTATAAATAATAAAGTATCTATCGCAACTAAAGAGAAAATACATCAAAATATCAAATAACCTATTACATTCCGAATAAATCTGCAGAGAATCTTGCGGTTCCTCCAGTCTTTAACCATCACTTAGTAAGATTTAACCTACTAAGCCAACCCATGCCAACAACCCACTTAGAGCGAAACTTCAAAGGAAAGCAACCATTTGCAAAGATGAATGCAACACTACTGGAGACCATCCAAAACATACAAGCACCTTGCAATATAAAATGATTTGGAAGGAATCGGGGCTTATTAAGGTCTTGAACTGAAAGCAGACACCGAGTAACCCCTTTCACAAACAAAATGTTTTAAATCTACTACTAAGACATTCAAACATTTTTTTTTATACGATGCATTTGTATAAATGTATTAATTGCCTTTAGTATTTATGCCTGTACATAACTTTTAAGTTGCGTATTCCCAAACGCTATATCCTTAGGGAAATGTTGCCTTCTGGAGACAATTAATTATGTCCTTACATCCCTTAATATTAAGGGAAATCTCGAGTTTTACCCTGAGAATCCCACAGTCAGTATCTATTCTGATCTGGATAGGAACAATTGTAAACAATCTTACAAATATTTAGATTTTTGCTAAATCTGGAGACTAGCGATCAGTATGTCACCATTCCTTTAAACTTGAAGTAATTCACATGGACGTATAAATAACCATATTTCAGCTCTGTTACTGTGGTGGACTTGTGTTCACCAATTTTAATAAACGAGGCAAAAACTCAACCTCGTCGACTGAATACATCATGGAGAATCTTCGGTAGTTTGCCTGCTAAGAAATTATAAGAAACTGGTAAAAAGCTAGTTACTATTATAGATTTATGAAGCACTAACATATTCCACAGTAGTGTAGAATTCAATAGTCTACAGACAGGTTACATGCCTAACAAAGGCAATATAGATCAAAACCCAGTTGAATAGCACATCTGCTGCAAAGTACACATAAATGGGTCAAGTCAGAATAAATAAATAAATTACAAGAAAGGGCCCTGCTCCTGTGAACTTACCATATAAAGGCCCATACACAAGGCATTTGTCTGCAATTGTGAGGCAGCGACAAAGAGACGAGAGACAACAGCATATTTATTGAAGCGACAATTGGAGTTTGCGACAGTTGTACACACGACAACAGAAAGAGTGAAGACACGAAGGAAGCTGCCTGCCACAGACTATGTATAGTAGTAGTACTATGGTAGTGACTCTGCTGTCTGTAGAAGACTTTCATACACACAATAGGATACCAACAGACTAAAGGTGGCCACTAACTGTCCAATTTCTAGCGAAAAATCGTTCGAGCGATCAGAAATTCTGATCGGATGAAAAATCATTCACTACACCATCAACTAACCAATCTTTGCTTCCTATCTATCACAACCACCAAGAAAATTCAAATTTTCGTTCGATGAAAATTAATTCGGGCAATATTTTTTTCACTTGTTCATAATCGATTGTGTCCACCAATGGAGATTATTTACAACCAATCCGATCAGAATTTCTGATCGCTCGAACAATTTTTCGCTAGAAATTGGACCGTTAGTGGCCAGCTTTAGCTGCGAGACAAAAGTCACAAGAGATTCGGTGAAACGCTCAAACATGGCTGTATCTGCAGACAGTCTTTGTCTCTTGCCGTGTTCACACGAACAAACCGGCGCACGAACCTTCGCTCAACACGTGTCTGTCCAGACATTTGTATGTCGTGTGCTTGGGCCTTTAAGTGGTAAGGGGGGGGGGGAGAGGAACAGAAGGTATTGGAGGTAGGAGGGAAGCAGAGTTGTGTGATTAATGAATAACTTAGTGCAAGTAATGTAAGGTGCGGAGAACCATAGCTTTATGGATGGTGGGCTTGCTAGAGTTGCCATGTATGGTATGCAGTTAGGTTATGGAGAGCTACCAGGATTTAGAGAAAAATCTAAAAAACTTATCAAAATGTTCTCAGCTGACCAAAAGAATAGCTCTTATATAGTTGCGTAATCCTTCAAAAGGTTAATGAACTGTATGCAGTTACTAAGCATATTTATTAGGGTCTGTGACACATCAGCTCTGTGGTTAAATACTGACCACTATCAGCTACAGTCCTTAACACTGAGCTGGTTACTGTATATACTCGCAAGCAAGCCGACCCCCCAACTTTTGCCTGAAAAACCAGGAAAAAATGATTGACCCTCATATGAGCCAGGGGTAGGAAATGCTGGCCGCATGATCCCCCCCTCCCCAGTGTGTCCCAGTATAGCTAGTATAGTGCCCAGTATGGGAAGGTAGTGCCTTAGTATAGCTAGTATCGTGACCAGGATAGCTAGTATCGTGACCAGGATAGCTAGTATAGAGACCAGGATAGCTAGTATAGAGACCAGGATAGCTAGTATAGAGACCAGGATAGCTAGTATAGAGACCAGGATAGCTAGTATAGTGCCCAGGATAGCTAGTATAGTGCCCAGGATAGCTAGTATCATGTCCAGTATAGCTTGTAAAGTGCCCAGGATAGCTAGTATAGTGCCCAGGATAGCTAGTATAGTGCCCAGGATAGCTAGTATAGTGCCCAGGATAGCTAGTATCGTGCCCAGGATAGCTTGTAAAGTGCCCAGTATAGCTTGTAAAGTGCCCAGGATAGCTAGTATCGTGCCCAGGATACCTAGTATCGTGCCCACTATAGTTCCCAGGATAGCTAGTATCGTGCCCAGGATAGCTAGTATCATGCCCAGTATAGTGCCCAGGATAGCTAGTATCGTGCCCAGGATAGCTAGTATCGTTCCCAAGATAGTGCCCAGTATAGCTTGTAAAGTGCCCAGTATAGCTAGTATCGTGCCCAGGATAGCTAGTATCGTGCCCAGGATAGTGCCCAGTATAGCTTGTAAAGTGCCCAGTATAGCTAGTATCGTGCCCAGGATAGCTAGTATCATGCCCAGTATAGCTTGTAAAGTGCCCAGTATTGCTACTAGCTAGTATAGTGCCCAGGATAGCTAGTATAGTGCCCAGAATAGCTAGTTTAGCGCCCCCCCCCCCCCCCTGCTGCTATTACCTTAGTTTCGCGGCTTCCTATTCCCGTCCTGCTCTTAATTCACAGCAGCTCGCCCCACGGCGGCTGCTGCGTGATGAGAGAGGAAGTCGAAGAGAGCGGCTTCCTGGTTACTATGGGAACCTCTCTCTGCACTTCCTCCGTCATCACACAGCAGCCACCGTGGGGCGAGCTGCTGTTAATTAAGAGCAGGACAGGGGAATAGGAAGCTGCGGAGCTAAGGTAATAGCAGCGGCTGCAGGGGGAGAGGGCGGGGGGGGGGGGGGGGGAACGACCCTCAGGCACATCACTCGCAAGCAAGCCGACCCCCCAACTTTTGACCCACTTTTTGTGGGTCCAAAATTCGTCTTGCTTGCGAGTATATACGGTATTTTATTACTCTGAAATGGGGTTAGAAGCTACATCGGATTACTTTAAGTTAACCTATCTTCAGAGATGAGAATGCTGCAGCACTTTCTATTGGGCTATAGATTAAACTATTGGGGGCAGTGTCAGCCCTAGAAGGCTGTGAATATCCATTATTATGATTAACTGCAGCTCTGACAACACTTATCTGTTAACATGGAGCAATGGACCACAGCATATTTCAGAGGGTCGATAAAGTTGGTTAGGAAAAATAATTACATGTTTATGTAATCCTTCCTCACTGATTTATACTCTAATATTTATCCCTGGTGGTGACATCCTTAAGGGGCCCATACATTGGTTGATTTCAGCCATCGATCGATGGTCGATTCGACCGCTCTAAACGAATCAGCTAGAAATCAATGCAGCAGGAAGCATGAACAATCGGCCGGAAATTTCCAGCCGATTTCGATCGATTTGCTCATCGGTCCAGATGGAAAATCTAAGTCGAATCAGCTGCTGGCAGCAGATCGATGGCCCATATAGTTGCATTGGATCAAATGGTGCAATACTGCATTTCAATCGATTTTCAATAGAATTCATGCAGAAGATTCGGAAATCTGTTCCTAGTGTGTGTGTGGCACACGTCAGATTAGTGATAGTCAAGTCGATGCAAATAACTTCGAGTTGATGCAAATTTATGCAATAGTATGCAGCTTGAAAATGAACCAATCAAATCCTGCTGAGGTAAAATTCGATTGGTTCATTTTCAAGCTGCACACATTTTCATAAAAAATGCATACATTTGCATCAACTCAAAATTAACTGCATCTATTTGACCATCACTACGTCAGATAGATTCCTGTCAGATTTTACCTGACAGGCATCTGACAGGAATCTATCTGATGGTCGAATCTGCTGCAAATCTATGGGTATCTTTAGTCCTGCCAAGTGATTTGTGCATAATGATCATTTACTGGGAGTTCTATGCACAGAGGGAGATACTGCTTGCTTGGCAGCTGGAAAAAGACATTATTTCCCACAATGCAATAAGGTTCATAGGCAGCAAACAGTCAGGAGTAATGTTATGTCATCACACTGTGGGAGGAGTTCCATCACAATATCAGCCATATAAATATCCCTGCTGCTATTTAACTTCAAAATAAAAAAAACTGTAAACACTTTTTTGTGTGTCATTTTAGGAAAGAGCTAGAAAATATTTTGCAAAACTTTGGTAAATTCTAACTATATTCTACCATTCAATACTTAACCACTTAAGCCGGAAGGGTTGTTTTTTTTTTTTTTGCATCTGAGCAACTTTCACCTCCCATTCATTTGCCAATAACTTTATCACTACTCATCACAAGGAATTGATCTATATCTGTTTTTTTCCGCCACCAATTAGGCTTTCTTTGGGTGATAAATTTTGCTGAGAATTAATTTATTCTAAATCCATTTTAACAGGAAAATTAAGAAAGAAATTGGAAAAAAATCATTATTTCTCAGCTTTCGGCCATTGTAGTTTGAAATTAATACATGCTACCATGATTAAAATCCATGTATTTTATTTGCCCATTTGTCCCGCTTATTACACCATTTAAATTATGTCTCTATCACAATGTATGGCGCTGATATTTTATTTGGAAATAAAGGTGCATTTTTTCAATTTGCGTCCATCACTATTTACAAGCTCATAATGTAAAAAAATTATATTAATATTCTTATTTGACATGCATATTTAAAAAGTTCAGACCCTTAGGTAACCATTTATGGTTTTTCTTTATTATTGTATTTTTTTTTTTTTACTTAAAAATGTTATTTGGGTATTTTTTGATGGGAGGGAAACAGTTAATTTTAAATGTTAAACATTTATTACTTTAATAGAAAGTGGTTGCGGGTGTAGTTTTACTATTTGGCCACAAGATGGCCACAGTCAAAAAGTCCTGGGAGCGATTGATCTCGCTCCCAGGAAGAAGAATGAAGGCTGGGAACTTTTTGAGCTCAGAAAAACCGCAGCGTCTGAAGAGACGCTGTCGGCTTTTCTGTGGGGGGCTTCGATCAGTGAAAGGGATCTATAATCACTTTCATTGATCGCTGGGCTAACGGCCGACAGAGGGAGCGTGCGCGGCCTGCGGGAATGCGCGCAGCCCAACTGGACGAGAATGTTCGTCCAGTTGGGCTTAAGTGGTTAAAGAGAACCAGAGTTGGGATTTAATTATGTTAGTGGGGCACAGAGGCTGGTTGTGCACACTAACACCAGCCTCTGTTGCCCCATGGTGTGCCTCCAGGACCCCCCTGCACGCCGCTATCCCCTCCGCAGTGCTAGCGACACACAGCGTGTTGCCAGCACTGCGGAGGGGATAGCAGCGCGCAGGGGGGTCCTGGAGGCACACCATGGGGCAACAGAGGCTGGTGTTAGTGTGCACAACCAGCCTCTGTGCCCCACTAACATAATTAAATCCCACCTCGGGTTCTCTTTAATCCTCCTGGCGGTTTGTCAAAATCCGCCAGGGGGCAGCAAATACGTTTAAAAAATAAAAAAAATTTTCATGTAGCGAGACGAGGTCTCGCTACATGATAGCCGCTGCTCAGCGGCATCCCCCCAGCCCCTCCGATCGCCGCCGGCGATTGGAGATCAAGAGATCCCGTTCAAAGAACGGGATCTCTTTGAGGGCTTCCCCCGTCGCCATGGCGACGGGGCGGGATGACGACACCGACGTCATCGACGTCGTGACGTCAAAGGGGACTCCGATCCACCCCACGGCGCTGCCTGGCACTGATTGGCCAGGCAGCGCACGGGGTCTGGGGGGGGGGGGCGGCTGTGGCGACGCGTATAGCGGCGGATCGGTGGGTAGCGGCGGCGATCGGGCACTGCACGCAGCTAGCAAAGTGCTAGCTGCGTGCAGCAAAAAAAAAAAATTATGCAAATCGGCCCAGCGGGGCCTGAGCGGTGCCTCCCGGCGGCATAGCCCGTGCTCAGCACGGGCTTACCGCCAGGGAGGTTAAAGGATACTCGAGGTGACATGATGAGATAGACGTGTATGTATAGTGCCTACCACACAAATAACTATGCTATGTTCCTTTTTTCTTTCTCTACCTGAAACAGTTAAATATCAGGTATGTAAGTGGCTGACTTAGCCCTGACTCCATGACAGGTAGTGACTACAGTGTGACCCTCACTGATAAGAAATTCCAACTATAAAACACTTTACTAGCAGAAAATGGCTTCTGGGAGCAGGAAAGAGATAAAAAGGGTCAATAGTTCATACATTTTAGCTCTGCCATACTTCAATGAATGTGTCATTGAGCAAAAACAATAAAACAGTTAAAACTTAAAAAAGTAGATTTAAACATACAACAAAACTGTGGAATATTTTAAAAAGTCATTTTTAGGAGAAGGAAGATATCTTAAAAAGTAATTTTTAGGAGAAGGAAGATACAATCGTTTATTTCATTAGTTTATTTTCGCCTCGGGTATCCTTTAAAGCAAATGGTGGTTGTTCTGTCAATCATTAGAAGACATATGATCATATCTTCCTATCTATTAAAAGAGTCCATAGACTTTATCAGACTGTCAAACGTGTACTTGTATCAGGGAATGGGCAAAATGACTTGTGGGCCATTTTAGTCTATAGTCTCTGCAGGGGAAATGTATGGAAAGCTTGATTTTTTGCATGATACTTTTCTATCAACAAGAGAAACAAAATTAATGCCAACAAAATATATATTTTTTTTCCTTCCAAGAAATGTTGGAGGAAGTCATGGTGGAGAGGTGTCTGTGATGCAGGAACTAAGGTCTATGGCATTTCCATGAACTGTGTTGGTAAGGGGTGACTCTGGCATCAGGGATGAGGGTCTGCCCCGGTCAGCACTGCTGGGGATTGGAATAGCACAGTTAATTTCCATTGAAGCTTTGCATCCACACCTGAAAATGACGGCATGTGGCCTTTGCTTACTTACACAGCAGTGACGTGTTTATTTTTAAATGACATTTTACTTTCACTTTTTAATAGTGGCATAAACCTGTGATCACCAAATGACTCATATATGCTGTCAGTCATGAAACTCAGGCCTTTATTATATTCTATGGTAAAAACTGAATTGGAATGCACAACACAACACTAGGGTCCTATGTTTAACATACACGGTCAGCTCGCATTTTTAATGACAAAGAAAAGAGCACTCCCTCTACCTAAGCCTAAAACAGAACCGCCCCACTACGTACGCCTAACCCTTAACCCCCCTGGTGTTGCCTAACCCCTTAACCATCCCCTCCCCCACAAGTGGCCCCTAACCCTAACACCCCCCCCCCCTTTCCCAGTGGTGCCTAAACCTTAACACCCCCCCCCCCCCCCAGCAGCAGAGCCGCAATTTGTGGCAATGAGGGTAAAGTTGTGCGCAGGAAAGTGCCTTATAATATAGCGGTGCAGAGTCTTGAAAGGTGGGAAGCCTCGGCAGGAACGATCTTAAAGGGTGATGAAGCTTCATATCATTGCTCCAAATAATGGTGGCTCCCGGCACGAAAATGTCCCTCCTTTGCCGCCAATTGCAGCTTTTATAATGGGATCATATAGTGACACGCTTTTTTCTGATGAAGCTCCTGTGCCCTTTTTTCCTGTTTTGGAAAAAAAAAAACGTTGCCCCCGGCCCCGCTTTAGGTGGTGAATGCTATTCATATCTATGGAGCCATATGGGAACTTGCGATTGGCTGAGAATGAAAGATAGTAGGTGTGGGCACCTTAGGAATAGTGTTCTTCCATACCGGTGTGCCGGTCAGGCAACGCATTCTGCCATTTTATGCTAATAAAGCAAAGGAGGATTCCGTGGAAAGCTTAGCTCGAGTTTCATACAGTATGCATATGTTACGGCCAGAACCCGAACGCTGCGGCCAGTGTTCATTTAATGTATATGTTACGGCCAGAACCCGAAGTTTGGCCACTTCGCGTTCTGGCTGGCCACTTCGCGTTCTGGCCGGCCAATGTGCGAAGTGGCCGCTGCGCTGCAGCCAGTGTTAGAAATGAAATGATTAGTGTAAGATGAATTTATTTTCTGGCCGTTTTGCTGCGGCCGAATGTATGAAAAGTTAGTTAATGTCAATGAAATTAAGCCGGCGGCAAATGTAGCAGAATGAAGCCGCCGGCTTCAGCTCTCTCTCTCCTCCCCCCTGCCTCTCTCCTACTGGGAGCCGGGGGGACACGCGTGTCCCCGAGAGTTGTTCGTCGCGCCAGGGAAGCAGAGCGGGGAAGGCTGCAGACATTGCTTCTGCCAGCCCCCGCTCTGCAGGAACGAACGGCAGGATTCCCTGCCGCGATGAACGACTTTCGGGGACTAGGAGAGAGAGAGGCAGGGGGGAGGAGAGAGAGGCAGGGGGGAGGAGATAGAGGCAGGGGGGAGGAGATAGAGGCAGAGCTGAAGCCGGCGGCTTCATCTGCTACATTTGCCGCCGGCTTCATCTGCTACATTTGCCGCCGGCTTAATTTCATTAAATTAATTAACTTTTCATACAATCGGCCGCAGCGAGACGGCCAGAAAATACATTCATCTTTCAGGAATCATTTCATTTCTAACACTGGCTGCAGCGCAGCGGCCACTTTGCACATTGGCCGGACAGAACGCGAAGTGGCCACCCAGAACGCGAAGTGGCCAAACTTCGGGTTCTGGCCATAACATATACATTAAATTAAATGTATGTCCTGGGTTGGTGGATACCATGCATACCTAGAGCTCCCCATAAGAGATTACACCTGTGGTGACCTAAAGCTTTTACTTGTGAGCTTCATATTCTCCCACTGCCTCACTGGCAGGTCAGGTCAATTCGTTTTCAAAACTATCTGACTAAATTTAAAGTAATACTATCGACTGAAATATGTATTTCAATTGAGATAGGAATTGTTTTGGAAGTGCTGCTAAGTACTGGTGTATTCATTTCACTGGTAAGCTCTTCATTAACTATCAAAGTACTTTCACACTTTACGGACGCCAAAACTGACGGCAGAATGAACCATGGGGGGGGGGGGGGGGGGAATTCCACTCACACTTTATCTGTTAACCCTGTGTGTGTGAGAGAGAGAAAACTCTCAGTAGTTGCCTGTGTCCTGTGTCTCAGACTGAAGTGCCTGAAGAGACCATAGGAAATGTAACGTGTTATAAACATTTTTGCTTTCAGAGAAAAATACTCTGTAGTTTGCTTCAATGCACAGCCAGTGTTGCATATCAGACACCCCTTCTGCAATTGTTTTTTTTTCCAAATAAAGCTAAATCCTACACTCAATATAATTAAAGCTATTGCCTCTGATATTTAACATGAAAAGTAGGAACATATTTACACTGCTTCTTAGACATTAGTTGTACATGTCATTTTAGAAGACTTGGGTATTGATAGTGTTCCTTTAACCAATGGGGATTGGTGAACAGGTTGAGGAACAATGATGTTCATGGTAAATTTGCCCTTTCTTTACCTGTAGACATCGCCTTACAACCAATAAGCCATAGTCTTGCTTTGCAAAGCACTCTGGTAAGCAGTGGCACAGGTCAGACATAATGGGGATCTGTCACTGCTTTTCGATTTTAAATTGTCAATTAGGATTACAGAGGCAATATCACGAGGTACAGAATAGCCACAATGATGAAAGCAGTCATATAATAATGTATACCATTATCAAAGGACCACTTTAATAAGGTACAAGACAAACTGAAAAAATGGCTTAACACAATATGGAAATGTCACATGGGTACAGTACAATCAGATACATCTATATATGGGTGCAGTTGATAAAAATGGCACATCACTCACTGGATTTAGTGTGTATGTGCTTACCCAAATTTTTCCAGATCACTTCTGCTCTCAAATAATAATAGACCTTTCTTGTACCTGGAAATTCACACATGTTAAAAAGCTTTAACTAGATGAAACAATCTATAAAAAATATCCTTAAACATGTCTACAAATGCCAAATTAAATGTATTTCTTTTGTGATGCCATATAAAACGTTGTTTTGCACAGCTAATATATTTACATAGAGTTAAAATGAGCTCATCCTAGTTTTTAGGTTCTGTGTCAGAACTACTGGTGCAGTGCAACTCAGACCTACAGGTTAACTGAATAAAGTACCGTATATACTCGCATATAAGCTGATCCGCATAAAAGCCAACCCCCAACTTTTACCTCAGAAATCAGGAAAAAATCATTGACCTGTATATAAGCCGAGGGTAGGAAATGCAGTGGCTCCTAAGTTTCAATAATTGAAGTAAGTGCCAATAAAATTAAATTACATTGCACACAGGACAGCCTGAGCCTCACAGTGCTTACACAGTACAGTTCTCCTGCCTAAGTACATTGCCCAGCCAATGGGCATTCACTGTGATGGATGGATGGATGAATGAATGAATGAATGAATGAATAATCTAGCCATTCAGAAGCTGCAGCGAGTGGATTTGAATTTAGGACTTAATCTCAGCTCTAAAAGATATGCAGTAGCAAAATAAACTTTAAAGAAAAACATGCCTTTGCTACAGCTCATACAAATCCTGCAATAAATCTGCAGAGTTTCTACTCCCTGCTTTCATGGAAGAAGACATATTAACATCCTGTGCTTTTTAAATGGGCTTATCTGCCATGGCAGTCACCTGGCACAGGGGAGAGATCACATTACAACTTACAACTGGTTAGACACTAATGAGTGGGAATTAGATAGGCTAAACTCTGCAAATACCTTAGGGGTGCATTTCTCTCTGTTTTCCTTCTGTCCTGTGCAAGTGTTTAGGTCCGCTTTCAGCTCTGCCCCCGCCTTTTGATTGGAGTTATGGATGATGGAGGGGTGATGGAGCATTGCAGTATTGCAGCCAGCTTGTGCATGCCGAGATTCTGCCCTATAGACAATCAGCTGCCACGAGTCCCTCCACATTTGTTCCTTCAGCCGCATTATTGGCTGAGAACCATAATGTCTATTAGCGGGCATCGGCGCAGGAGAGCAATCCCGGTAGTTTGATTCCGGCCGGCGGAGGAGTGTTCCTCCAATCAAGATAGCTGAGAGAGAGGGAAGGAGCGCTCCTCCAATCACGAGGCAGTGGGCAGAGCTGAAGGAGTGCTCCTCCAATCAAAAGGCAGGAGGCAGAGCTGAGAGAGGGCGCTCTCTCTCCTGTGCCTCCTTCCCTCTCAGCTATCTTGATTGGCGGAGCGCTCCTCCGCCGGCCTGAATTAAACTAACGCCAACCGCTGATAGACATTATGTTCCACAACCAATTATGAGGAGGCGGCTGAAGGAACAAATGTGGAGGGACTCGCGGCGGAAGCATGCCTATAGGGCAGACATCTGAACCTCGTATCTCAAAGGCTGGCTGCGATGCTCCATCATCACTGCTCTGCTTGTCCGGTCACTCGGGGGGCACAGAAACAGGTAAGACCAGATGCAAGCATGGCAAGCTGGCAGATTGACTCGCATATAAGCCGAGGGGTGGACTTTTGAGCACATGCGAGTATATACGGTATTTAGTGGAATTATGCATATAAGTATGAGGATCATTCAGAAATAATAGACATTGTAATTTAATTAGTTAAGGAAACAAGTTATTTAGTGGATTTCTTCATGTTAAGCATGTATCATATCTTTTACAAGTTCTTCAATCCCTTTTGTTGTAGCAGTACTGCACTGCTCAAGGGAGACGGGACTCGCGGGTGAGAGACACAGGACAGCGATGGCAGACAACTGAGTAACGGTAGCAGAAAAAAAGGGGTGGCGGCTGAGGGTGGACGAAAAGGGCGCCACCATAGACTCTAATGCAATTATTGTTAATACAGCGAAAAAAGCAGAAAAAAGGGAGCCCGATAAATATCGTTTACAACATTAGAACATTAACGTTTTTGAAGTATGTTATCGTTTTAGAAGCTTGCAGCATTATAGTTTTTGTCATATTTTGTTTGTACGCACAAATTTTACGTTATCAAAGATATCATCGTTTTTATGTGTAAAAGGGTGTTTCTGCAGAGGGAGTGGTTAGGGTTAGGCACCACCAGGGGGAGTGGTTAGGGTTAGGCACCACCAGGGGGAGTGGCTAGGGTTAGGCACCACGCGGGCGGCAGTTAGGTTTAGGCAACACCGGGGGGTGGTTAGGGTTAGGCACCACCAGGGGGGTGGTTTGAGTTAGGCACTACCGAGTGGGTAGGAGTAGGCACCACCGGGGGAAGAGTTAGGGTTAGGCACCACTGGGGGGTGGTTAGGGTTAGGCACCACCAGGGGAATGTTTAGTTTTAGACACCACCAGGGGAAGGTTCTGTGTGAGAGTAGAATTGGGTTAAGCTGTATTGTAACGATTTTTAACGCTAATATATTTTTGTTATTTCCCGTCTGTTTTTAAAACGGTATTTATCGTTAACCAAGTTTGACAATAATGTTTATTGTTATCAGATTTTGTTATCCACCGGGGCCATTTCGTTATCCAGCTGGGCCCTTCTTTCCTGGCACCCTTTTTTTCATGGTCGCCTGAGTAACAACGGGCTCTCCCCCATTGCCAGAGCTGTCTGTCATGCTGCCCCTACCCTTTGGAGCTGCCTACCACACTCAGTAAAGACAGCCCTTACCCTGGCATTTTGGCTATTGGTGGGGGGGGCTTACATCTGATCACAGATTCACACATCTGCTTGCCCTGGAGTTATTCAAATACAGACAGAAAAGCCACCTGTTTAGCCTGGCATTTGTGGACTTTCACTGTACCACAATTTACCAATAAACCAATTATTAATCTGAGCCATGCTTATGCGCTTTGAGACCTACAGGAGAAAGGTACTTTACAAATGTTATTTCTTGTTGTATGTATTTAAAATTTTACAATTCTTTGCAAAAGTGGTCCTTTGCACGCGTTATGTAATGTAAAAGAGGCCTAAGCAAGCCATAAAACCAGCATAGGAATTGATTGGTCACTAATCAGCCTGCAGGAAAGTCAATCTGCAGCATTTAGAGCGAGAAGTCAATCATAGCTCCTTCTTATTCTACCGCCTCTGGAATGTTTGGAGATGAAATCTGGCTTGATTTTCCTTCTGCAACAGAATCCGACAGTTTTGCTTGCCCTGCAGTTCTGAAGCAGCAGCTGAGTAAAGTATGCCATGCCGCCTCGAAAAGTGCTTTCTGGAACGCGTGTGCGCTGGAGGGCACCGGTCGCAGAAAGGGATGAGCAATTGTAAACCACTTCTGAGGCTGCCTCTTGACCTCCATCAAACAGAAAATAATAACAGTAGTTGAGGAACAGAATTTGTCTCCGTAGGAGTTTCATTATTATGAGTTCATCTGAAGTTCTGTGTACCGAATGTGGAATAACTCACAAGTTCCTGCCCACAGCCAAGATAGGCTGCCAAAACAAGCTGCCTACTCTGTGATTAAAGGTAAAACATCAAAAAATGTACGCAGTGTGCATAAGAAAATGAAACATCAAAGTAATTTCCCCCCCTTCCTAAACCCTGGTGGACAGCAACAAGCATCCTTATAAGCTTGAAACATGCTGTGATCAATGACTCAAGATACCTTTCTCAGTAGTTTCCTCTCTCCCTTTCATGTAATGGGATGACGATGAACTTCTTTCTAGCTGTGTTAAAAATGCTTTACATACCTCAGTGTTTTTCAGTGTGCGATTCATTAAAGAAAGACGCCAGGGAAAAATGAAATATGGCTTAAAAAAAAGAAAAAAGCCCCACCAAATAACCAAATTCACACATCTACGGTACCTCCTTTCAATGTGAAGGCCAGTAAGCAATTCAGGACTTCAAAAATGCAATACTAGTGGCCACCTCCTACACTGCTCCTGTCAGCAAAGTTTAAAGCCAGTAATCCTATCCCTTGGTAAAACACGAACATTAACATGTCAACTTCAACACTCGTGTAGTCATACCTGAAAGTGGGTCGCTAGGATTCCTACAACAATGCCTGGAAGTTTAGATGTTTGGATGCAACACTTCCTGTATCACACCATCAACAGTGGTGATTGACAAATCAGAGGTGTCCTCCCCCCCAATCCCCCAATCCTCATCCCACTAACCACAAATATCAGCCATAGCCAACACCCTCTACCATTAAGAATAGTGAGGAGGTAACATAAGTAGTAATTATAGCTATGTACACATTCCATAGACAGCAGTGGGAGGGCTGTTATATGCAGTGAGTATGGTCAGACTTAAGTCAGAGCACTTGACTTGCATATTTGTTTCAGTTCTGTGGCTAAAGGCTCGTACCCACCTCTTCTTCTTTTTGCAATTCTTTTGATGACCAGCGATTTTTTGAGTGATGAGTGATCGTTTCCACAATCTCGCGAGGTGGGTATGAGTGCGTGATTATGGGAACAACGCTTTGTGACGTGCGGTCATAATGACCATCCTGGCAGATCGGAATGTTAAGATCCTCGTCAACTCCAGCGCAAAGTGCCGCAATCGTTTGAACTCTCATTCTTGCTCGTTGTGTGGTGTCGAATGTTCCTGTGGGCAGGAAGAGAGATCGGGGAGCCTAGTTTGTCGTGAGGTGTTGCTGTGACGTTCCCCAATCCATTGTCAGGTGAGTATTCAGCTTTAAAGTACAGGTAGTCCCCGACTTACGAATGATGCGGCGATAGAAATGGTCCGAAAATGGGAAATCTGATTCTTGGGGAACAAGTGAAAACATTTTTTCAAAAAGATGTAAAGAAAATGCATCACAGTTACAAAAAACACTGTGTGCTGGACCTCTGTCTTAGGTTTAATCTCTTGTAACTATGTGGGCACTTAAAATTAAGATGATAAGAACTCTGTCAGTGAAGTCTCACACATGGAAATACAGTACATGTGTTAACTGTCAGGCATGTCTAAGCCACTTCCAGATTTTTATCTGGGAATTCAACTACATTCTTCAGTTACAAAGTGTATTCCATCATCTTACACTGGAAATGCACAACACACATCAGTCTCCTTAAGTCGAACGATAAGCTGAAACAGGCAAAGAGTCAAACCACAAACATGAAATACTCAGAAGTTGCAAGCAGGATTCATCTATAAGATGAGCCTCTTTGGTCAGGTATAAAGCTCAATTAAACCAATTAATAACCCGTCAGGGATAGTGTTACTAGATCAGCGCATAATCCTGTATTCTGCCTCAGCGGAAAATCCACCTGTGTATAGCAGCCCCCGCCCAGCCAGCGATCAAGCCAGGGGGATCAACTCGGCCAAGCCATGGCCGATACATTTGCTGACGTCACTCCCCTTGCCCACTGTGTGATGTCATGTTAACACCAGTCTGTTAGCCCTTCGCCTCTCCACATTACAGTAGAGTGCATCATCAGCTTTACAGCTGACTCCCCATCTGTACAGACTCTGCCCAGCAATGTCGCCTGTCGTTTCTACCCCTTTTTAAAAAAAATTGTTTTTCACAGGTGTGTTATCAGTATTTATCTTCTTGTACATGAAATCTGTATGCATTTATGACTTTTGAATGACAAGGCCATATTCTTTTTCCGCTCCTAGGACAAGTGTATTGGGGCTCCCCGTCCATGTGCAGTAGTGCCCCTCCCATTCCATGTGTAGCCTTCTCTTCAACATGTAACATCCATTCAGGGCTGTTGAATGGGTACAAAAATCTTCCGACTCCTCAGTTTATGAAACCACGACTCCGACTCCAACTGCGGGTACCCAAAATTGCCCCGACTCCAACTCCTTAGTCTAATACTTAACAGGGCTGTGGATTTTGTACAAAAATCATCCGGCTCCTCAGTTTATGAAATCAATGACTCCGACTCCAACTCCGGGTACCCAAAATTGCCCCGACTGACTCCTCGACTCAGACTCCAACTCCAGAGCCCTGCATCCATGTACTGCAGCCCCTTTCTTTCATGTACAGCTCCCTTGGTGTTAAGCTTGGGGGTGTAATCTCCACAGTCAGCATACAACACATAAGCTGACGTGAAGGAGGTACACACACCAGCACAAGGGATCAGGATATCCCCAGTTTAGTGGAGGAGAGGACTGACTCCAATAGGAGATTGTGGTGCACAGAGCCGGTGCAGATCTGAACAGCCACAAACACTTTCGTAATAACGTCTCAGCGCAAGGTAGCGCTGAGCGCATAAACCAGGACTGAGGAGATCAGGACAGGTAGACAGAATGAACGCTTGCTAGCTAGCGATTACTTAGCGACAGCAAGCGTCCAAAACCAGACAGACTGGAATGAGGCAGCCAATGCGTTGCGGCGATGGCGTGCCTCACAAAGACAGGACAGGAGAGACAGGAAATAGCAGGATCGAGATAGATGAACGTAACACAGATAAATATACAATAAGTATGTTTTCCTAGCGTATTACAATTACAGCTATCAATGAAACTATTCGTAACGTCTGACTAACATATGTATATATTGGCAATGAACCGATATATGACATAAGCAGGAACTCTGACTAAGACTGAAGTAATACAGGGAACAGGACTCAGAAGGATTCGCTATCTCTTCGCAGAGATGAACGCAATCCACAAACAGGACCAGGAACAGGATAACTAGCTCAGCACGGGTGTTCACGATACGCGCAAACTACCAAAACGTGCTGGAAAACTGACTAGCTGAACACAGGAAATAAACAGTTCGTGTACGTATATATCAGCGACACTGATATATTAACGTAACACGAATACAAGGAAAATAACAAAATGCGCAAGTATGCGTATATATTGGCGATGAACCAATATATGACACAAGACAAGCAAGTAGCAACTTCTAGAACAAGAGCAGAACTAGGAGGACTCGCTGACCCCTTCGCAGGAGTCAGCGCAGTCCACACGGACCAGGAACGAGGTGGGGCACGAGCAGAGTAACAGATAGAGTCTGAAACTATGATAGCCCATGAGGCATTGCAGGAAGCAGTTCCTTATACTGAGGTCATCCAATGGGAGCAGACCTGCAGATTCCCACACAAGTGAATGGTAATTAATCACAGGCTGATAGCAGGAAAAGGCAGACAATGATATGCAGCCTGCAGGAAAGGGACCGCCCCTCCACTGCAGCAGACAATGTTTGTTTACACAAAAGCATATTAAACTGTCATAAACTTCAGAGCGACTGCAGATGGAATCAGCAACTAGTTTAAGTGCAAACCAAACTATGCAAGCAAATGCATGTAATGACATTAGAACTGCTTGGTTTGCAATACCAGTGCAGTCAGCAGTAAACGCTGCAGAAGCGATCATAACACTTGGGCATCAGCTTCCTTTTTTTATGTGAGGCTCCACATTTGCATTCTCTTTCATATGTAGCAATCCCTATTTAATGTCCAGGTGCCTCTTGGGCTGCATCCTCCCAAGGCCCGGGCCTTTGTGGTCTCTCCAGAAATCCGGCCCTGTTAGTTGATACTTCTTTAGGGTGGAGACTGATGTCAGGGGTTGTAGACTTGCATGTGCTCTGTAGCACTATCAGGGCTACATAAATAAAGGAAATTTACAGCATTTCTCTAAGGGGCAATAGAATGAAGGTAAAACGCTGTTCTATTGTCTGAATTTAAAGTACATTCTCTGTGTCAGGAAACTAGCCTCTCCCTCCCGATACCATATTCCTAGAATTGCCAGCCCACCTCTGGAACTGATTTGATGGAAATTATCTGGATGCTCGATACAATATAACAAGATAATCTGTTAAGACAATGTTATTTTTTAAAGTAATGTCATTGTAAATAAAAGCTTTTTATCCTTCTTGAGCTATGTGTTTCCACAAGCTTTCAAAAAGTGGATATTGGGTTTCTATATTATTTCGGACTGGGTAAAGTACATCCTCCTTTAAATCTTTAAGCTTTGTAACACAAAACATGTGAAGGCTTGTGTTTCATATTGAAAATAATTTGGAGCTATTGCAATACTTTGGTTTATAGTCTGTTTTATAGACTGCATTGTCTTCTGTGAATACTGGAAAAGGAGCAGATTTTTTTTTAAAAATGGTTCCATAATTCTAAACCCGATGATGTTAAAGAGGTCATCTCAAGATGTAGGGTTGATAACTTCAACAGATTAAAAGTAATCTACAGACAAAATGGAGGAAAGATGGGTAGCTGTGTGGTTTTCATTTTTTCTTTTAGAAAATTGTTCTTCAATCTAACCCCCCCCCCATTATTAGATATCAGATTATCCATGGTTTAAAGTGAAGTTTCACTCTAATGCTGGCCATACACTGGACTGGTCAAAAAATAGAACAATCTATACAAAATAGATGAATCTTTCGGACATGAATCTATTTTTTGCCCATATACTAGGGTCAATTTTTGTTCCCCTTTCCCTCCTTTAATTGACTGGAGGTTATTTTTGATCATAAAATAAGTACCCTGATGTATCAGATCGAGTAAAGGTCGACTGAATACAAAATGAAAAGCTCTCGATTCTTGTTCCATCGATTGAAATAACCTGATATACTCCATTAATAAATGTAAAGAATTTGATTGATTATCGGGTGATAAGGATCGATTCTACATAAAAACAACAATTCGATATTTGATCCATTCAATTAATTTATCAATTTTAATAATCGATCGAAGTAAAAAAATCAACCAGTGTATAGTCAGCTTAAGCAACAATTTAACCATTTATGCCGCCTGTACATGATCCTCACGTCCAGGCTGCTGCTGTTCTGCTGATGGGCGCTTCTGCGCATGCCC
Organism: Hyperolius riggenbachi; assembly: GCF_040937935.1. NCBI lineage: Eukaryota > Metazoa > Chordata > Amphibia > Anura > Hyperoliidae > Hyperolius > Hyperolius riggenbachi. Next base: position 389,008,421 of record NC_090650.1, on the reverse strand, counting down.
CCGTGCCACCCCCCAGTAGCCCAGAGATCAATGAATGGGAACATGGTTCCCGTACATTCGCGATCTTTCTGAAAAAAAAAAAAATAGTTTCCCGTCCTCTTCTCGCTTCCTGGAAGTGAGAAAGACCAAAAAAATAAAAATCTCTTGTGGCCAAATAGTAAAACTACATCTACAAAAAATTTTCAATTTATAAAACGCACATTATTACATTTACAACTGTTTATTTCCCACACCAAAAATTACCCCAATAAAATTTTTAATGAAAAAAAAAAATAGTTACCTGAGGGTCTGAACTTTTTAAATATTAATGTAAAGAAGGTACCGGTATATTATAAACATTTTTTTAAATTATAAGCTTGTATAGTGATAGACGCAAAACTGAAAAAATGCACCTTTATTTCCAAATAAAATATTGGCGCCATACATTGTGATAGGGACAAAATTTAAATGGTGTAAAAACCGAGACAAATGGGCAAATAAAATACATAGGTTTTAATTATGGTAGCATGTATTATTTTAAAGCTATAATGGCTGAAAACGTAGAAATAATGAATTTTTTCCATTTTTTCTTAATTTTCCTGTGAAAATGCATTTAGAAAAAAAATAATTCTTAGCAAAATGTACCACCCAAAGAAAGCCTAATTGGTACCAGAAAAAACAAAATATAGATCAATGCATTGTGATAATTAGTGATAAAGAGGTGAAAATTGCTCTGTTGCATAAGGTTAAAAATCCTAGCGGGCTGAAATGGTTAAACAAGGTCTCATGTTATAGAGCATTAAAAAATAAGTTTGTTGACCACATCCTCCTTCAGACCCCGCCTTCTTGCTTGGACCCTTTGAAAGCTCACAGCTGCGCTCCTGCACGCAGACGAGTGTGGCCACACTGCGCAGTAGCATGGACCCTCTCTGGCTTGGCGGAAAAACCCCTGTGGGCTCCATGCTACAGTGCAGATGCGAGCCTGCTTATTCCTGCACAGTGCAGCTGAGCTTGGTTGACAAGCGCTTGTTGCTGAAGTTCTGGGGGATCCCAGTGCTGGATAAGTGAGGTGGAGGGGGACACAGAGAGGCTTTAGAATTTTCCAGAGTATTCCCTCTACTGAGGTAAGTATCCATTTGAGGTATATTTTTTCCATACAGGTTTCCTTTAAAGAGAACCCGAGGTGGGTTCTAACAATGCTATCAGCATACAGAGGCTGGGTCTGCATATACTGCCCAGCCTCTGTTGCTATACCAATCCCCCTAAGCCCCCCCCCCCTGCGCTCTGCTATGCCCCCACAAATCATCAGCCGAGCTGTCGACACACAGCGTGTCACAGCCGGCTGTTTATCTCTGCATCTGTCAGTCTCACTGCTCCTCCGCCTCCTCCATAGTTCCGGTCCCCACCTGTGTCCCTTCCTTCCCTCCCCGCTGATTGGAGCGCAGGGGGGGCTTAGGGGGGGATCGGTATAGCAACAGAGGCTGGGCAGTATATGCAGACCCAGCCTATGTATGCTGATAGCATTGTTAGAACCCACCTCGGGTTCTCTTTAAGTATGGGACCCAGCCTAGCACGTCTTACTACATTTTTTTCTCGCTGTACTGTACATTCTTCTGATTTAAATTCAGAACTCTCCATAGGTCTGGGTGCAAAAACACAAAGAAATGTATTGATCTTGACCCAAAGAAAGCATATTCCTGTGACATACCTTTTCCTTTCTAAATGGATCTGTAAAATGCTAATCCCAAATGCCTTGCCCGCGAAAATGATCACAAAGGGAAATTCTCACTGAAGAGGCTCAAAAAGCACTAAGGTTTTCCTTCCCGGAATATATACCAGTTCACACCTGAGGAAAGGCTACTGCTTGGTGTGCAGTGTTCTGTTTACTGAAGGGACTTAGACAGTGGTGAAAACCTGGTAGTAGTTCTGAGCCTTCTCAAGTGACCTTACTTGTATGTCCCATAGAAGAGATTCCCGCTTGTTCCAGTGGCATCAGCCATTCAGCCAGGAAAGGAGAAGGAATCTCTGACAGTGACAGGAATAATGCCAGGCATAGATTAAAAGTTTTCTGAACTCTATCCAACACAAAAAAAGGGAATTGCACAGTCTCTTAGTTCTTTCTTAGCTATGGTTAAAGGGACACTATCGTGTGGAAAAAAATGTCAAATTTAAATTTCATGAGTACACATGCTTATAAGAACTACCTGAAGGAAAAAAACCGAACATTGAAAGTCCAAACTAGTGTAGTACATTCAATCAATTGGTAGTAGTAAGCTGTATAAGAGTTTATACTCACAAACGTGGGTTACCACAAAGGCAACCACTGTATAGGCGGGTGGGGATGTTATGACCTGACACCACTCAGGTTAAGAAGTCACTCTCTGCAGATAGGAAACAAGGGATGGCAACCCTACTCCAGGGGTGGACTTAGCAATATGAAGAAAAGCTTGAACAGAGGCACCAGAATAGAGTAAAAACATTTAAAAACAGTGGCAGTGGTGGGCTTACCTCTTCAACAAGTAAAACATAGACTGTGTTGATTAAAGTTCAACAAAGATACAGTTTATTTAAGTACTCCACAAGACAATGCGTTTTTCAGGTTCTATCCCGCTTCATCAGGCAATCAAAGGAACAAAAACTAGTACAAGTCCTTTGATTGCCTGATGAAGCAGGATATAACCTGCAAAACGCATTGCATTGTGGAGTACTTAAATAAACGGTATCTTTGTTGGACTTTTTTTTTTCATTAACCAATCGCTTTTATTAGAAAAAGATAAATGAGACACCAAAAAGTACATATAAATATAAAACAGCATGAAAATACATACAATGTAGTACGGATACAGCTGAAAACTAAAATAATTATAAGGGAGTGTGAGGATCCGCTGACCACTGTTCAGGTCTGCATTCTGCAGGTCTCTGGAAGAGAGACCTTTTGTCAGTTGTGCAGCTTGCTGCTGAGGAATTTGCATACATTTGTCATGCAGATTGCCTAGCCACATCCTTTGTAGGCTTGCTCTATATATACTATGTGATATCACAGACCTGGGCTGGTCATAAGGGTTAGTCCTGTGGACCACTCTTGGAGTGTCAGCCTTGCTCATTGTTTGAAGATTAGTTTAGAGTAATTCCTGGAACTGCACTAGGCAGATTTCCTAGTGCAGTTAGGATTGCATATCTGTTTTGTTTGTCTGTTGCAATTGTTCTGTCCCAGCGGTGGTCGACAGGAAGTCATTCTGATCTTTGCTCTTGGAGTATAGCTGGAGCAGCGGTTGCTACCAGCTATCTCCTCTAATCTGTCTTGCCTGGATCGCACTCGCCTTGCGCTAGTGATGTGGATCCGTCTCTCTCACTTATTCCTGTTTTCGTGTATCTGTCTTGTCTGCTACGAACGCTTGCTGGAGGCTTAGTGAGGTAACCGTTAAGCAAGCGCTCGCGTCCTCTGTTTCGTGTTTGTCTGTCGGTGGTTAGTTAGGCGTGTTTGTCTCTGTTGTGCTTATCACGCGGAGACCGCGCATAAACGCGTGCACTGTTGCGAATGAGTGCGGTGTTCGCGTTTAGCTAGCGTTTGTTATTTTCCTTTTCTCATTGTATCATTTGCTGTGCCTTTGCTACTCTCGTGCTCTGCCTTGCTGTAGCCTTGTGTCACCTCGGGCAATCGCATCTCTCGCGATTGCGTTCCTACTTCATATCTGCTGTTGTATATGCACCGTCGCGGGTTGGCGACTAGTTTGGTGCACACACATACAATCTGTCCCTGTGCTCATTCTCTTTCGCAATCGCTTTTCTTGCGATTGCGTTCTCACTTGGTTTCCTTTGTTTTGTGTCCCGCGTCGCAGGGTGGCGGCTAGATTGGTGGACATACATACATTCCTCATCTGTGCTTATTCGGTCTCGTGTTGCTGTTAGCAATCGCCATCTCTGGCGATTGCCTTCTCACTTTGTCTTCATGGTTGTGTGTTCATCGTCGCAGGGTGGCGACTAGTTTGGTGGACACACATACCCTCTGTCGCTTTGATCTCTCTCTTTCAGGGCTATCTTGCCCTGCGTTTCTTCCCTTCGTGCAATTCCTGTCTGGCGTGTGTGGCAGGGCAGAGGAGTAGTTCCTCTGCACTCCACAGCTCCACCTGTTGACAGGAATTTCCCTCTACAGGTGCATTGCACCTTTTGCTGGGTTCCCTCAAATTACACGCTTGTGGAGGATTTCCGCAGTGTCAGCGCACGTCTTGTGCGCTGATCACGGAGAGAATTCCACAATCGTTACAGGGAGTAGGTAAACTGTATAATTAATTGAAAACGTTCGGTAGATACACTAAAGACATAAAAGAGAGATGTTAGCAAAAATTAAATCATATAACCCGAAGAAGGCGTACCAGGAGGAAGCCTAATTCCAAGGATTCAGAGCGGGTAGGAATAGAGGTATACATGTATACATGTTGGCTACTCAACCAGCGATCCCATATATCTTTGTTAAACTTTAATCGACACAGTCTGTGTTTTACTTGTGGGGAGATAAGTCCCCACCACTACCGCCCATATAAAATGTTTTTTTAAATATTTTTACTCTATTCTGGTGCCTCTGTTCAAGCTTCTCTACATTTCTCCCAAAATAAAATGTGCTATAAATGACTTTTCTCCCATGTCGCAGTCACTTACAGTAGGCCGTAAAAGTCGGACAGATTTGGCAGGTTTTGGACTATTCTCTGTATCTCCTTTATTCTTTGCAAAAGCACTGCCTGGAAAGGATGTAGACCAGGGTTGTCAAACTCAAATACAAAGTGGGCCGAAATTGAGCTCTGGGACCAAGTCGTGGGCCGACCTCTATGTCTAGTGGCCCTCCTCTCTCCCTTATAAAGTTCCCTGATGTTTAATGGTCCTCTCTTCCCTATCCGGTTCCCTGATGTTTAGTGGTCCTTCCTCCCCTATACAGTTTCCTGATGTTTAGTGGCCCCCTCCTGCCCCTAGAAAGTTCTCTGGTGTCTAATGGCCCCCTTCCCTCTCATATGCAGTTTCCTAGTATCTAGAGCTGCCACCCTCCCCATATGGCTTGCCTGTTCTTCTAGGGCTTCACCTCCAATATAGCTTCTCTGGTGGTCTAGAGTGGGCCAAACATAATGCAAAGTTGGGAAACCCCCATGAGGGCCAAATCTCATAGCTCTGAGGGCCAGATTTGGCCCACGGGCCGGAGTTTGACATGTATGATCTAGACAAAGATATAGACGAGCCTCCCTACTAATTTTCACACTGTTTTGGCAATTGGACAGAACAACTGCCATTCAATAAATACTTTTGAAAATAAAGAAAACCCTGAGAACCACTCATGAATAAATGGATTAGTCCGAAACATGTCACATTTGTAAAAAAAATTTCCTACGGTCATTATCGGCTGCCTTGGCAGACTTTAATCAGGTTTGTGTACAGCCCTTTAGTCAACTGAGAAGAATAACATTGTTCCTTTGATAATATGTAAATGAGCTGTAGGATGGAATGTACTGCGTTTCATATCACACAAAGGATGTGAAAAATACCGATTTTCAATATTTCAGTATTGTCCAAGCTACCATAAAAGTGTCTATTTGTAGAGCTTTCATTGTTAGGATATTCATACCTGAACACTTGTATTCTGGATCCACACCTTTCAGAAGCGCATCAAAGACAGATATTTCCACCTTCTGCTTCCTGTGATGGCAGCTGATCAAAAATGATGGCTGAAATACAGTTAGGTGAAGGAAGGGGTTAAGCTGGAGATCGCCAGTCCCTCTTCGCCCAGGCTGTCGCACAATGGTGATGCCCAGGGCTTGGCGAGCAGAAGATCTTGTGGAGGCATGAAGGCGCTCTAGAGAAAGGAGGCCAGATTTTCCATTAATTGGAGAAGATGAGTTGCTGGTCAAGAGGTCCTCAGCTGTCAGTGTGGATATTCCTGACTGAACAGATCTGTCTAGGTTCTCATCAGGTTCTGTGCTTGTTAAGTTCAGCGAACTTTTTCCCATCTTCTCACCATCATCGCTATTCACCTTGGATTTTGACAAGGCAGTGCAAGAGTATGACATCAAGGATATACGGCCGGCAGTGATAAAGATATCAAAGGGTATGAAATTGAGATTTTTCACAATAGAAGACTGTTTGGAGGGCTGTACTATTCTATGATGGCTTGTGCCACTTTGAGGTTCTATCTGAACAATCCTTATTTTTACACTGTCGCTCCCAATGCCGCTGTCCTGGGCGCCACTATAGCGAGAGGAAGTGTCCACGGTGCGTCCATCAACAGTATCCCGTTTCTTTTGTTCTTTTTTGGAAACCTACAATGAAAAGTAAATAAGATTATATATGTAGAACCAGAATAACTAGGCAATTTATAAACTAGTAAACAAACATTATATGAGTCTGATTTGACTTGGCCCCCTTCCCATCTCTCAACTAAAAAAAAAAAAAAATCCCACTTAGCAGGTCAATTGTGATACAGGATGGAACTAAAATGCTCATGCATACTTAGAACACTGCTTCTTTCTATTGGTCCCTCTACTGTTGGCCTATAAAACAAAAACGACACCTCAACCTCATACCTACACAGTTCACAGTGGCCCCTTCAAACGTCACCACACTAATTTACAGACACCTTATTAAACGCAACCTTTACTCGGCTAATGATCTTCTCTAACCCATTTTAACCTCCTTCTCCCACACTCACATACTACTGGATCTCCCTTATCAGGAACTGCATCCCAAAACCTATTTAATGTATCCCAAACACAACTTATAGTCTGTATGGCTCTTGATGGCCCATATTTTTATCTGAATTTTAAAAGGGGTGAAGTCAAAAGTTTGTAACTTTAAAACACAGAAATTATGTATTTTTACCCAGTACAATCTTCCTTATCTGCTGTTGTTCAGATGATGCTGAAACATTTGATTCTGTTCTGGAAAAAAATGATCACCCCACTAATTTAATCACACCTTTTCCATGTTGGGCTTCATACTTTTGGATATGCCACCTACTATTGTCCACTGCCAGGAAAGATAGGTGGCAAATAATAATAAACATAGTGCAAGCATACAGATACCAGAGAGCTCTTCCTAACGGGGTAATAGGATTAAAAGTTCTAAAATTCCTAAAGGCTTGTCTGTTCTGACTCAGCAATTTAAGTGCGTGGAATAACTTTCAAAAACACAGTCATAGGTCAACTGCATAAATATGGCTCTTGTACTTCAACCACAGCCCGAGTTATCGGTGGTCCATTGTATCAAGCCAATGAATTGATATAGAAGTCTAGTATTTGACCACGCCAGTGTATAATGGCCATTTGTGTGACATCAACTGGATGAATAGCTCATTTAATGAAGGAAGGCCTCCGGTAATTCAGCAGACCAATAGAGCGTATGTTTTACTACAATCCGAAAGTGTAAAGAATGCAGGTTCCACTCGACGGTGATTTATGATGCACACTTCTGAAACTAATTGAGTATATTAACATTCTCCCTGAGGAACGGTGAAAACAAAATATGGCAATTAGCAGGAATGACTACTGGAAAATGAGGAGCTTGGAAAACCGCCCTGGGCTGAACTACTGCTCAGTGTACGCCTGGCAGTCACCTGTTCTGCCCACAGAGATGCCTTCAGCAAAGGCTCCCCCTTTGGGTTAATCCCTGTGATTATTCAAAAAAACAAGAAGGAATAAAAAACAAATAAAGGCTGAATTAGTGAACAGGGGAAATAAGAAACTAAAACCATTCTTCTGTAAACATGTACGGGGACCTGGGTTTTAACATCAAACATGGAAGGACCAGCCTAGTTGAGAGACTATAAAGGAACCATTTAGTTTGGAGAGCTGGAAGGAGAACTCTACTCATATTCCTCGTATAACCCATTTAAAGTAGACAATAAAAGTTTTCTTTAATTAGCTACTGGTGTGCATTAACATGATCATGATTAAACCATAAAAACCAACTGTACGTTACTCTTGTACCCTCGACCAGATGGCTTAAATTACTCCATTTGAAAATGTACTTTCAGCCTAAAAAAAAAAAAAAAATTCGACCTTCTGCTTACAGAGAATTAAATGCATATTACTGTAGTGAAGAAGATAGTATTTCAGACCTCCAGGCATATATTAAATACACTGGCAGAACATTAGACAAAATGCTTGACTTATTAGATACTTCCTATTCCAAACAGTGTCATCAAAGTCTAAAAAACAAAATTCATATAAAAAGCAGCACAAAGCTTCCACATAGAACTGGTGCCAAAATCTCTCTACTTTCCAGCTAATGAGGAAAGGATGTGTACTCTTAACATATGAATGTAAGGTTTTCCAAGCATTCACATTAGGAAACAGACCCTATTGGTTCCATATGGCGGGCGTTAAATTAAACTGTATTGGTAAAATAACCTTTCAAGATATCCCAGCATGATAACTGAAATAGAATCGTACAGTACGCAAAGGACGTGGGACAAGTTTGGTTGGACAATGGACTATTAGGACGAGGATAAAAAAATATCAGATTACAATGAGTGAGCATCAACCTGCCTGCTAAAAGATAGCATCAAGAAATATGGAAATCCCGTTTGACTGAAGCCCCCCTCCTACTTGTAATAGTGAAGGGTCATCGTTATGGACATCCATTAACAACATGGACCCCATCTGCCTGTTGTTTATATCCCTTGGCACACGGTCATTCAAAAAGTGAAATGTAATGGAATCTTATGGGTGAAACAAAATATTATATGGCTGCATTGAAATACTTCACCAGCAGGAGGTGGTAGTGAGATAAGCAACTACAGTACAGCATTCCGTCTAGAGAAAAAAAGGGTGCTGCTATGGTGATGAACATGCCTGGAAAGAGGTAAATAAATTAGAAAAATAATACAGGAACACTAGCTTCATTTTAAAGGGAAGGTCCGCGCAGGATATAAAAAACTAACTGCACTTAACTGGGGCTTCTTCCAGCTCCTGGCAGTTGATCGGTGCCCTCGCCGCAGCCCCTCTCCCTCCCGGCGTCCAGCGGTGAAGAAGCCAACCTCGCCAGGTCGGCTTCCATGTCAGCTTCTGTGCGCTCCGTGGCGCGGGGGGGTGGTCACGTGGTGTAGGGACATTATCGGGTTTCTACTACACTGACGTCACTTACACCACGTGACCCATGCCGTGGAGCGCACATGAAGCCGACCTGGCGAGGTCGGCTTCTTCACCGCTGGACGCCAGGAGGGAGAGGAGCTGCAGCTAGGGCACCGATCGACTGCCAGGAGCTGTAAGAAGCCACAGGCAAGTGCAGTTTGTTTTTTTATATCATGCGCGGATCTTCCCTTTAATGGCTAAGGCTGCCATTTTTCGCAAATGTTCAACACGATGCAGGTCTATTTTGCGGTTTATGTGTTGACGTAGTGTAGTTGTGACATCATCAACGAGCTCCAGGAACAGACTGATACTACACTGTAGTCTTGGCATATAACATATAATGTGTGCATTTATCAAATATTTAGTCTAGCAAAGGCAAATTCATTTTTTGTATTCATCTTCAGGTGTGGAAGATCTCTTTCTCTCAACTACCTAGTATATCATTAGCTTCTTAGATCTTATCAATTACTTTGACTTGGTGGGCCTTGGTGCATCAATGATGCATTACTTTGACTTATTGGACCGGTCTGCTGTGTATGCAAACTGGAACAGGTCTAGAAGGGCCACTGTGGAGAACTTAAGATGGGACAGGACTACTCTATCAAAAAGGTCTTCATGATGTTCAAACATCCAACTAGAGCAAAAGATCAGAGCTAGATTAGGAGTTAAATCTGAACACTACATTATCCCTAAATCCTTCCTATCTTACCTGTTACAATTTACAATAAAAAACTTTGTATAACGAAAAAAAAAAGGTCTTCATGATGATGGATGTTAGGGCAACGGGCCAAAAGTTGTTGATTTAGAAGACTCCCTGCTTTTTAGGGACAGGGATGATGGTAGACTTCTTGAAGCAAGCAGAGAATTTGCCCTCCTGTGGGTACTTACTGAAGATGGAAGCGAGCTGCCGTGAACAAGTTTTCAGGCTGGCTGTCGACGCGCTGTCAGGGCCTGCGGCTTTCCTAGCTTTCGACATAGATAGGTGGAGTAAAACATTGGCCTCACTCACAAACGAAGGGGTAAGCTTAGACTAGGGACATTTCCCTCTGAGGCAGAGGCCTGGGGTTTGAGGTTGGGGGGGGGCAGATGGCGGTCACCCCAAGGTTCAACCTGGTGCTCGAACCTACAGTAGAAGTTGCTGAGTTTCTCACATAGCTTAGTGCTGTGTGTAGCATGTTGAAGGGGCGGCTAGCAGTTGACAGCAGCCTTGCGACCCTTTCAAATGGCTCGTGAGTCTTTGAGCAGAGATTTCGTTTCATTCTCTTAGCGTAGTCCTTTTTGGCGACTCTCCCTTCCATGTTGAGATTGTTTCTTGCTCTCCTGTAGTCCTCCTGGAAGCCAGACTTGTGTGCAGCTTCTTTGCACCTACGCAGTTGCCGGAGTTTGTTGGAAAAGCACAGTTTATTGTTCAGATAGACAATGAAAGATTTGGTCAGTATACAGGAGTCCTCGCAGAAGCTTATGTATGAGGAAACATTGTCTGCCCACTCATCCTGACTAATGCTGGGGAGGGGGGTGTCAAGGGTGAATATGCCTGTGCTACACAAAACCAAATAGGGTAAAAATTGAAAGGAAGATTAATTTGTGAGGGCATGCATGTGGTATAACTGTCGGTGACTGTGCCAGCTGTGTACTGGGGCTTGGGTGACAGACATCAAATTCATTTAAAATTATTACATGGCTTTTCTCTGTGTTGTTGTTATCAGCAATAAATGTGTAAATGGAGATGAGACACAAGCAGCATTACATAAAAACATGAGCAATTTTTTCTCGCACAGATACTGTGTCTTAATATCTGACATCTCACAGAACATCTGTGTCTGGGATAAAAATCTGACTATTGAGACAACACAGCATAGATGGGGAATTTCAGAATGCAAATGTTTGCAGCTGATTAAGGGGATTTTTTCAAAACCTCAACATAAACTTTCTGCTGGTTGGGAGATATACAGAAGCAGCTTTCAAAAGCAAAGTCTACTACATAACTGGTTCCCACAGAGAGGCAATATCAGAATGAAGTGATAGAATGCACTTGGGGAGCATGGAGCACATGGATGTGCTTAGCAACAGTATCAAAGTGGGGAAGGACCGCAGTAGCAAGAAAGGAGAGGACAGGTCAGCAGAGCAAGACAGGACAAAGCAGAAGTAGCACAGTGAGACAGGGTAGGGTAGCAGCAGCACAGCGGGACAGGGTAGGGTAGCAGTAGCACAGCGGGACAGGGCAGGGAAGCCGTAGAACTGTGGGACAGAGCAGGCAGCAGTAGCATAGCAGAACAGGGCGGGCAGCAGAGTGGGACAGAGCACCAGTAGAAGAGCGAGAGGGACAAGGCTGCAGTAGCAGAGCGGAACGGTGAGGAACAGCAGAGCAGGAGCAGTGGCAGACTGGGACAGGGCAGCAGTAGCAGAGCGGGACAGGAGAGCAGTAGCAGAGCGGAGCAGGAGAGCAGTAGAAGAGCGGGACAGGGCAGGGCAGCAGTTGAAGAGTGGGACAGGGCAGCAGTACCAGAGCAAGACAGGACAACAGTGGCAGAGCAGGAAAGGGCAGAAGTAAAAGAGTGGGACCAGGAAGCAGTAGCAGAGCAGGACATGGCAGCAGTAGAAGATTGGGACAGGGAAGACCAGTAGCAGAGCAGGGAAGACCAATAGTAGCAGAGCAGGGAAGGGCAAGAGTAGATCAAGGGGCAGAACAGGAGAGGCAGAATGGGGAAGGGGAGTAGTAGCAGTAGCAGAAAGGGACAGGAGTACCAGAGTGGGACAGGGCAGCAGTACCAGAGTGGGACTGGACATGGCAGCAGTAGTAGAGTGGGGCAGGACAGGGTAGCAGGGGCAGAGTAGACAAGTTACTGGTGCACAAAAATGTTGCTTCTATGCAGCCTGCAGAATATAAACAATGGAAAAACTTCAGTATCCTATTCAGTTTACAAGTAATCTGAATAGTACACCCCAATTACAGAACTGGTGAGGACAGGAGTTTGGACCCATTTCTGAAGCAGTGCTAAATAAAAGCACATGCATAGTGAGATTAGTTATTGTAATTCATCTTTGAATACTGAATTACCTAGAATATAGTTTGAAACATTGCTGAAACAGGAAATTCTACTTTTGAAATGCATGATCACTAAGTTAAATGAACATTCAAGATGACCCTTTACTATCTCTGTCATATTAAGAACAATAATTAGCTTCTGTCAGGCATTGTCTTGTGTTTAAAGTTATACTGCAGTTTTGTTGATCAAAAATATATAAAAAAAAAAAAAAAAAAAAAAAAATTACTGCAGAGCTAAAGGCATTTTGCTAAATGTATTCTAAACCTATTTTTATCTGCAGATGCAACCATGCTGCTAGCACAGTTTATGGGCGTGTGGGCCTTGTAATTACTGCAGGAGATTACATTGCTACAAAGGTGATTTCATATTCGTGCATGGGATAACTTGATTGAAAAAAATAAAGTGATAATAAAATTATGAGGCATCACCACGTAGGACAGTGTTGTCCAACAATCGATTTTTCTGGCTGGAGGGTGCAGAGCATCAATATCCAAATGAAGGTGGGGGGGGGGGGATAAAGATACCAAGTGCAAACAAAAGGTGGGCCTACTGGTTAAATGGTCCTGAGAAACACAAAAAATAGCCCGGGCAAGTGAGTGCGGCCCAGGGGCCACATCCGGTTGGGCAGCCCTGACGTAGGGCACCAACTGTGCTTATGGTAAATTTTAAGATAGAAGACAAGAGCAGCCATGCACAGTTTTCAAAGCTACTCAATCACTTATGGTTATGACTAAGGATTGGCATGTCTGAAATGCGTCAGCAACCTTCCTGTCTGTTTGAATATGCCTATTAAAAGTTCCTCGTATTTTATATCCCCATGGTGTGAGGATGGCTTCTTTGTTCAACTGCATGCTGCCCTGTGAAGGGCTTGCCAGGCACCACCGGTAAAGGCCATTGGGTTGGGCAGCGGTCTACCAGAGGGTAGCGGTCTGTCTCTCCATCTTTCTATGGCAGTCTCCGTTGTAGGGACCTTTTGAACTTCACATGCTGGTGTCAGTAACCGGCCCGCGGCACGCCTGCGTATACGGTTCCCGACTGCGGGTTTGACCAGATCAAGTGGGGAGCAGCCTTATTCGAGCTAAAACAAGGCTGGGACCCCTCAGAACACCTCTCACTGCCACCACTAGCGGTTCGCTAGACACTTCCACTCTGCTGTCGAGTCCTCAGCGCGCAATCCGCGTTTTCGTATTAGGGTCAGCTTTGCGCTTAGGCCGAATACGGGGACGCCACGCACCCACACACACACACACACAGTTGCAATCTTACACTGTAGTGAAGCAAAACCACTAACAGTCATTCCGAACGATACTGTTAGCCACTCAGCTGTTGAGCTACTCGCACTGGCGTTTTCGTACGTTGGGTCAGCTGTGCGCTTTAGGCCAACGTATGACAAACGCCCCACACACAATGCAATTACAATCTTATACGGTAGTGTCGCTCAATCATACAATCAGGCACGGACTTATACACACTTCAATCTCTTCTAGGCTATGAGTGTTAGTTTAGTACAGCAGAAGTCAAGCTTATTAAATAATAATTTAATGTTCCAGGGAAAAAAAGGGGAACAATGCAGAACAGAATATATACAAAAGATTACAAAAACAAAGTAAAAAGTTACAAAGATAAAAGTTACAAAAATACACACAAAGCGATTTGCTTAACAAAATAAACGGGGAAATAAACGTACCAGCGTATCGATCTGGCGTTGTTGCGGGAGTACACACTTTCTGGTCAGGAACCAAGTTAGTTCTAGCCGTGTGTGCTGTCTCCAAGAACTACAAGCTGTGGCTATCCTAGCTGCTGTTTTATACTGTGAAATACGCCTGGAGGCTGCAACTTCCTTGGGGAGGAACTAGTTTTTATTTAAATCTCAGACATAATTCTATTTCCAGGTAAAAGTCTATACATCAAAAGATAGTGAAGTGAGGCTTTTCAACTCCAGGTGAAAACTTGATTAAGGCTTTTTCCTGTCTCCGTTTTTAAAGTCTGCAGAGATTTCCAACCCCTTCCAATAGATGTAATTTACAGGGTATAGTTTGCACCTCCACCAATAATTCAATTTCCTCACAATGAAATAGTGTTTAACACACATGTCAACTTTTGGTGAAGAGACTCTTCCTGACTAGTCTAGAGTTCTTCACAATGCTTTAACAGCCTTCCTCAACAGAAGTGTAAATGTTTCAAGTGTCAATGACTTCAACACTTCACTTCTGCCATTGTCTGATTACCCCAGCTCTATTCACTGAAGTCCTCTTTAGATGCAAATGTAGGTCTATTGACCCACATGCACAATCACATGAACAGTCCATGAATCTAGCCTGGCATATCGACACCTTTGACATAATATAACAGATATAAAAATGGGAAAATGAAAGAAATATGTTCCTGTATTCCTAACATCATCAGCCTCATAACTAGCTGCTATATTTCTGACAGCTGGCATCTTATTGCAGAATGTACTGCTGAATAAAACTAGAGAATAAGTCAAGAGTCTGAATTTTGTTCTTTTTAATGTATAAGATGTCCATTAGATTTTATGTGGCCTTTATCCCGCACCAATACTTGCACACCACCACATCTACGTAGAGCAGATGCCTTAGCATTTCTACAGAAAACAATTAGTCCATTGCTGCAAATACCTTCAGGGTGGGTTGATAATTGCCGTAGCAGAAGAAGGAGAAGAGAAATGAAAGATACATCTGAAAAAATAAACATTGTTTCAGATGATACATGGTGAAACGCACAGAGCCGTGTTCCGCTGTGACTCACCAGCAGCCGTGGAATCTCTACCCACATCCATTTATAAAAGGCCTATCTTGTTACCGGCACTCCTTTTGCTCGACTGCCAACATACACAAAAGATGTGAAAACTACAAATATTAATTATGAGCCGGGGATAAAGAAAACGGTGCTAAATCAAATTTGCCACCTGAGATTTCCAATAGAAATAGTTCATGTTTGTTCTCCCACCGCATGCCAGTAATTCACATAATACATTAAAAGCAACCGATTCATTGTGGCTTTGCATGTTTCCAAATGAACTGGACGCAGGCCCCGAATCAGAGAATGTTACAAGCCTTTAGGAACTGTTGGTGTAGCTGGCTCGGTGATTAATGGGACCTAGAAGACCCAAAGCAATAAAGGAAAGCTGGATTGACAGGTTAATAATTTCCAAAAAGAAGTTCAAAATCTAATTAATGTACCCTTTCATTGCATCGTAAATTATAGTCTATAAACATTTCTCATATTTATTAAAAGGGTCTGTTGACCAAAAAACTAATATTTCAGAGGTGGATAAATGCACTCAGTGTATATGCCAGACACTTTTTTGGCCATATAGCGCAGTTCCCATCTCCACCCACCTGCCACTGCCATTACCTTCTCGTGTGACTCCACTATTGGATTACTCATTTGTTTTACATGATGTAAACTGCAGTAAGGTAAGTGAGACTCTTTCTTGTGAAGCAGATGGAGAAAGACTCCACTGCACATGGTGGAAAGTGCCAAAGCTGAAGCCAGACAGCATTAGCATCTAACAAAGGATCTAAACCAAGAAATGAACTGCATAGAGGGCCAATTCTAGCTCAAATGGGGCCCCGGGGCAGAGATAACCTGGGACCCCCAGCAAATTCAGTTCCAAGGGCCCCAATCCAGCTGCAGCACCCCTTGCCCAATCTCCTCCTCAACTTAGTACAAATGTTTTGACCTTGGATGGTTACTCGTAACCTCCAACACTCTGTGAAATGAGAGAGACCAGGAGCCGAATGGTGCAGTATCGTCAGACAAAGGTGTGTAAGCACAAGTGTATAAGTATCATACTTACAAGGGTGGGTTGAAAAACTTGCAACCACCGTCTAACGTGCAAGAACATAACCGTCCCTGTTAATTGTCCCAGATCTGTTGGTGCAGATGCTGGTTGATCGCTCTTCTGGATTAAGTCTTCTTGACTAAAAAAAACCCTATGGGATATGGACTATACTAAAAAAAAAACAATGGTGGACAGGCCTGGATTTACCTCACAGGAGCCTATAGGCACAGATGTCCTGGCACCTTAGACTTCACCCTCCATGAACCTACAAACCTCCGCTGAGCCGCACCGCAAGTGTGCAGGCTTTCCCAGCTGTCACTTCTCTCTTACGTACCTTGTCCATCATAGGTAGTTACAAGTGCCCCTCTCATTTACACTCTCATCAGGGAAGGAGGAAGGAAGGCACTCGGGGAGGGGAGTGAGCAGCATTTCCATCATCAGGCGCCTATAGGCAGGTGCCTACAGTGCCTTATGGTAAATCCAGCCCTGCTGGTGGAGGCGCCCTTGTTGTTATGATACTACTAGATGTTGTTTATATGAGAAGCGTAATTTCTTACCTTCTCAGAAGGACAAACCATTATTTAATGGAAAAAGTAATGCTTATTCAAGCACAGTAGACAACGCATTTCACGGGTTTTTACCCTATTTTTAGGTACTCACGTTTGTGACCAAGGGTGCCCCCACCAGTGTTTTTTTAGTATCCACCTCAACTTTTCTGTGCTCTCTGGGGCCCCTGCAAGATTTGTGGCAGCAGTGCAATTCACCTGTCCTGACATGGTGCTCCATCCTTGCTCCTTTTCTTCGTCCTCTTCTCAGTGACCTGCATAATTACGTGATGGGTCCTGGAGAAGAGGGGGGATGGAGACAGGGAGAACAGATGGAGCAGAACGCTAGAAGTGGTGAGTTTCAATCCTGACAAAAGGAGTTAAGGGGCTCTGGGGAGCACAATTCAGAGGGAGACTTGGGGGGGGGGGGGATCTGGCACTGCGGGGAAGGGGGGACTGGTAACACTCAGGGGCCCTGGGTCAATTGGCCCCTTTGTCTATATGGTATGGCTGGACCTGACTGCACACATATATTTAGGTTCACAGCATCCATCATCACCATTGTCCGGTGTTCATCTCATCTCTTTCTCTGCTTCCTCTTTCCCAAACATTGGAGCCGCTGCAGATGTTGCCCTGTATGCTGCTGTGCGTGTCTATGATCTGGTAGCTGGCACCTCTGGATGCCCATTCAACACGGGACCGCAAACTGTGAGCATCTGCCCACATAAATGCAGGTCTCCTCCAGTTTGTGCAAGCAGAATTCTGCCAGCGCCTGGACCAACTTTTAAAGTACAGTATAATATGGAAGTGCCCAACAATCCTTATAGTGGCTCCAGGTGGGTTCTCCATGGCCCCAAAAAATTAAAGACACAGTCAGTAGTGAAGGTCACAGTCCCTTTTTAGGGAAAAGAACAGCATTTTGACTGATCATGATTTCTTTCACACATTGCAAGTGATTCAAAACATGATTTTTGTTGAAACTGCTAAAACGGGGTGAGACAATGATACTACTTTCTATCTATTCCCACAAAAATGGGCTCACTGTTTTTCTACCCTTATGGAGGGAAGTCTTTATGACTTATTTATTTTGACCAGCATCAACATTTTTCAAAGAGGATACCTAACCGGCATTACATTCTATAAAGCTATGCCTTTCATTGTGGCCTGTGTGGCACTTTCCAACATAAGTGGCCATTGCGTCAATTAACATTGCTTTTTGTCTCTATCAAATAATGATATATGAGAGGATGTTCGCTATTACCCAAGATCCCTTACCTCACTGTCAGAAAACATGGGACTTTTGGGTGCAATATGGAGATAATAGGGGCCTACATTTTAGTAGTGCTTATATGTGATTATACATCCACCCGTGTGATTGTTACTTTATCTGGGGACGCCTCCAGAAGGTGCAGATAGCATTGAAAAGTGGTGCACATGATTTCCACCCACCTGACAAGCTTAGCTAGATGATTTATAAAATACAGACAAATCAATTGGTTCCCCCAAAATTGGCCTTAGTCAACAAAAGGGACATAAGGCTATGAATATGGTAGTGATTAGATTGCAAGCTTCTTTGAGGGATTGTTGGTGACATGATTGTTAAGTGCAATAGAAGATGTCAGTGTTATTTAGCTACACAACAATAATAATATTAACCTTTCACGAAAATGTACTGAGAGTGTGCAGACATATGAATTGCTTCCAGTTAGACACCATGAGTTAGTCTCTATGATCCATAATTTCTTTATGGGGATTGGAGCCCCCCCCCCCCCCCCCCCCCAAAACAAAAATTACATTAATTTAAACTGTTGCAAGAAAAGGTATAGGAAGGATTAACTTTTCAGAAGGTTCATCATCCAAATTAATTAGATTGAAAAAATATATAAATATTTTTTTTTCAACATTTAATTTTTATTGAAATGTTTTTGGGCCACAGGTTAGTACAGCACAGCCCACACAAAACGTGTCATACAAACGTACTATAGGAACAAAATACCAAGATGCACTCTGCTCCCACATATCCCATGCCCGTCAAAGACAAAAAGGGGGCTAATGAACACTAGTAAAAGGGCGGACCCAGTTACCATGAAAGATACGAACAGCTGAAGCTACATTATAACAGAACAAATATAACTCACTGGGTACCATGTAACTGCGTATCAAATTGGCCAAGGATCCCATATATCAAAGAACTTAGAAGACTGGTGTGAAAAGGAGTGGGTTATCTTTTCCATGGAGAAAATAAAGTTAACTTACCTAAGAAGTTTAAAGGGACTCCGAGCAGTGCAGAAACTATGGAAAGATGCATATCATTTTAAAGCTCTGTTTCTCCTCTTTCCAATGATATATAAACCGTCACCCTACACCTTTTAGTTTTCGCTATTTTCGCGATTGAAATTGCCGCGGCCGCAATTTCAATCACGAAAATAAAGAAAACTAAAAGGCGTAGGGCAACGATTTAGGTGTCGCCAGAAAGAGGAGAAAGACAGCTTTAAAATGATATCCATCTTTCCATAGTTACATTGTATTACACAGGCCGACTTTTTCTGCTGAATGGAGCTGCTGACACTGGGGAAAGTGTCGTCCTGTGTAATACAAGTAACTATGGAAAGATGGATATCATTTTAAAGCTCTCTTTCTCCTCTTTCTGGCGACACCTAAATCGTGTCTGGCGGCAATTTCAATCGCGAAAATAGCAAAAACCGAAAGGCGTAGGGTGGCAGTTTATATATCATTGGAAAGAGGAGAAAGAGAGCTTTAAAATGATATGCATATTTCCATAGTTTCTGCACCGCTCGGAGTCCCTTTAATGCGGGGAGGGGGTAAGGATTTCCAATGCAATGCTAGAATTGCTAAGCCCACATTATAAACCTGAACAGCGAAGGTATTCTGAGGATTTTCAAGGTAAGGGAATGTTTTGTGAAAAAGGGCAATCATGGGATCCTTAAGCTAAGCACTCACCACCCGACGGGTCCAGTGACGTCCCCATGACAATGAGCATTCAGTGGTTCCTCTTCCTGCCTGCGATGCCACATGACGGAACTTGATGGGCAGTCAAGCGATTGGGGTACTTTGCGTGGATTTGTTGGGGATCTTAAAGATCTGATCCACCATTATTGGTGCGCATCACTAAACATTGTTTGCATGATCACACACCTGTACCCACGTCGTGAGATCGCAAAAATGACTGCTCGCTGGTCAAAAATTGCCGGTCGTTGAGAAAATCATCGGGAAAATTGTGTGGTGGGTACGGGCCTTTAGACAACTAGACCTGCAGAACCTCAGAAATAACTGCCAAGCAAAGGTCTCAAAAATCGGATACAGCAAGACATGACCACTAAGAGTGGACCTGATCGGCAGGGACTCCACAACCCCTAAAACAGAGATCATCTGGCATCAAGCAGCTGCACTGGTGACTGAAAAACTATTTTATTGCACATAGAAAACTGGACAACACGTGTTCCCCCCCCCTCCCCCCCAAATCATTTCTTTAAGTACCTTCAGGCCGGATTCACACTGTAAACCAGTGGCAGCGATGCATTGCGTCGCTACCGCTGCACCGCATCGCTCCGCCAAAAACAGGCCTTCAGGGAACACCGTGTTAGTACGCACACTTGCGGTCACTTCCTACTTCGGGGTATGCAAAAGTGCACGGAAGCGTATGGTTAAAATACGCTTCCGCGCATGCGTGTCACCACGGTAGTTTTTTAAAAATACACGCGTCGCCACAGACTGCCACGACTCCTGGGCAGACGCAGATTGCCACAAGTCACAGCAGAAGACCCGCAGTAATGTAGCTCTGGACTTGCATCGGGGATGTGGCGAAAACGTCACTTCTGTCGAGTTGTGCCGTAACGTGGCAGTATGAAAGTCTCCATAGACTTTCATTGCCTGGCGGTGGGTTGTCCAGTTCTTATTATATTTGAAAAATATGTGAATTCTTGAGATTACATTAAAACTATTTTTTTTCTCCATTCTGAAGAGTATTTTTTGTCTCATTATCTAATTTCCTTTCTGTCAACACACAAAAATATAATCGTCTCCCAGTCAAAGAATATTAATGCGACTTCGGAATTTGTAAACATGTATTAAACTTTCTTAAGCCGCTAAAAATAATAACAGTGAACTGCAGGCAAATTTTTCATATGAAAATTCCAGATGTGGGCCAGGAGCGCAGTTCACAGATAGCGGGCTTAAAAGGAACATTATCTGATCTCACTCCCACACAGTAAACTCTGCAGAGAGGAGGAAGATTACAAGACTTTGAGTCAGAGCAGGATTCTCCTCAAACAAATTAGCTGCGTTTCCTTTTTCAATCAAAGAAAAAGCAGCTCTTATCTGCTGTGAGTTTAAATGTATGAATGATGTGGTTAGCAAGTCATAACAGCACTACTGCAAATGATATTGTTTACAGCGTGCTGCTATAGATAGCGATAGAGGCTCAGAAAGTCAGTATAGAAGTTTGCCACTGTAGTAAAAGTATTGTCCCAAAGGCGGCTTGAACCGCTTACAGAGGCAAAAGCATGGCTATGCCTCACACCTTCCCTAACGAGGCACAGGTGAAAGGGAGTGCTTTAAACCACAGGAAGAATGAGGATGTATTACACCGAGCATTAACAAGGGAATGGAAACAGGGAACGGCTTCCAAGAACAAAAGTAATTCCCCTTTGCTAAAAAGAACATAAAACACGGCCATGACCTTAAAATACAGATCATTATGATTAAAGGAATGTTACTTAAAAACCACTTCCCCACCACAGGTTATTCCCCTTAAAAACCAAAGCAATTTTCACACATCACGCTCCTCCCATTAATTTGCCAATAACTTTATCGCTACTTATCACTCCAAAATGTTCTATGTATTGTTTTTTTTGGCAACAAATTAGGCTTTCTTTGGGCAGTACTTTTCGCTAAAAATTATTTTAAAGGGAATACAAAGAAAATAAATGAAAAAAAAATTATTCCTCTATAGTTCTAAAAGAAAATGTGCTAAGGTAGATAAAACCCACATCTTTTACCGATTTGCCTTGGTTATTACAACACTTAAATTATGCTCACAGTACAATGTATGACAACAACATTTTATTTGGGAATAAAGGTACATTTCTCCGTTTTATGTTTCTTTATACTAGATCTATCATTTAAAGAAAATATGTAATTAAAAAACCTCCCCTAGGGGGTACTCACCTCGGGTGGGGGAAGCCTCCGGATCGTATTGAGGCATCCCCCGTCCTCCTCGGCCCCATGGCGGCGGTAAAAATCCTCCCGGAGCGGCAGCGATGTAAATATTTACCTCCTTGGCTCCAGCGCAGTATCCGCTCTCTGCACGGATATAGGTGAAAATAGCCGATCTCTGTTGGGCCCGCGCAGTAGAGCGGACCTGACGGAGATCGGCTATTTTTGCCTATCTCCGTCAGAAGAGCCA